>NW_006913283.1:0-478039 GCF_000281105.1 Coniosporium apollinis CBS 100218
GATCCTTCCTATGAGGTGATGCAGGTTCTGAGTTCCTGTATCGGGACGGCTCTCCAAAGCCTTCGTAAGGCGCGTATGGACTTGATGGAGGTACTGTCTTTTCTCGTGGAATATCTTCCGAATGACGTGTGTAGCTGTCAGACAAGCTGGGGTCTCGCATTGGTCCTGCATTATGATAGAGCGTCTGCTCGGACTGCCTCCGGCCAGAAAAGGCAGGATGAATGTTCTCCTGCCCTCGCATGGACGTTCCGTCTGATTTACCACGCAAGTGGTTGGCCGGACGTGGCGCGACCGGCTTCCGCGGAAGAGATGTTACATCCATATTGAACTGGTTCTCCACGCCATTTCTTATGGAGAGTCCAGCCGGAGGAGCAGGGCTTCTCTGCGTCTGCTTCGGCGGACTTTGCTGCCGTGAATGGCGGCGAAGAGATGTCGTTGGAGCCGGTGGGAAGGCCTCTGGCGGGGGCTGAGGTAAGGGTTTTCTTTGTACAGGCGGCTGTACCAGCCCTTTTGTTAGAGGTTCTACCTCTTGGATGAAACTACCCTCATTCGCGCTGAGGATCGATTCCTCTGGCTGATCCACATGCAGATAATAGAGGCAGCTGTGAACATCTTCCGCACTGACAACTTTCTCCCGGGGCTTCAACGGGGTAAGAAAGACATCTTGGAGAATGTTAGCTGCATGCATAATTGGATTTGTTGTCTTTCTGTTACCTTTACTCCCGGGAACACGTGCGATATACAGTACTAAAGGATCATGCTTTTGCTGGGTAGGATTACGCGGATACTGCGGAGGGTTCGCAGCTAGTGCCGTGATGGACGACAACGAGCGTGCCTCTACAGTGGCAGCCATGCTTTTCCAAGTAGGTTCTTCAACTTGATGTTTGAAATGTGAGTGGAGTATGCCAAGTTGCAGCGTTGTAGTCGTAGTTGGTAAATTGGGTAAATGAACGGGGTTTCTACGACAACGACAATATCAAAAATCACGATCGCTAGCATTAACAGTCCTCTTACAAGCTTTACAGCTGGGTCGCGGCTACTGTGTTGATATGAAGCCGGCCACGGCAACAGTTGTACGTGGCAGGGGAGGCTGTGCAGCATGTCAGCCACCGGTGATAGACATTCAACAACGCTGTTGCTGTCCAGCCGCGTCACAATGCAAGAGTTGCAGGCGCTGGCGCATGAGCTATGCAGCATCCCGCCACGGAAAGCACCTGCAGATTTGGTTTCGTTGTCCATCAGATTGGTGGAGTGAAATCGAAGCATGACTCGAGCAGAGCGTGGCCCGTTCCCGAGAATCCGAAGCGGGTGCCAAGATTTCACTCTCTCCTCACCCACACCGCCCGAGAAAAAGTGTGACAACCTGAAGCCTCGCGACCACCAGCAAACTGCGCAACAATAGCAGCAGGCCTACCACAGTAGCGTCTTGAACAAACAATAATAGTCCCCTCAATATCAGAATAACTACGCATACTGCTACGGCAACAATGGCAGACGACCTCGAGGTACATCTTCACCTCCCGCCCCGCTCTCCACACAGCTTCCAACTGACAAAATCTCTCCAGGAACGACTCAAGAGCCACGCCCGAGCCTTTGAAGGGCTAATGTCCCTCATACCCGCGAAGCATTACTACGGCGAAGATACCAGCGTTAGTTTTCCTGCATTGCCGCCTGGAAACCCCAAGTGTTAGGCAATAACGACTAACGAGCCCGTGTCGCCTAAAGGATCAATGGCAACGCAAAAAACAAACCAAAGAACAAAAACGCGAAGCCAAGCGCGCGAAGCTGGACCCAGCGAACCAAAAGAGCGCCAAAGACGTCATGGACGAGAACGAGCGCAAAAGAAAGCGGGAGATGGAGGGCGACGACTACGTCTCCGATGTTGATGCGCCTGGCAAGGAGAAGCCCGGCGAGGGATTAAAGGGCGCTGGGAAGAAAGCCAAGAAACAGAAGCTTGACGATGGCTCCGCAAAGGAGGTGAACGAGCAGGCGCCGCTGGATGAGGCGGCTCGGACGGTGGCTCAGGCGGAGAAGCGGAAGGAGAAGCAGTTGCAGAAGAAGGAGAAGAAGGCCAAGCAGCAGGAGAAAGCTGAAGCTAAGAAAGCTCATCACGAGGCGGTAATTGTACCAGAAGCCGGGCACGAAGAGGCACCGCACGACAATGCCGAGATGGCCGACGGCGACGAAGCAGGCGCAGCAGACATTGACCGCATCGACATCAGCGGCATCATCGAAGACACCAAACCCACCGAGTCCCAGACCTCAGCCTCGCCCTCGCCACCCCCCGACTCACCCGCCTCCGCTATCCCCTCAGCCTCCTCATCCTCATCCATACTCCCGCCTCCCTCAGCCGAAGCAGCCGAAGAAGCCCCAGAAAAGCCCTCCACCACCACCTCCACGGACGCATCCGCGCCGCGGCGGGAAAAAACCCCCAAACTCCCTCCCATCGATCAAGAACTCCTCAAAGTGCGCCTCCAAGCGCGGATCGACGCCCTCCGCGCCGCCCGAAAAGCCGACGGCATCGACGGCAAGCCCGCACGGAACCGGCAAGAGCTGCTCGAAGCACGGCGGCGCAAGGAAGAGCTGCGCAAATCACACAAGAAGGAAGTCCGCGCCCGGGCCAAGGAAGACGAGCAGCGCGCTGCCGCCGAGGCGGAGCTGGCGAGGTTGAGAGGCAGCGGCAGTCCGCTGACCACGCCTGATATCTTCAGCCCGCGCAGTCCCGAGAGGAACAATTTCAGTTTCGGACGGGTCACGTTCGATGATGGGATGGAGATGGATGCGAGCATGTCGAATGTCATGGATGCGCGGCGGAAGAAGGGGCCGCAGGATCCCAAGACGGCGTTGGAGGTGGCGAAGAGGAAGGAGGCGCGGATTAATAGCTTCGATGAGGAGAAGCGGAAGGATATTGCCGAGAAGGATCTCTGGCTTAATGCGAAGAAGCGCGCGCATGGTGAGAGGGTCAGGGACGATACGAGTTTGCTCAAGAAGACGCTCAAGCGGAAGGAGAAGCAGAAGGAGAAGAGCGAGAAGGAGTGGGGGGAGAGGGCGGAGGGCGTTAGGAAGGGTCAGGAGATCAGGCAGAAGAAGAGGGAGGAGAACCTTAAGAAGAGGAAGGAGGAGAAGGGGAATAAGAGCAAGAAGAGCAAAGGGAAGAAACCGAAAGGACGGCCGGGGTTTGAGGGCAGCTTTAGGAGTAAGGCGAAGTAGTTGGCTGGGGTCTGTAGATTGCCAGCGTTCGTGTGATTGGCAACCTGAGCACGTGTTTTGCATGTCGACCCGCTCGTTAGGCCGTTCGTACGCAATGAAAGATGTTTTGATTCAATGACTGTAGTTGAATGACGCTCGCTCGTGAAGGACTGGTACAATATTTACAGCCTGCTCAACGTCGACACAGCGGCCGCCGCTAATACCGCTTCGTTCTTTTAGACCCTTCCCCTGTTCGCGAGTTTACCTATATGGAGCATCTGCCCTCGCCACCGCCGCTAGCTCCGGCTCCCACTTATCGCCATTCATCAACAGCTTCTCCTTGTTATAGAGAAGCTCCTCTCTCGTCTCAGTAGCGTATTCGGCATTGGGTGCTGCAGATCTATGAGCTTGAGCTTTCCTGACTGGTACCAACACAACTCACATTCAACGATCGCATCCACAGGACAGCTCTCCTGGCAGAAGCCACAATAAATACACTTGGTCATGTCGATGTCGTAGCGCGTCGTCCGCCGGGCCCCGTCCTCGCGCTCCTCGGCCTCGATCGTGATGGCCTGCGCCGGGCAGATGGCCTCGCACAGCTTGCAGGCGATGCAGCGCTCCTCGCCGGTCGGGTATCGGCGCAGGGCGTGCTCGCCGCGGAAGCGAGGCGAGATGGGGCCTTTTTCGAAGGGGTAGTAGATCGTGTAGCTGTGTGGGGTGTCAGCCAATGCCAGTGTTCTTGTCTGTGGCTTGCTCCTCTCCGAGTTTTCCTCATGGGGGGAGGCGGGGACGGCACATACGGCGGTCTGAAAAACTGCTCCAGCACCACATACATCCCGCGCATCATCTCCGTCATCAGGAAATATCGCCCCGCCTTGTCGAGGCTGCTTTCCTTGCCTTGGTCCCATCGTACGGGCTTCGGGAGACGGAAGCCTGCGGGTGGTGGCCCGGACGGCGTTGCGAAGCGCGGGGTGGTTGTGCTGAAGGCGGCGATTCTGGTGGCAGGTGTTCGCGCTGTCTGCTGTAGGAGCGAGGACGTCGGTCGGGCGCGCGCGAGCGCAGTCAGCGGCTTCGTGCTGGCCATTATGGTGGATGTGGCGGTAGTGGAGAAGGGTCTGGTGGCTCGAGTCTCGCCGTGAAGAGGACTTCTCGCAGCGATGATGGTGGTGGTGGTGGTGTTGCGGCTCTGGCTCCCTAATCGGCTCTGGCGGCGCTGTGATTGGGCGCATCAATGGCACGTGACTTTCTACTGCTTGCTTGACGATTTTCGGCTTGCCGTCACGACAAGTCGCATCGCCATCCCCCAGAGCTGCATCCTCGAACTCGCCGCAAAGCTACGCCTAGACACCTTCACCATGCTTCGAACTGCCATCATCCGATCTGCCCGCGCCGCGACCCGCTCTGTGGCAAGGTGGCAAGCTCCAATTGCTGCCAGGCCGCTGGCTCCGAGCTCCTTTCTCAGATCGAGGCAGACAGCACCAGCAGTGTACTTCCAGGCTGTGAGGTGCTACTCGGCTCATGGCGGTCTGTCGAAAGAGGAGGTCCAGGGGCGGATATTGGATCTGTTGAAGAACTTTGACAAGGTGGGCAGGCGTTGGCCGGCTTCGAAGCGTCAACACCCACGCTGACTGTTATTCCAACAGGTCTCAGACGCATCGAAGGTACATACGCTTACGGAACGTTCATCACGAAGGCCAGCGCTTATAGGACTAGCTCTCGCCGACATCGCACTTTTCCAACGACCTTGGGCTTGACAGCCTCGATACTGTAGAGGTGGTGATGGCGATTGAGGAGGTGAGCGGTCAACACAGCACTACGGACGAACACGTTCTGACATGCGTCTAGGAGTTCAGCATTGAGATCCCCGACAAGGAGGCCGATGCCATCCACAGCGGTATGCGACTCTCTCGGACGATCAGTTGTCAAGCACATGCTAACATACCAACAGTTGACAAGGCCGTCGAGTACATCCTGAGCCAGCCGGATGGTAAGACAGCCCAGTTCTTCGCATCGTGACTAAGCTGACCTTAGTAGCGCACTGATGTAGTGCTCGTGCTTGGAGTCTGGGGACGGATGTAGCTGGGGTGAAGCGCTGATTGCGGAGGAACAGGGCAGGATTCTGGAACTTCCTGCTTGTACAGATCTGTATTATCGGAGTTCTACTGGCTTGCACATCTACTAGAAGCAAACCTGCAAAACGCTCTCTGCTTCGCAACATGTGTTACATGCAGGAATCCTTCGTGAAGTGGAACGCCTTCGTGCCTGAGTGAATTAAGCGTGCTGCCTCAGCCTCATGCCAAGCAACGGAAGGCTGTCCAACGTCGGTGAAGCTTGGGCGGCGCCGTGCCTCGTAAAACATCCCACTGCAACCGCAAATTTCGCCGCGCTCGAATTCGCTTTCCGCTAAAACTGCAACTGAACAGACTCTCTCCTCGCCCTGCAACAGTATCTCGCGGAACTCGGACGTGGAATGGACCTGTGGTCCCGCAGTGCGCTCTGAGAAACCCTTCCTAGGCCCCCATCCAGCGGACAAAACTCTACGCACACACAACAGGCGCAATGGCTTCGACGGCAGGCGGCCTAACGCGCCGAAGAGGAGGAGCAGGCGGAGGAAGCGCAGAGAGCGAAGATGGCAGCCGTGTCAGCTCGCCCGCGCCCAGACGTCCTGAAGAGAACAGACAGCCGGAAACCGCGTTCGACACCTCGGAAAACGGGCACAAAATTGCATACGATCCGCGAGACATGAGCGAAAGCGCAGAGAGGAGCAAGCAGCCCAAGCTTACGCTCATGGAGGAGGTGCTGCTTATGGGGCTGAAGGACAAGCAGGTGAGCGGGATTGGGGAGCATGTGCGGGGCACAAGCTGATACGATTACAGGGCTACCTGTCTTTCTGGAACGACAATATATCGTATGCGCTGCGAGGGTGCATTGTCATAGAATTGGCCTTTAGAGGGCGCGTCAGCATGCAGAAAGATTCGTCGCGGCGGCGGTTCCCCCTGGCTGATAGAGTTATCGAGGTCATAGATGACACGCTCACTGGCGAGGTGCTGCTGGATGAGGCGCTGAAGATGATGAAGACGAGCGAGAAGATGAGCGTGGCTTCATGGATCGACCTCATGAGCGGTACGCTCTCCATGTTCACTCCTCGAACTGCACCCTGTGCTACAGACCGCACACTGACGCTGGCGACTGCACAGGCGAAACATGGAATCTTATGAAAATAGGCTACCAACTAAAGCAAGTCCGCGAGCGACTCGCGAAAGGCTTGGTAGACAAGGGCATCCTCCGCACCGAGAAGCGCAACTTCCTCCTGTTCGACATGGCAACACATCCAGTCGCCGACGGCGGCGCGAAAGACGAGATTCGGCGCCGCGTCCGGAACCTGCTGACCAACCGAACCGTTGTGTTGCCCCCCAGCCAATTCTTGCCGGAAGAGATGGAGTTCCGGTACCTGAGGACCGTCGCGATGGTGTGCGCGGCTTACGCGGCGAACGTGCTGGAGAATGCGCTTTCGACGCTGGGCCATGAGGCGAGGGAGAGATCGTTCGCGGTGGTGGACGAGCTACTAGCCGAGTACTCGCAGTATCCGTTTGCGAAGCGAACGGGCGGCAATAGTGGAGTTGCGGCAAATCTTTACCAGGTCATAATGGACGAGGTAAACGGTGCCAAGGATAAGGAGCTACAGATGGAGGTATGTTCTATCTGTGGTGCGCTGCAGCCATGGCTACATGTCCGTGCTAATGTCCACGTGTCCAGGTCGTTGCAGCTTGCTTGAGCGTCTTCACCCGGCTCGACTCCTTGTTATGATCTATCCTCCGCCATTAGCCATTCTAACATCCACTCACCCTTGACCTCGAAACGGCCTAAGCGCTCATCCAAGGAGTGGAGGCACCTGTACGAGTATGCTCACCCACAGAGACAACATTACGGCCATCTCACTCGACATGAAAAAAAGTGCGATAGCATGAAGCAGAGAGGGACAAATGGTTTCGGAGTTGTGTTGGGCGAACCTGACGCTCTCGTTATGCGGGCGCAGATGTCGTGTGGTATCAGGTGGTTTGTTCGTCGAGCGCCTGCTAGGCGTTACAGGCACGGTGGTCTGCGGTCGAAGTTAGTACCTATTTACTGTCGGCAACATTCTAGGTTTGCAGAGGCTTCGTGGTCGACAAATCTGAGAGGCAGGGTCTCGAGGGCTTTGGAAAGTCACGTGAGCAATCAGCGAGAGCTATACCCCAAACCATCGTTGAATCCTGCAGTGAGACGCTCGGAGGAACGATAGAGAACAAAGTCTGGATCATTCACACAACATCATCTATTTCTAACCACAGTGTGTCTGTCCCCACGAGTAAGCCAGAGACAAGCCCGGGCCGGCTAGATCGGGGCCGAAGCGCCTCCAATCTGACCAGCCCCCGTCGATTCCCCAACCAGGCTGTGACACGCATCGAATCTATTGGCATCACGCCAGACTCCCGCTACCGATCCAGGCACAGCACAGCAGACTGTCAATACCGTTAAAACAGGGGGTGGAGAGGAGTAGCCATTCCGGCACCCGGCGCGCGTGTCCTGTGTCATTCCTCACTCCGCTCCACCGCTCCACCGGCCCGGCAGTTCTTTCTCTTCACTTCGGCCCAGCCAATTCAGTCAGCCGAGCCTAGGTACGTCGACGCGCCGTTTCGCATGACATGCCGGTAGGTTCTATTTACCTTCCTGTTGATTCGGATCCTCTGTTGCTTCGCGGCGCATTGGTTGCGATGGACTTGTTGCTTGTAGCCGTCTTGTCGCTCCCATCTCCGTCGTACTCTCCGACACATGGGAGACGCGCTGTTTTACCACCATGTGGCTGACCGGTGTAGGCCGTCCATGTAGTAGACCATACATCAGACCTCCAGGACGACGAACAGGTGGTCCGTTGTTACGCGCAAACACCCAAAGCGTACCATGCTCTCTCCCGCAAACAACACCCCTACAGCAGAATCCCTTCGTGCGCCACACACTGTGAGCCAGAACGCGCCAGGCGCATATAATGGATCAGTTGGAAACGGCGTCGTCGCAGAGTCGGCAGTCGCGCCCGGCGCAGAGCGCGCAGGAGCAGTCACTGGAGCGCCGAATACAATCGCAGAGAGCAAAGAGAAAGCAAGAGCAGTGATGGCCGCCTCTGGTGTTGGCTTGGCCGGGGCTAGGATAGCGCAGACAATAACACCCTCCACGAGCGATCCGCAACGAGCAATAGATTCCACGAATGGTGCGCCGCCGAGTCGAAAGCGATCCCGGTCTGGCTCTCCCAAGCCCGCCCACCCTGCCTCCGCAAGCATGGTAAAACCTCCTCAGCCTGATGCGCAGGCGTACCTGCTCAGCAAGTACATAGAGCGGGACGAGCTGCATGACGACGCGGTAATCCAGCAACAGAGACGCCAACGGGAGTTCTTTGAGGAGAAACAATCAGAGATTAGGTATTACAAGGATTTGCGCCATCAGAGGCAAACAGATCCTGGTTCGGTCTTCGGATACGGCTATGCGGGTTACGGCAATGGGCATACAGACGTTAAGCCATCGAGGTTGGAGTATCCTACTCAGAGAAGACGTGTGCCGAGTCGACGGAGCAGGTCGGTACGGGTGCCGAGGAAAGACATGAATGCACAAGCCGAACAGCTTGAAGAGCTGGTGCCCGTGCGGCTGGATATCGAACTTGAAAAACTAAAACTAAGAGACACATTCACCTGGAACCTCCATGACCGCACCATCACTCCCGAGCTGTTCGCAGAAAACCTAGTTGAAGACTTCAAGATACCCCCAGAGCATAGCGCCAATGTGATGCACCAAATAAATCGGGAGATTCAGGAGCAGACTCAGGACTTCTACCCACATGTCTTTATTGAGGAGGAGCCGCTGGATCCACATTTACCGTATCATGCCTACAAGAACGACGAGATGAGGATACTGATCAAACTCAACATCACCATCGGAGCGCATACGTTAGTAGACCAGTTCGAGTGGGATACCAACAATGCTCTCAATTTACCGGAAGAGTTCGCCCGATCCATGGCCCGAGATCTGAATCTTTCCGGAGAGTTCACTACGGCAATTGCGCACTCGATACGAGAACAGTGTCAGATGTTCACCAAGAGTCTGTACATTACCGGACATCCTTTCGACGGCCGGCCCGTTGAGGATGCAGATGTCCGAGATAGCTTTCTCCCTTCTCCCTTACCTGCTGTGTTCCGGCCCCAACAGGCTATGAAGGATTTTTCACCGTATCTGTATGAGCTCAACGAGGCGGAGCTTGAGAAGACAGAGCTTTCAATCCTACGCGAGCAGCGGCGGCAGAAGCGATCAACAACCCGACGAGGTGGCCTGGCACTCCCGGATCTGAAAGAATGGAAACGGACTGTTAGGACTCAGGTCGTTTCTTCGGTCATTCCCGGCGCAGCGGAGACGATAGAGAGCAGCCGACTATACAAGGTCGCGCGGAGACCGGATGGAAGAGGCCGCCGCGCTGCCGGGCGTACCGATGGTGCAGAAGACTCGGATGACTCTGAGGATGAAGACTCGGCACCGGAGTCGCCTGCGCCATCACAGGTCACGGGCGGTACGGCGAGAACAAGAATCATACGTGGTGCAGCGACAGCAGCTCAGGCGGCCATGCGCGCGAACCTGGGTCGGTCCATGACTCCGGAGATAGCCGCGCTGGATCATGTCCCAACGAGGATATCGAGGCGCCTTGTCGGATTGGAAGCCAGAGACGAAAGCGAGGCGCCCGCTTCACTCATCATGAAGCTACGCGTCCCTCGCGAGAGGCTCCGGGAATTGCTCCAAGGCAAGCGGTTTAAGCCCGGACAGAACTTGCTCTCAACAACTCAACCCGGATCGCAAAGTGGGACACCACAGCGCAGCACCCCAGCAACATCAATGCCTCCTCCGCCGTCACCAGCCATGCAACAGCAGCGCAATACGCCCACAGCCCTCAGCAGTGCCGTCGCAGAAGCGCCCCGCTCGATTCCCCGCTCTGTCCCCAGTGAAGCGCAGCAGCGATGGCAGTACTACCCCGACGGCCGTGTAGACGTACCGCCCAACTGGCAGCAGGGGCAGCCGCTGGTGAGCATCTCACACAGGCGGACCGTCCCCCAAAAATGACACGCTAACACTCGCATTCACAGCCTCCGCCTCCGCCCTGGCTCACCGCCGCGCTTGCGAATCTAAAACAGACCTTCCCGCACGACTCTGTTGCGGCGCTCATGCGCTTCGCTTATGTCGACAAGATCACGGGCCAGCCCATTATGCGCGAACCGCGTGATGGCCCGCCTCCACCCGGCACATATAAGATGCAGTTTATGCCGCGGATCAGGTGCAATGACTGTCCTGGGAAGCTGTATACGGCCGGCCCGGAACTCACCACTGGGAATTTCGAGGTGCATCTGATTAATCGGAAGCATAAGGAGAGGGTCGATGCGAGGCGGAGGGGTGTGCTGCCGCCGTCCTAGGGGGGCGCTGGAGGGAAATGAGAGAGCGGGAAGAGGTGTTTGGTGTATACTTACAGGAACATATGGCGCTGTTGTACTCCTCGTGGGCGTGCCTTTGGATCATGAAACGAGCACGCGGGTGCTGAGGAGCCGGGTGGATATTGGATCATGGGGAAGACCCCACTGGCGTTTGTTGGGAGAATCAGGTAGTATGATACGGTTGAGTCATATTGATCAAAGCATTACGTACTACATGATGATCTCCGTCTCTCGTTGAGGTGCCAACAAGCTGTCTTTGCACCCCTCTTGACGTTGCGGAACACTCTTCTGGGTACCATTTCGGCAGACGTCTGGATGTGCGAGACCACCGTTCGCTTTCCTGATCTCCCTCGCCCATCTGCCCGTCTCGATGGCCGCTTCGTTTCTCTTATCTCGACCCGGATTACTATCACCTACATTCCCAGGGTTTTTCCGTCTTGTCTCGCGTTCCCTCTTAGCTGCAACCACTACGACTGGTGTTTTCCAGCACGTAGATTGTCCATCACCACTAAGCGACCATAGAGCCAAGTTGTTTGCCTCCGTAGAGAGATCTCTTGCGTCCTTTCCCAGCAGATGCAGAGCTTGCACCGGACGAACTTCCCGCCGCTTTCAAATCTGTCTCCTCCAGCTCAGATCTTCTCTTTGCCGCTAAGCAATTGCAAGCAATTCTGCCACCGGCCAATCTGCTTCCAGCGTCAAACTCAGCAAACCCTTCTCAACCATATCCTCTCACTTCGACATCCCCAACGACAGCCCTATGATCGCTGCTATACACCCCATCTTCAAACCGACTCTCGAGCACCGCATACCCTTTGACATCCCACATGTCCTTGCCCTTCGGCCCCAAGAACAAGAAATCAATCCGCTTCTGCTCTTCCTCGCCGTTAAAACTGGTATACGTATTCTCGTGCCCATATCTCCCTCCCTCCCCCACAGCGTCATTAAGATCCCTGAGCGGCGACTCTGGCGCGCTCAAGACACGATACGCCTCCTGGTGCGTCTCGCTATTCATGTCACCTGCCAAAAACACCGGCAGTTCCGCATGATCTCCATTCACTTCCTTAACAATCATCTTCGCGGCCTCAAGCCTCGCTTTCGAGCCCTGGTCGTCAAGGTGCGTGTTCGCTCCTCTAACCTTTCTCCCGCTTTCACGGTGTTCGAAGACGGCTTTGGTCAGGATCCGGATAGATCCCGCATCCCAGCCCTTGGACGGCACGTCCGGGGTCTGGGACAACCAAATCGTCTCACACGACAGCACTTCCCACACCGCACGCCGGAAGAGGATCGGCGAGTACTCTCCCGCTTGCTTGCCGTCGTCGCGGCCTACGCCCACGTAGCCCCATTGCTGTTCGGCGTCGGTAATGCCCGCGTTCAGGCCTTGCAGAATGTCAACGAGCTGGTGGTGAAGCGCTTCTTGTAGACAGATAAACGCCTCAGGATTGTGTGCGGTGTTGAATTTCAGCTCGGCGAGCAACCTGGGCAGGCGGATGGGCCACAGCTCCTCGCCTTTGAAGGGGTGGGTGGTGGCGTAGCGGACGTTGTGGGTTATGAGGCGGATTGGGAGGGGCTGGCTGGGTGCTTTCATCGTCATTTGAACCCCTCCAAGGCTGGAGGTTGGTTGAGGCGTTAGTGTAGAGAGTCAATTGCGAGGCAGTGGCTGCTTCGCTCATTTGGCTACCTGTACGCTTTTTCCATTGTGGTTGTGTTTTAGAATTATCATGAAGTCTGTCATCTAACAGGTGTATGCACCTTGATATTCACGTGATTGCTCGTATGGAAAATCCCGCTGCTGATCCCCGTCAGCTTCAACCCCGGGCGAGGCGGAAAACCCGCACCTGCTTGATGCAGCCTTACGGGGACGCGGTTTGGCGATGGAGACCATTCTGTTTGATTTCTCTATTCTGTCCAACATTTTCCCCTTTCCTTTTTCTAGGTAGCTGTATCAAGATGTTGGCTGGTCCACCACGAGCTGTGGGTCTTCTTACCCTTCTCGTCCTTACAGCGCTTGTTACCTTGTATCTATTCTACACGCCGCTCAATTCCCCTAAAAGCGTTCTCCACGCACCAGTCCCTCCCGCGATAAACACCTACACCCTCCCCGTCTTCACCCCCGGCACCCCCAAACCCCCGGGCACTCCATACACCCGCACTCTCGTAATCCCGCGCCTCGCATCCCAAGATGTCTCCTGGATCAGCGAACAACTCCCCGACCTCCCCACAGCCATCTACACCGTCGACGACCCGCACGCCGCTCTCACCGTCCCCAAAAACAAAGGCCACGAAGCAATGGTGTACCTGACCTACCTAATCGAGCACTACGACGCCCTGCCCGACACGGTGCTCTTCTTCCACGCCCACCGCACCGCCTGGCACAACAACTTCCTGCTGGGTCTCGACTCCGCCGCGACGATTCGGCGGCTGAAGGACGACAGGGTCGCGCGGCTCGGGTACATGAACACGAGATGTCACCACGACCCGGGCTGTCTCGACTGGCTGCATCTGGACCGGCCGGTGGGCGATTTCGACATGGTCAAGAAGCCCGAGGAGAAGGCTTTCACGCGCAAGGTGTGGAGCGAGCTGCACCCCGGTGTTCCGGCGCCGCCGGCGCTGAGCCAGCCGTGCTGCGCGCAGTTCGCTGTCAGCGGGGAGAGGGTGCGGCAGATCCCCAAGGCGCGCTTCGAGCATTACCGAGACTGGCTGCTGCGGACGGAGCTGGGGGACCAGGACAGTGGGCGCGTCATGGAGTATCTGTGGCAGTATATCTTCACGGGGAACGCGGAGTATTGTCCTGCGATCCACAGCTGCTACTGCGACGGGTATGGGCTGTGTTTTGGGAGCCATGCGAGGTTTATGGAGTATATGGGGATGGTGGAGGAGAGGGACAGGGCGCAAGAGGAGCTGGGTAAGCTGGAGAAGGAGGAGGGCGATGGCGGGGAGGAGAGGAAGACACAGCTCAGGGATAAAATCGCGCAGTTGAATGTGAAGCTGGTAGAAGGGGAGAATGCGGCTACTGTGAGGGGACAGGACCCAAAGAATAGGGAGGCTGAGGCGGAGAGGGTGGATTGATGCGGTGACTATTGAGCGCAGCCTTCGTTGGCAGGCACTACAAATACAGTACATATCCATACATAACGAGCTAGATGACCCAAAGAACATCACGGAGGAAATCTGCTGGTCTCTTGAAAAACTTTCCACACAGGAGTTGGCCTGAACCGAATGTTGAGCAGACAAAACATCCGAGTAAGGAAACTTGCAGCCGGGGCCAACTCTGTTCGGTCAGTCGTTGCACAAATAAGATATCACCAGTGTTGGTCTGACAGCTGTATGAGAAAGAAGAGATTTCGTCAGCTTCAGCTTTGGGATAGTGCTTTAGCTGTTTGTGAGTGCTAAATGCTACTTAGTTGCATCGTCCCCAGAGGCTAAGCCAGTTCAGCAATCCCTCCACTCTCAACGAAAGCAGCAGCAGAGAACACGTGTCGCCACTGCAGGGCACAAAGGCAGACGGAACACAGCTGACAGTCTTGAAAAACTGCTCATTCCTCCTCGATAACTTGCCCTCGATAACGCGAACGGTAGGAAAGGGTACCAGAAGGCACCTCAAGAGTAAAGTGCAGGCGATGGCGTGCCCATTGCTGGAACCTATAGTCGGCCACCAACAACTGCCAAAGACCAGAGGTGTAAAGGAAACTCAAATGCTTAGTCGACCGTCCCCAAAGGATCGAAACACGCAACGCCAATGGTATGCTTTGTAGGATGCTGAAAACGGAATACAGTTACAGGAATGATGCTCAGTCGCTGAAGACCATGTGCGGGCTGGTGGAAGAGGTATCGAGCGTGATATGGAATGCTGAAGCCGAGGAAACCAGAAGCCAGAGTACGTATTACGGGGGATAGAACTGATGCAAAAGCCAGAGACAGGATGGAAAGGGAAATTCAGGACGACCTAGTGTTGGGCTGCTGGTAGGCGAGTCGAATGATTGGCGCGAGTGCGAATCATGGTCCGGTCTCAGAAAGAACACCTCGTGCGGTCTGAGGGATGCGCACCAATGCGCAGTGCCAAACTCTGACCAGGAAGCCGGATTGCAACGGTTGAGCATAGATGAAAGGCAGCGATCAGTCTTATGCTTTCTCGCCAGTAAGGCGGCGCTTGATAAGCTTAGCAAGGGCCTCAAGTTGGCGGCGCTCCTCATCCGAAGGTTCGCCCTCGACCATGAGGGGCGGAATAGCGGCCGTGGCCAAGGATTGTGAAACGGACGGTGCCTCATGCTCGGCATGTGCGATCGCTGCAGCAACATTCTCCGGAGCATTGGCCTACGTTGCATCGTCAGCGCTGACGTCATCCACGAATGGCAATATTCATGACTTACAGTGAGGCCGTAGACGAGCGCCTGAACACGATCACCGTCTAAGCCGAGATCGGCCTCCTTCTGAGCAAGCTGTGCGAGGTTAAGAGCGAGCTTCTGCTCAGCGAAGGGTCGCTTGGCAAAGTTATCTCGAAGCTGTGCCCGGGCAGAACCTGCATGGCTGCTCTTGGTAACGCGTCCAGAAGCCACACCCATGTTCAGCCCTCGGTTGGAACGAGCTCTACCAGAGACGTCAGCAATGTTCGTAGTTGATTAGACGAAGAGGGTTAAACGTACTGCTTGACCTTGTTGATGAAGTCCAGCTTGACGCCGCGTTCTGGAATGCGGTGGATGACTCCATCTTCGCCAACATTCTCCTCAATGAATTCATCGTCACTTGATTCGTTTTCGATCTCAATGAGACCATTGTTCTTGAAGCCACGGCGCAGGGCGACGTCGACGATCTTCGCGTTTCTTGGCCTGCGAACGCGGTGCACTCTGCCTCCGCAACCGACGGGAGCAAGACGGCGCAGATCCTGGTCGATGTGCCGTGGACACATCCACATGTTCCTCGAGTTGTCTTTGCTTCCTCGTGCAGGAGGATTTGCCAGAGGAGGATCAAGACAATCGAGGTGCCAGTAATCACCGCAGTAGTCGCACTCAACCAACGAGCGCCTGTCCAGAGTAGAGCGACTACACTGCGTGCAAAGGATCGTGTTACCCTTGGAGTCGTACAACGCCTTCGTGTTGTCGACCACCTCGGACCAGCCAGTGCGATTTTTCCTGAAGAGAGTTAGCTGATGTCATGATCGTGCTCGAGCTATTGTAGCTGAGTGACACTTACACAGACTTCTGCGCGTGCGCCTCCTCATACTCGCCTTCATCACCAGCCTTAACGCCTTCAAAGTACTCCTGGACGTCCTTTGGCAGACCGAAGGCGGTCGGGTTACGCCTACTGATCTCATCGAGCAGAGCAGAGAACAGGCCACGCGACGGTGTTGGTGCCACATGCCCTTTTCCTAAGCAGCGGGAACAGAACCACGGCTCGTCCAGTGCAGATGCGTTGCGATCGAGCGGCGGATCACAGCAAGTGAAATGGAATGAACGGTCGCATCCATCGCAGCAAACGAGGAGGCCGCTGCCGCTGCAAGCGGAGCAGAAATCACTGTTCTCGGAACGCTGACATGGTGTAAGCTGTTTTGAATGATGCTTTGTGTCCGACAGTATGAGTAGATTTCGGAAAACCAAGTCTTTCGGGAAATGCATGGAAGAGCTAATGAAGGGGAATGGAAAAGAGTTGTCACGGGTTGAGCACAAATGGTGTTGCGGAAGTTTAGTTGGGGCCAAGCGTTGCGGTGATTTGTGGAAGACTTACGCTGTCGTTGTCATCATAGCCGATCGGACTTTCCATCCCGCCAACCGCGCGAGCAACACCGGCGACAACCGTCGTCTTCTTCTTCACGGGGCTAATAGATGCGAAAGAGCATTAGCTAAACCATTTCTTGGAAACGATATTCACGGTGCCAAGCGTGCAAAGCCGAAAGGGCGAGAAGCACGAATGAGGTGGCTGGTGTAAGGTGAAACAGTGCCCTCGGTGTAACACGTGAAACATTGGAAGCCCAACAGCAGTGATCTACATTCGAAATGGCTCTTGCTGCCTTTGAAGTCACAAGAGGAGAGCACACTTACGACATCTTCATACGCGCTGTCTTGCGCTTCTTCGCCGGACGATCCAGCACGAGCGGCGTGTTTGGTCGACTTGCAGATCCTGGGCCAGGTGCGAAGACTTCAGGGCGTGGTGAGCTGAGGGTACCACGGCCATTTCTTAAAAGCTCGTCCCGCGTGAGATGTCTTAGAACTCCGTTCGGTTCGCGAGAGGATACTGCTGGAAGGTGCACGGGCGGAACGTGTACGCTCGGAGACGGTCTGGCAGATTCTGGCTGAACAGCGAGTGGTGGGCGTATGTGGCTTTCTGGAATCTTGTAGTCCTTGACCAAGGATTCGTTCAACTTCTCCCGGACGACGTTGAACTCTTCCTCGGTTAGCTCAGGCTCACGATCAAGACCAGCTTGATCTGGAGTTCTCTTCTTTGAAGTTGATGGCTTCGGTTTGGAAGGCTTTGGCTGCTTGAGAGTGAGCGACAACTTAGGTCTAGCAGCGCTGCTCGGCGCAGCGCCCGCGGATGTCTTTGAGGTTATAGCGACACTCATGTCTAGAGATGTCGGAAGACCTTCTTCGACGATCCTCTCGTCGACGTCGCTGAGCGACGAAAGAGAGCTGACACTGTGGCTTCTCTGACGAGCAGGAGCTTTCGACGGGGATGCAGTTCCGTTAGTTTGGACCGCCTCAGCTTTAGCGGCGGATCTGGTATTTGGAGACATCGAACGACTTGAACGACGTGATTTTGGAAGCTGTTTGAATGAAATCTTGAGTGATGAAGTGGAATGAGTTGCAGTGAGTGGCTGAGCGGGGTTATATGAATTTGGGACCGCTATTGTGGAAGGCTTTTCAAGCGACTGTGGATGGTTAGCGCCCGACTGAAGGCTATTGTTGTATTGTCGCGACATGCGCCGCGAGACCTTCAGTAGCTTTTTCTGTTGCCTTATGTATTTCTTGAATGTAACAGCCTGTTCAGCAGTCGCTTTGTTCGCGAGAATGTCGTTTAGTAGGACGGCGAGGCCTTCGTCCTGGAAGCTCTCCCGATACATGTTGTGGAGAGCATCACCGAGCCGGCGATCGCCGCTTCTGGCAGCCTTTATAGCAGCGTTGTCGACTATCAGCTGGAGCAGCCCGTGGCCGACAGGAGTTCGAATATGAATCCCCGCGTTCGATGACGAACGCTCGCGACTCTGTGCTGGTGTTGCAGTGACCGTCCCGCTTTTCATGCCAGCGCTCTTCTGCGGCCGCGGTGCAGTCTTGAGTTTCTTCCGCGGCATGTAGTCATCATCGGCCTCATCATCTCTACTCGGTAGTATATCTGGCAGCATCTCTTCTGGCTTCTGGGATTCCGACCGGCGCGGCTCGACCGAGGGTGTCGCCTCCGAAGTCTCCCCAGCCTCCTCCAGGGTGAACATGAGTCCATTCCTGCCGGTATCTGGACGTCGCTGCAGGTCGCCTTTGACCTTTGCCTTGAGTTTCGCGCTCGGTGGTTGCCCTAGAGGTTGCATGTTCTCCAACACTCCACCCCGTTCAAAGCCATGATCTCGAAAGCTGGGCGTAGGTTCCTTCAACGGCGGTTCAATCCACTGGTCCAACGACGTCTGAGCCTTTCCTTTCTTCGTCTCTACAGGTGGTGCAGGAGAGTCGTCTGCGGACCGAACAAAGGGGCTCGAGGTGCGGCTGGATTTGCGGGTCGTTGTCAATCTGATTGAAGGCATTTCGCGGGTGTCCGCCACTCTCGGCGACGCTGTACAGCTGTTAGTTTTCTGTCCGTACTAACATCGCTCGAACTTACGACACGTTCCACCGGTTATGTGGCGAGGTTTGAGAAAGTTGGGACGGAGATAGTCGCGTTATGCGCGTGAGTTTGGTGTAGCTGCTTGGACTGGCCGATGCAAAGTCCACCCGAACTCCACGACTCCCCGGACAACCCTCCCCAAGATAATGAACCCCCTACAAGAATCTTCAGCAACACACTGCAGATTAAATGTTGCTGTGTATCTCATGTACTCGCTGAGAGAGTTGTATGTTACAAGTTTTAAGGATTTTCAGCGGGGTGCACAACAAGGGATTTTGGGTAGCCGTCACGCCATTCACGTTGCTCATGAACAGCTTCACTAGCCGGCGCCAGACAGTAACTGCTGCAAGCGGCTTGAGGAAAACTGGACGAACGAGTGCAACACCACGTTAAGCCGCAGTGAAGTGCTGAAGTCCCGCTCACCCATCAACTTAAGTGCAGACACTCCTGAGTCACAAGTTCTCCCACTCCACACCGCTTCTCAGGAATGTCTCATGATAGAAGCTCGCATTTACTGCGTGAGGTGTTCATGCTATCCTGATCAAGCTTTTGTTTGCTTATCTATAGGAGACAAACACGCTGGGTTCCGTTCTGTGTCAACCGAACCTGGGGAGCGAGTTGTGCCATCCCTCCATGAAGTCCTCCAGAGACAAGGGACTGAGACCCTTGAGCTCAGCTCGTTTGCTAATTGTCCTCCGCACGGTGAGCGACGGGACAGGCACTGTAGTACGGCTACTCTTCCTCACTGCTCTCGGCCTCTTCCTCCTCATCTGCCTTCTTCGCGGACTTCTTCTTCTTCTTCTTGTTTTTGCTCTTTGCTCCGGTATTCTTGGCGATCGGCTGCTCAAGAATCTTCAGGACCTCCTCGTCCGTGATCTTCTTGTCTGTCTTGTACTGCTCCAAGTCAGGGCTTGGAGGTGCGGCTAAACGGGTTATGCCATTCTTGGTAATTGCTGATAGAGAATCAGCTCAAGTCCTGAACTATGCGAATGAAAGTCGAAGGAACGTGCCAACGGCATTGGTGTAGGGCACGCAAAAAATATTCTGGCTCAGGGATACAAGAGGACACTTACAGACAGTGGAGAACACTCTTGCCACGGGGGCGTTGTCCTTGTCTCCGACCACCTCGTACTGGCGCAGCACATTCCCTCGCACGCATTCGACCACACCGACCTTCGCAGCGCGTTCATCTTCCAGCTGTCGTAAACTGAAAGGAAACGTGCCGAACTTCTTAACGACCTCCGACAGGGTGGCCCGGGAGCTTGGTCTCTTCAAGCCGTATGTTGTCGTAGTACGGCGATGTAGAGTCGGTCGGTTGTTGAGCGTCTTTACTTTTCCGGTACCCAGGCTGACGCCCATTTCTACACCCCACACCTCCCCGATCTCTGGCAGTCCTTCGCCTTTGACGCCCTCGCCCGGAGCCAGAATCAACTTCTTCTTGCCCTCAATCTCGTTACGGTCGAACAACCAGCAGGTTGTGTTCTCAACAAGGCTACAGTCATAGCTCTTCACAACCTTCTCCAGCAACTGATTGATCTTGGCCTGGGTGTATGGCTTCTGCGCTGCTGCCTTGTTCTTCTCGTCATCGGTGCCTGTGACCAAAGTACCCGGAGGTAGCATCAACCGCAGCAGTAGCTCGTTCGCCCAGTGCGTTGCCAGTAGCAGCTCCGCTTCTCTGCCGGGATGCTTGTCATCCTCGTTCTTCTCCGACGGAACGACGATAGTGTCGCACACTATGGCGCAGAAGCCATCGATCTGAGCACCGAGCTGGATCTTGACGATCTCCGCGGGCTTCAGCTCAACCGCAGCCTCCTCTGCATCCGTCTTGAGCGGCGTGTATGGCGTGACATAAGAGGTTGGTGACACCGTAGTCGGGTGTCCGAAGCCCTTGCTGATCTTCTTGCCCTTGTACACCTTTGCAATCTCGTCCTCCAGGAACTTGTCTCCCCGCTCGCAGACGTCGACGATCTTTGCGCCCTCGATACACAGTCCGGTCACGAACTCAAGGGCCTTGTGGGATATCTGAGCTGCTTGCTTGTACTTCGTGAGGGTGTCGGGGTTGTTGAGCGAGTAGTCTGTTCCCAGAGTTAGCTGGTCCTATCTTTGCTCGTTATATGAGGCGGTCAATGATCTGAGACGACGTTGAACTTGTCGTGAAGTTGCTCCACACTGTAGCCAGCCGAAGTACTAGTACTTCGTTGCCCATAAAGCAAGCAGATGATATCTCCTAGAAAAACACCCAGGATGGTACAGCAGGATTTCAAAAGAAAATTCCAAAGCCACTGTCTTACCAGTCTGCGCTTCTTCAGCCATCTTGAGCGTGGATGTATGATGTTGATTTGTCGTGCGACCTTTTTGGAGCTCTTGTTGTTTTGTGGTGTCTGGCGCGGGGCATGGCGGGGCTGCTGTCGCTTCGATGCCAATCACGCCTGACGTCCAAACCCATCCAAAATGTCCGTTGCCGTAACTCTGCGCCGGCTTGTTCAACACGGAATTCGTGATCAATCTAGACTTATGAACTTGCCAATAGTGGAGCAGCTGGATCAATCTCATATGATAGGGAGTAAAAGACGTGCACCAGTTTACGCCTTTGTTGCATAGACTATGCAAGGTGTTTTTGATCTATTAAGTGTCCTTTTGGCTGTGCAACTCTAGAGCCGTGGGAAGCTTTCAATGCGGCAACCTTCATTCCAGATGGCCCTTAGTCCTAACATCTCCTCTCATCTCATGCATTCAACATTATAAACCATGGCGCAAAGTGCAGCTAACATAGCAGTATACCTAATCTGTAGTGCAGTGTTGCGGTGGCGCTTGTGAAAGTATACACATCCTTTGAGTAAATAGAGCAGCCACCGCGGTGACAGAAATCTCCGGACTTCCAAGATAGATAGGTCTTCGGACAGCTTAGGAAGGTCGTAGATAGATGCAATCCCTCATGTTATATTGCCCCATGAATATGTGCAAGCCATACTTAGAGCTGGAATGGCCAGACTAAAGATCTCTGGGAATGTGGTGAGTTCAACAGATTTCGGTGATTTGGAAATGACTTAAGAGTCTGGCAGTTGACAAGTCCAGCGCTTTCTGTCACTCACGTGAGCAGCTTGGGCAATCAAATGCACGGAGACAGGGGGCCGCTGAATGATACGTCGTTGTTCTCGTACGGTATCAGTCTCGTGCTCCTGCTTTGATACGATTGTGCAGCCAACTCAGCCACAACTCCGTGTTTAAATAAGCTAGGTGCTGAGTTGGATAGATCACTCAGACACGACGCTTGTTTGTCATAAGCCACGAAATCTGAGGCAACAGGTTGTAAGTGTTCTACGAAGCGCACAACCTGCGTCGAAAGCAACGAAGGACAGGGTTTGTATTAAGGAGGCGGACGCTTGGCGGCGTGCGATTACGAGGCTTTGAAACACAGGATTTGGCGCTATGGGAAGCGAATCGAGCCTTTAGAAGCCTCCGTGGTTAACAGAAGCTTTGAGCCTCCATCAGATTACTCACTTGATGGCTCTTTATGCATAATAAGAAGTGTGGACAAGCGTCCGCTTCCTCGGTACGACCCCTGTCCTTCGGAAGCCCGACAGATCAGTGGTCGCTAGTGAAAGCACAAGAGCCCATATCCCTCTTCTCCGCAGACTTGTGCGGCGAGATGTCGAAGTCGAAAATGTCCATCGGCAAGCCCATCGTGGTACACGCGTTGGGGATCTAGCAAGCATCAGCGCGCCGGGCATAGCAATCAAGTACAGAGCGGCTCTCACGTCAACGACTCCAGCTAAGTGGCCTTGGACGGGTGCGCAGGACAGCAGGAGGTAGCTCTGGTAGTCGTCATATCCTATAGGAAAAACATTGGATTAGTCAGGACTTCCAAAAATGGATGGGTACCGCATCGCCCTACCGTATCGCCTCAGATACTCAATGCACCGCAGGCTGGTCTCCCGGTACGCAACAGTGGCGTCCATGTAGTGCTGCTTGCCGTTATGGTCAACGCTGAAGCCCTCGAAGTAGATGTGGCGGCCGGGGCCGAACTGCGGCTCGACTGGTCCGGGAATGTAGATGGGCGACTTCATGCCGAGCTGCTTCATTCCCTCCTTCATGACTGTGAACTTGATGGTAATCACACCAGCCATCTCGATGGCGCCGCAGACTGGATCGTGGTTAGTAGAGCCTGAGGGATCGAAAAGTGAAGGGGACTAACAGGAGATCTCGCCGTCACCCTCTGCGTTACCACGTTAGCGATGGTTTGTCGGCAAGATATGGGTGCGAGGAACATACGGGAGAAATGCAAATCGCCCACTGAGAACTTCGCGCCCTTGACGTGCACGGGTAAGAAGACCTTGCTGCCCCTCGACAAGTTCTTGATATCGCAGTTGCCGCCATGCTCCGGTCTGCCCGGTATGGTCCTCGCTCCCTCTTTGCCGACCTTCTCCTTGATGTCATCGGACGCGGTTCCGGCGTGGACGTTCTGTGGGAGTGGAGGCAGTGCCACGACACGGTCTAGCGTGTTCGCCGAGATGAGCTCGCCTTCTCTCCTGTTCCACTCTGCGAGGACCTCGGGAGAGGGCGCACAGCCGAGAATACCGGGATGGATCAGTCCGGCGAAGCGCACCCCTGGGATATGCCGAGATGAGCAGAAGATGCCTTCGAAGTCCCAGATGGCCTTGGCGCTGGCGGCAGGTCAGCTTTGTGGAGCGGCAGAAGGTTGGTGAGATGCCAGCTCCTACGCTTTGGGGTAGATCTCATCTAAGAAGCCACCACCATTGTTCTTGTCAAACACTCCAGTGAAGCCCCACGGCTGGTCTTGGAACGGTTGTACATCCTGAATCTCAACAAGAAGCACGTCCCCAGGCTCGGCTGTCTCGATATCGAATGGTCCTGTGAGATAGTGGACTTTGGTGAGGTCGACGTTCTTCATATCGTCGGCGGAATCATCGTTCTTGATCTGGCCTGTCAACAGTCAGTCATATAGCTGAGACCTTCATTCTGCTGTCAACGGTGGCGGGACTTCGGTGGTGGGAGTGATGAAGAGCGGGTGAGATGGAACTAGGGGGAAGAGGCTGAGAGTAAGAGAGTAATAGATGAACGCATGGCCTGTGATTCTGTGCCCCGGAGCCGCTGGATAATCGGTGAAGATGTCAACTTTATGGGAGTGCTGGGAAGAGGCTGAGAGTAGAAGAACGGTGAACAAACACATGGCATGTGCTTCTATACGCCGGAACCGCTGGATAATCGATGAAATTGTCTATCTTACCGCCAGCTGTAGGACAAGGAGCGTAAGTATACTCTACTATCTGTAAGTCTGGAACAGAGGTAACCAACTCCAGTCATGGCACTCTATCTGAGATGTGTTGGTTAGCACTGCCTGTCAACCAGCCTTCGGTCGTCCTACCTTAACTACTTCATTGTTCTTGATTGTGCCGTAGGAGGGAACTGCGAGTACGACGGTCAGCGGACTCACGGAGATCTGTGAGACTTGTGGACGGACTGTCTGGGTGCCATCGGTTCTGGTGTTGTCAGTCAATGAAGATACAGGCCTTGACAATGCTTACGTGCAAGCATGCCTGCTCCGCTGCCGGCGTCTCCAAGTCGATTTTGGCAACGGTTCTCAAAGCTTCCTTTCCCATGGTGAACTAAGGCTACAAAACCACGGAATTCAAGTTAAAGAATGCTGACTCTGAGGAACCAGTGCTGTCAGAAAGGTATCAGGGAGTAGCTCAAGAAGAGGGAATGCCGGAGTACCTAATATGACCGGCAAAGCCGATTGCGGGGAACGAAGGTAAGTTAGATATCAAGTGTAAGTACCAGCGGTGGTCCGCCGCGTCGACGCGCTACATGCCATTGACCAATTAGGCAGCTGACAAGCAGGTAAGCAGATAAGCCTGGCCGTGGTTGCTGCAGCGAAGTGTGTCCTTTTGCAGCGTAGCAATAGAGCTACCCCTGTCCAAGCTTTGGTGGGGTACGAGGGGTACGGCTACCGGCAGGCCAAGCGTCATCACCAAGTGGATGGACCAAGGACAGAAACTCCTCGGCGAAGCTGTGTCGGAAGAGCAGTGAGTCACGCAAGGCCTTTTCATCAAGATTGTTAGGTAATAAGGAGCTTCGCTTTGTAATGCTGTCTATTCGGTCGTGTGGAACAGCTATCGGGAGACATCAAACGCCGGCCTAAAGCTCCTTCTTATCCGGAACTTGCGCTACAAGTGGGTCTTGTGCCCTCGAAGACGCTCTGGTGTTTAGTGCGTCGAGGTTCGCGAACGGTAAGGCCAGAAACTCATGCTTGTTCTTCCAGCGGACGTGCTTGTCCGCGTAGTCTTCGGGTTGCGGAGGAGGTGGAGGAGGTTCGGTGATCTTGGTGATGAGGTACGCAGTCGCAGCCTCAGCGATGCCGTAAAAGAGGACTCCAAGCAGTGGAATCTTTATGAGCATGAAGAAGCCCACGGCGAACCCGAAGAGCACACCTTCTCGATCTCTGAACCAGCGCCGCTTTTGGTCCTTGTTGAAGCGAATCCGAGCGAAGTATGGTTCGAGCTGTTCGCAATGTTAGCTCAGCGATGTGCACGGAACGCTGAGAATACTTACGAGCTCCCTCATCAGACTTCGCGAAGAGAAGTAAGTCTGCAAGAAGACCACTAGGTAGCGTCGAGGAAGGAGAAAGGCGCTCCCAAATATAACGACCGCCGGCTTGGGTCCAACAGCCTTGTTGAACGTGTAGAAACTGGCCGCTGGTAATACGAACCTGCCGATATAGGGCAGGTGAGACAGCGCGTAGATAGCCAGAGAAGTTCCGGTCCTACGAGCATATCGGATCATGAAGGCGATTACACCATCCATGGGACTATTGGCTTTGCGATGCTCTTTCTGCGTCCTCGTTGCTCCATGCGTTGGGTACATCCGCATGTTCTGCCAGTACATAGCCCGTAACTTTTCCGGGTCCTCGCCCTGATGCTTCGCAAAATAGGTCTCATCTACCCATTGCAGCGAGTCCATGAACCTGAGTGTGATTCGGTCAGCCGCTGCGGGCGGTAGGCGTCGTATGCCAACTCACAGCTGGTCCAACGTAGGTGTCACGTAACGCATTAAAGACATGAGAAAGAATGGTAGTTGGAGCACCGAATCTTCCACAAAATCGAGGCCCTCTACGATCTCGTGAACCCATTTTGCGCCTTGTTCCCGGGTGACAAGAGCTATAGCCTCTAGAAGAAGCGTCAACACGGTGGTCTAAGTTGATGTTAGATACAAAGTGTCACGCGACAGTCCCCAGAGGTGTATACCGGCACAACAATAAGCACTCGAATAGCGATGCCGACTGCAACGGCTATAGCAGCTTGCTTGTAATGATCCGAGGTGAACAGATGAGGGTTTTGAAGAGCACGGTGTGCTGTGAAGGGATATCAGTGTCCATCGAAAAACAATAGTATTTCAATGACGAACCGCCAACAAACGTAAGTTGCACTCCCCGAAGGATTGCGTTAGGATCGAAGTTTGACATCTTCCTGGTAGAACTAAACAGCTGCCAGATTGAAGGCCTAGGTGAAGCCTTTCAAGCCTTTGAAAGTTGAACCTGCAGGGTGCTGGTACTCAGAATGCGCCTGTTGGACGATGACGTACCCCACTGCTTCTCTTCCAAGATATCCGTCCAAGAGCGCAGTCGCAATGCCTGTCAGAAGCCGTTGAAAGCATATCGGTTATGTCGGTTTCGAACATAGAGCGTCTCTACAGCATTCTCCCTTTGCTAATGTAATACATTAACGGCTAAGGAGCGTGTCATTCAACCTCTGGAGCGCGTGTGCACGTGTCGAAAACGCGAGGTTGGAGATCAATTAATCACGTGTCGGACCATCAAGCTCGGTGTTTGCTGTCTTATTAGTCCTCACCATTCTGTTCGATTCAGAACGTTTAACTTAGACAACTCCTTGCAACAGAAATCGGCGGCCTCCAAAATCACTGAAATTTATCATGTTCACCACGTTTGCCAAGGTCCTTATCGTGACCCTTTTACCTCTAGTCAAGCGTGCACTCGGGTGACAGAGGTCGTCAGGCTCCACAATCATCAAAACTTCCCCCGTTAACTATGTCTACTAAGGTTTTTACTACAACGGTTCTATCTTTAGTCATGCCTCTGACATGCCTACAAAGTTCACAAGCGTTTCTTTTTACCTATAACTTTGATATAGCTGTGTCATTTATTCAACGAGAGGCTTCAAATCGACGGTCGATGTAGTGGCTTGCCATTGGCTTTGGTATGATAAGCCTCCTGTCATGGCAACAGTCGGCGTAGCAATGTATTGAGAAGTGTATTAACGAGTACTAACGAGTACTAACGAGTACACAAGACCAATCAAACGAGTAGCGAGGGTATCATGGTGCGCCTGAAACTGAAATCTCCGCGCCCCTTGTAGGGTTCCTAAAAGCCATATCCGAATCTCGCGTCCGTCAAGCGATTACAAGCGCCACGTATGCCCACCATCTTACATATTCTCGATCACACGCGCGTTCATCGCACTCTGAAACATCGAATCGGTGTGCCCATACTCATCACCACCGCTGTGTGGACTAGCATACTTACTCGGCCCCTCGCCAGCCGCCTCCGCTTGCGCGAGCTGACTCTGCACGGTCTGATTCTGTGCCGGCAAGAAGATGACCTTACTGTTCGCCGTCTTCGCCATCGCCTGCATAGCCTCGAGATAGCGAATCTGCATCGCCGGAGCCGAAGATAAGATATCAGCAGCCTGACGCATAAGCTTCGCGCTCTCAACCTCTGCACGCGCAGCAATGACCTTGGCCTCGCCCGTGCGCTTGCTCTGCGCAGCCATGGATAGCGACTCTTGCAGCTCCTGGCTGAAGATAATGTCCTTCACCAGCATGCTCTCAACCTCGACGCCCCAGCCCACGGCGGTCTCCTCGATGATCTCGCGGATCGAGGCCGCGATCTCTTCGCGCCGCTCGATCACGTCTTGGAGGACGCGTGCGCCGATTACGTGTCGGAGGGTGGTTTGGGTACGCTCGACAAGGGCTTGGCGGATGTCGGAGATGCCGAAGGCGGCCTTATGGGGGCTCGTAATGCGATAGTAGATAACCGAAGTGAGATTCAGGTTTACGTTGTCTTTGGTCATGCAGACTTGTCGTGGCACCTCTGGGAAGGGCGTTAGTGGACGTGTACTGGATTCGCAGAGAAAGGAGGAAAGGGGTAAGTAGAAGACAAGAGTGAGTTCCCACATACCGACAATCTGGATCTTGACGTCTATCTGAAACAGACGCTCCGACAGCGGATTAACCTTGACGAGTCCGGGATCAACCGCGCGCGCAAAGCGGCCGAACTTGGTGATCAGGCCAACGTTGCCCTGTTGGACTTGCATAAAGGGATTCGGGCAGATGATACAGCATGGGATCGAGCCGAGCGTGCCGATCATAGTGCCTATGGTGTTTATCATCGAGCCGTACCAACCGTGGGTGTTCTCGTCCTCGGTGTCGGGCTTGATGACTTGCGCGTAGGAAGGTTGGAGGTCCTCGCGACGAGGCGGCTGGACCTTGACCAAGGGGTCTGTATCGCGCATGGGGGCTTTGCCGTTCATGTCTGCGGGGTGGGAGGTCATGGTTGCTGAAGATGAGGGTAGGATGTTGCGGGTCGATGCCTAGTTGATGACTATTAAGTATGCGCTTTTACTATCGCTAGAGAAATATGCAGAGGTGATGCTGCTCGTAGCGAGAGTCGTGTGAGATGGAGGTAGCAGCACAGGTGGAATACAGAGGGTGCCTCCATACTTAAGTCTTGACGTCTGGTGAGCGCTGAGTCGCACTCCCAGTGGTCCCTCGGTGAGCTACAGCTCAGGGTTCTCCGCCCTAGGCAGTGCTTGGCGAAGCTTGGTTGTGGCTATGCTAAATCCTCCCACTGCACCTCACTTACTCCAACACGGCACTGCACTCCGCAGCATCACGCGCTGCTTCGCCAGTCAGCCGTGGGATTCTTTGTGGACTGATAAGGATGTACGCAGTGCGCCGAGCAGGTGACTCTACACAATATCCTCGCTCCCCACCTTGTGACTCCGCTAGGAGGGGGTTGAGGGTCTTCCCGTAGTGGCCGCACGGTTACCGGCACGAAGTCAAGATCTTGGCGGGCTTGAGCTTGCATCAGGCTTCTATGGGTGTTCCATCAAGATGGGCTTTCGAACTGAACACATCGCTGTGCGAGCCGCTAAGGTTACTGCGGTCGCCGGTATGGATACCTTGCTTGAAGTGGATATGCTAAGCGCGAGGCACACAACCACCAACGTTACTCATCTCACTGCCTCGCAAAGCCTCGCGCTTATCCCTCGATCCGCCGGTTAGCCTCGCGAAAGCCTTGCGCAAGGCTTGTACGAGCAGTGTGCCCGACCGAAACCTCTCCTACAACCGAGGTGCACATACAAGATCTGCCTTAGGCTTCATCCGTTGTTTGTTCAGATCTATGCTCGGTATGAATGGAATGCTCCAAGAGATCCGCCGCTGCATTACGAAGGCGATTGGTGATATCATCATTGAGAACAGCGCTCGACTCTCCAGTGAAGAAGCTGGTCGATGTGCCTCTCTCTTTGTGAACGGCTATGTTTTTTCACTGAGCTTACCTGAGAGCCCAACCCTTACTCATCATGCTCTCAGCGTTTAAATGAGCTTTCAGACGTAGTGGATCATACAAGGTAGGCGCATGAGACATCGCCGGTGTGGGCTATGTCGGCCCAGCCGCTTTAGAGATATACATAGATTCTGCTTATGGATTCGGTGAAAGGTGATGGCTATTAGTACGGTAAGATCTTCTGGCAAGGCTTGACCGGAAAGTCAAGCAAATGGCTAGGAAACGGTGCTTGCAAGTGGCGTTAGGAGAGCTAGACGACCAAGGGCCACTCAAAGTTCGTTGGTACATCTTGACTGGTAGGTTGTTCAGTACCAGATCCACCATTGAGCTGGACTCGTGATCATGGCAAGAGTAAGAAAGTAAGGCCGGTTTCTTGTGGTCGAAAACATTAGAGCGTTTGGAAGGTTAGCCTCTTGGTGAATCCTACTTGCTACAGTACATCGACCATTGCTACGAGCCTACGACAGAATGCTCACTATGCGAGAGCCAATGTAACCGTGCTGTTAATGCGCAAGACCTCAATTGCGCCCTTCATATGTAGCTAACCATTTCTGCTGCTCTGCCTGACTGGCACACATCACCACAGGACGTCTACATGCTGAGTCTCCTTCCAATACCCCAATAGCTCATCAACCTTCTTGCCCGAAAACGGCTTGATGAAATACTGATTAACTCCCGCCTCAAGCGCCCTATCCCTATCCCTCTCACTAACAAGCCCAGTGAGCGCCACCACCAGCGCCTTCTCGTGCACACCTCCACCATTATCTTCAAAGGCCCGAATCTCTCGCGTTGCCTCGAATCCGTCCATGCCGGGCATGCTGAGATCCATGAGCACAATATCAAACGGCGGACCTTGAATGCTCGCGCGCACGAACTGCGCCACGGCGTCTTCGCCGGAGGAGACGGAGACGGTCTTTGAATCCGGTATACCGGCTTTCCGGAGATACATGGTGAGGACTCTGAGATTGATGGCGTTGTCATCCACGAGGAGGATGCGGGGGAGTCCATCATTTGCAGGCTTTAACGTCAATTTTTGCATTATCTGGGCCGTACCGGGGGTTGCAGGCGTTTCCGACTCGTGGTCCATCTCAGGCGCTACTTCGGACTCGTCGGAATGATGGATGCCGTTTGGAGTCTGACCGCTCGCACCACCGGTCGTTGGTCGCATCTCGTGTAGGAGTGAGCGTAGACGTTCGAGTTCTGCTTCCAATGCAGCGATACGTTTCTGAGATGCCGGTTCTGCGTTGTTGGATGATGTTCCCTTCAGGCGAACATCGCTCTCCGCATCATCCAGTGAGTGGCTGGTGACGGGTTCGGTACCCGTTGGTGGAGAAACAGATCTACTGCTGGGCGTCGCGTCCTTGGACTTGGTCGTCTGAAGTAGATGCGGTAGCAAGTGGCGCAGAGCTCTCCCTAATTTCCTCGGCGCTACAGGCTTGGTAATGTACACCGTGGTTTCCCTGCAACCACCGGGCTGCAACTCCCCTAATTTCGTAGTGGGGTTTGCGCTAAGGACAATGCGAGGTTTCTCGCTGAGAAACATGTCTGTGTCGGGGCTGGCGTGAGACCAAGACACACTCTCATCGACAACGACAAGATCCACTGGAGTCCCCGGTTCCCTCATCAGTGTCAGACCGAACCAATCCTGCATGTAAGTTAGGAGCGACTCGTGAGCATGCATGATTCCAGCAACCCGTTCGGTGCTGCCTGACGTGGAGTAAGGTTCATAGATAATGAAGACTTTGCCTCGCAGTTGCTCTCGCAGTGAGACGTCGGAAACAACATCCGGCATTTGGTTCTGATTAGTCTGGGGACCCTCGTCCGGCATAGCGAGCTCCCTGAGAGGTAGCCGGACGGTAAAAATTGTGCCAACACCAAGCTTGGATTGGAGATCGATGTCACCGCCGAGGATGCTGACGACCCTTTTAGTTATGGACAGCCCAAGCCCTGTGCCCTGCGAAGTTTGATCCTCCTGTGCGAAAGGAGTCCAGAGCCTTGACTGGATAAAATCTTGGGACATTCCTCTACCGCTATCGCTAACCTTAACTTTTACGATAGTCGTCCCAGGAGAAGAACCTTCGCCATCAGCAAGAGCATCTTGCGGTTCTGATTGATCGGTTACAAGGTCTTCTGCCTCAACTTTAACGGTCTATCTAGCGTTAGCATTGCTCGAGCATGAAAGGGGATTTCGAATAAGTACGTACTATGTAGCCGTCTGGCGTATATTTCAGCGCATTGCCCTAGCAACACTCACCCTGTTAGCATATGAAATCTGACCGCATGGGATATTCTATGATGATGCTGGAGGAAGATCAGAGCCAGAGAGCGCTATGCTGACGCACGGCGTCGTGACACGAGGCGCCTCCTAAACCGGAAACTGCCTTCAACAGTAGTGGATTGTGAAAGCAAGCGACTGCAGCGGAATTGCGATGCGTATGAGAGAGTCGAGAGTTGAACGTACAAAGAGGTTCATGATGATGCGTTGTATGGCTCCCGGCTGTGAAACGAACCGCCAATCACGCTTCACGATGTCGAGCGAGATGACAGGGCGGATCTGGTTCGGAGGCGGCGTATTGCTGGAGGGATCGAAGTCGTTCATCGGCGCCAGAGCATCGTGATACGTGCGGCCGAGCAACACACTGTCGATAACTTCCTCGCATAGCGCTGCAAGGTCGATAGCCACCGGTCTGTTGAGAAGCTGCCCATCTGTCGTTGTTTCGGAGCGCGATGAGCCGGTCTTCGACTGATCTACATTGGAAGATGACTGCAACTGAGGCCTTTTGGATTTACTTTCTATGCTGGTAAACTTTCCAAAATCCAGCACATGATCAATGGTGTCAAGAAGAACTCTGCCGCAGCTTTGGACGCTGGCCATAAGGTACTGTTGGGTTGGGTCACAGTGTGTGTCTCGAAGCAGCTCGGTGCTGGCCAGAATGCCGTGAAGAGGGCTTCTGAGTTCGTGGCTTATTGAGCCGATGAAATCCGCTTTCTGCTTGTTTGCTACTATGGCCTCCTCGTGCAGGATTATAGCGATTGCTGTCATGCAGAAAGACGCAAGATAAGGCAGATCGAACTCGCCAGTATAGAGGCGCTCCCAGCCGTCACTCCAGGCGATGGCTGCAACGCTGGAGTTATCCTTCCGAGGATCCAGCATTGACGTAAATATGATTTGACGCGATTCGGGTAGACACCGACTCAAGGCAAGCGCCGGATGGATACCACTACTCTTTTCGTCCTCAACAGACTGCGAGTCATTGGTTTCGCCGTCCGTCGAGGTATTGCTGGCGCCCATTGAAGGCACTAGGTTCCCCGCAGTATCAAAATGGAAGACCTTTCCCTCAGGATAGAGCTCAATGAGCGTCAGCAGCAGGTCATTTGGAAGCGTAAGCAAGCGGTTACAATCCGGCTCCGCGGACGCATATGCAATAACTCTGCTGTTAGAAGAGCCGGCGCTTGCAGCATGTGAGTCCACTGAGGAGCGCCGGTTTTCTAACAGGAAACTTCTGTTGCCGTTCGGTGAACTCGTTGTCCGCATAACTCGGTTGCGATCTGTAGCCAGTAAAGCCACACCGGTGCAGCCAAGACCGGTTCGCAGTAGCCTTGCGGCTCGGGGGTAGACGGCCTCACCTGGAACTATCGAAGCCGAGTGTCGAGTATCTAAGGAGGGCCGAGAGCTTGTTTCTAACCGGGTTTGGTCCAGCCAGCCAACTGAAGACGAGGAGGCTTTGCGCGTTGCTCCAAACTCGGCGAGACAGCGGTTCATGTCTAGCAGACGGCTCCGCTCTAGCACCCTGAGCTCAAGCTCTAGATGGGACATCACCTGTTTAGCAATGCGGACCATGATCAACTTCTCCTCGGGTTCTAGGTCGGGCCGCGGTCGCGCAGAGAATGCGAAGAGAGTGCCGATATTGTAACCATTCGGCGTAGTGATGGGTACTCCTGCATAGAAGTTGAACGGTCCACGGACGTCTTTCCAGTGCGGAACTTCCTCGATGTTCGGAACAATGTAGATAGGGTGCCCTTCATCTTTGGGCCTCTTCATGCATACTGCAACCTCGCAGATGCCTCCTACCGAACCGATAGTCTCGCATCCGAACTACGCTTACACTTAGCATCAGGATCATGCGTGTTAAATGAGGAATACGTGAGGGGGCGCACAAACCCACAACGCAGAGTCAGCATCGCTTTCAACGACACAGCTTGTAGACTTCGTAGCACCGCCTAAGAAGTACTGAGTGGAACCATCCATTAACGTGACCATAACCTTGTCGCAATCAATGCTGTGAACGACGCATTTGGCAAACGCTGCGATGGTGTAGTCGGGATCTGCGGCTGAGACCACTACTGACGATGAACCTGCATTTAAAGGTGGTATGTCGGCAGGTGCAGAGAGTGCCGTTCGACGAAATGAGTAACGCGTCTGATAGTATCTAGATCAACCGTCAGTCTTAGTGATTTCCAAAGCAAGGCGCAGTGTGGGGGCTTGTACTTTCGAAATTCTTTCACCCGTCGAGGATCCGAAAGATACTGACGATCGGCCTCATAGGAGGGATGCCGGACACTCATCTTGAGTGTGTTACTCAAGCTAAGCTGAAGAGAGCTTCGCTACTCGAGACCGCAAGCCGGAGAATGGTTTAGGAGTCCGTGGCATAAAAGCCCAGCTTGGTTCACGGGGAGACCTCAGTCAAGACGCCGGCGGGGTTCAAACACGATCTCTTTCCAGGCCGAGTAGCATTCCTCAGCGTACCCTCACACGAACAGCTACAAGGAGGTCTGTGGATTGTCTCCACGCTTCAAAAGTGGTCTCTCTTCGAGGCCCCTAGAGTCTGCCGAAACGATACGATTCGCTCAGATGGCGAAAATATGCAGCGGAGAAGTTCCAACACACACAATGAACGCCGACTCGTCAAGAAGATGCACTCGTAGCCAACGCTCGCAACACTGAAAGCGAAAAGTGTGGAGATGTGGCAAAGGCACGTTCGAGGGCCCGCGATGGGGTCCGGTCACGGGCAGAGCGGGGCGGCTGAAGAGCGTTGAGGGTGGAGCGGGAATTTTTTAGCGCTGCTTGGCGACTCGCACTCGAGCGGAAATGGCACCCAAGCAGGCCTTGAAAGCCGACGCAACCCTTAGGTAAAGCCTGTATTTTGAATCTGCTTGGAGATGTGCAGACCTTGCTGGATGAGCACACGCACATGCGCTCCTGCCGAGCTACAGCAGCTGTCAAGCCCGTTCTACGCTGCAGAAGGCCAAGCAAGTGCGGTGAGTTTTCCATCATGAGTAAAACATGTTGCCCAGCACCTCAGCTGGCCCCCAGTACAGGGGAGGTGTTCGAACACCATTGAGAGTGGAGGCCCTCATTGTCTGATCACTTGCTGCATGGAAAGCTAGTCTCAACTCAACTTCGTGCGAGGTTGGTGTGGAGGAACCCTGGAACTGCCCCAGGTTCAGAAGGGAAAACCTCGACAGCGGCCAGGGGTGCCTGGTTAGCGGTAGATCGAGCAACGCCACCAGCCGATTTTGGGGGCACGTCTGTCATGCAGCCAGCCAATTCTGCACCACAACGTTTCCGCGTCTTCGATTTGGGCAGCTGTCAACCGGCCAGCCCAGCCTTCATTGAGAGCCTACAGATGCATTGACCGCCTCGCCCTGGTCCAGTATTCGCGTCTCTCATCATTACGCATTACCGCTTAGCTAAGGATCGGTGGGCCGCAGTCGCAGTCGAGTCAGATGGACGACCAAGGAAGGCAGTCGACCGTGGCTGCGAACCAATTCAACGCATTCCACCGTTTGTTCCCGCAAAATCTTGACCCGGCAGCGCGGTTCCACGAGGGGCTCGGCGCGGGCTTCCCCACGGCCATGCCCGCTGCACATGGCGGCGCCGGAATCGTGCAGCAGCCACGAGGTGAGCCGATCTGCTTTGCCCAATCCCACTGCTCCCGTTCGTCTCCTCCCATGCCCGGCTGACCCGAACCTCCAGGACTCTCCTCGGTGCCGCAGAGCCTCTACGCCAACCAGACCGTACCCACACCAACGACTTCAACGCCGCAGCAATCAGCACCGTTCCTGACAAGCGCCCCGCCGCACCACATCTCCCCGTATACCAACCCTCAGCGCAGTTCCGCCTCGAATCCGTCTCTCCAGTCGCCCATGGCAGCCCCGCCTGTCCCGCCACAGCCCCCAGCGCTTCCCCAGCAAGCCCAGCAACCGCCGCCGCAAGCTCCCTTAAGCGCCGGACCCCAATCGCAATCGCAACCACAACCGCCACAGTCACCGCGCACGCAAGCGCGCGAACGAGAGCGCATCTCGCTCCTCCTAGAGATAAACCGTGAGCTGCTCCAGGAAGTCCTCCGGCTCCAGGCCGAGGGGAAGGGCGGCGACGTGCAAGCGCCGGCGCAGCCCGTAAAAGACGAGTCCAACGGCGCTGCACCAGCCAATCCCGCGAAGAAGGCGGTGGCAGCGCCCGAGTATACAGAGTGAGTCGTCTCCCCCCGCCTGGCACACAGACATGCCCGCTTTTGTCACAATGCACTCCCCTCCCCCTCCACTCCCCTTCCTCGCCAAAACGTCAACTAACACCCCGACCAGCTCAATGCGCCGCCTCCAAGCCAACCTCTCCTACCTAGTCGCAACCTCGCAAAAGCCTCACAGTCCCCAGCTGGCAGGCCCGGCGATCATGAGTCCGCCGCCTTCGACCGCCCCGCCCGCGCTCACCGAGATGTATACCCGGCTGCAGGCGTTGTTTCCCGGGTGGAAGGGACAGCTGCAGCAGAGCAAGGCGTCGCCAACTCCGCAAGGGGGTGGGGGCGGGGGCGGGGGCGGAGGTGGAGGCGGAGCGGGCGCGCAGACGCAGGGCTCGCCGGGAGCGCAGGCGCTGCAGACGTGAAGGACGGAGCGAAGTGGCCTAGTGCCTTTAGGGAGTGTGTAAGTGGGAAGTGAGGCGTTTGTGAGGTTGAACTGAGCGTAGGCGTTCTGGGTTTGGTCTGGGGACTATCAGAGCCCAGCATCCGCGCGAAACTTGGGCTGGTTTGGATGTTAAGGGTTCAAATATGACTTTGGCTGATATGTAGAGCAGTTGGTGGGGTTGGTTGTCGTACATGTACCAATTAAAAACTATCTCAACCGTTTATATCTACAAGACGATGATACCATGCCGTGCGGGCTACCATTTCGATCTCTAAAGCCTATGTATGGCCTTTTTCTTCTTCTGTGACCGACACCTGCATCACTCAGCAACGTCGGTGGTTGGACGAAAGCCTCAAATGGATGACTAGTAGTGAGTGTCCAGGGGCCGACAATACCGTGGCCAAAATCGCGAGCCTGTCCTCCTAATCCTGCACGCCAAAGATGCGATCTTTGGCGCCTCATACTCCTCTGTACCATGCAGCCACGCTCTATCTATATAATCACGGCTCCGTGGATGGCACACCGCGACGAAAAGCTGGCTACCCACCGGCCTCGTCCGCGTCGACACAGCGATGGTGCGGAGCGTGAACGCTGTCTAAGCCCGTCACCACCGCCGTCAGATCCCCCGTCTCCAGCTTTTCGGTCCGCGCGCTCTCCACCACGTTCCTCTCCCGCCTCATGGCCGCTCTTTGTTCGGCTTTCCACTCCCTCAACATCTCTTGTCCGCCTATCAGAGCTTTCTCCTTCTTCCTAATATACTCGCCATACTCTCACACAGCCTCTCCAGCATGAATTCAGGCTCGATCATCCCCGCCACCGTAGGGTTATCTTCGCCGATTTAGTTTCGTTCAATCATCTCCTCGTCCTCGCCCTCATAAGTCGTAAACCTGATCGACTTCGTAAACTCCACCCACTAGCACGTAATCTTGCCACCGCATGCCTAGCAACATAGGTGAAGTTATTGGGTGACGCAGGCAAGATCTCCAGCTATGGTCATCAACGTAAAGAATGCGAAACGGTGCCTGGACTCGTGGTTCCGATAGTATATTGGTGGTTCAAGGTCTGTGGAAACTGGCACTGGCCCCACGTGGATCCAGTAGCAGTTGAGTAGTCTCCTCAACGAAATCGAGTAACTCTGAATTGGAGGTAGGCATGTGGCCATTGCTCAGATCACCAACGTTTGATAATTCAACTTTGACGTCTCGCTGGAGGTAGGGGAAACCCTGACCTATCTTGGTGGATCCGGTGTTCGTGACCGCGGCAAGCAGCGCGCGCAAGCGTTTATAGAGTGGTCGTAATAAGTCGACGAAACGGCCCGCTGCGAATGAAGAGCTGCTACACCAGACTAGTAAATCAATACAGTCCTCGATGTGGGTAACGGTGTGGTCAAGTCCGTTGTAGTTCCGATGGAGAAGTTTCTGCGCTGCGTTGAAGAGAAGGATGCAGCAGCTATCGAAGCCCTGGTGACTGTCGAGTATATTAGCCCTGTATTCAGACATGATAACAGGAAAACCCTTACACAACAATCCAGCACTGTTTCGGGAACGTTCCATCAGCCTTCAACAAAGCCACGACACGAGCGCCCTGCGAAGCAGCCGTGATACAATCATTCTCAAACCCTCGTACCTCCTCCGGCGGCGCATCAACCTCCCAAGTTCCATTTCGACTCAAATTCGCGACCGCCGCGAGAATGGGTCGATGGAGCAATGTAACGGCACCTAGATAGAGTAGGTGGACCAGAAGCAGTGAGAACTTTTGATTTGGCGAGAGCATATCCGAATCTTCGGAGCTCAGCGTTGCCAAGCGCATGGTGAGCGGGAGCGCTGCGTGCCAGGCATTGAGCTTGTCCATGTAATACCTGATTGCCGCGACCCGAAGGCTGTCCGGCGAACTGACATGCTCCATGGTTGCGGCCGCTAGCATCGCAATCTCGGTGGTCTGGTAACGGATTCCTTCTTGTATGGAGATTTGCGTCAAGCCGTGAGCCGTCAAGGGGCATGCATACGCCTTGTCGGTAGAGGTGATCATGGATCTCTGGCGGAGACTGTAGCAAAACCAGCTCTCGACGAATATGCACGAACGAAATATCTTTCTCCAGAACCCCTCCTCTTCAGAATCGTCCGCGGGATTCTGAGACAGTGGAAGTCTCAGTCGGCCTATTTGGATGGCTGCAGAGACAAGGATGCGTGCGCTTGTATAATTCTCCATTATACAATAAAACGCCAAGGACAAGAACAAGCGCATGTAACGCAAGTCATCTACCTCTTGGCTGCCTTTCAACAGCCGTCCGCATGAGTGATATAGTGACTTCCTGGCAACCGTTGGGACGGCGTTCGTATCGAAATAGCTCCCGATGGCCGCCATGGCAAAAACTTCAGCCAGTGCAAGCGGGTCTGGTTCTTCTCCAGTTGTGTAAACTCTTTCCAGCAGGCTTGAGGCGTGTGACTCCTGGTATGTGAAGAGAAGCGAATCGGTACCGCCGAAGAAAGCCCTTACTCCACTATGGACCAGGTGTTGCGGAGGGAGAGTGTGAGCGTCGTACAAGTCCAAGTGCGAGCCTTCAGCTTCAAGCATCCGGGAAAGCTCCCCTATGGCGAAATTCACAATGTAGACGCAATCGTTCTGACCGGACGCGGAGCTGGGCCGGGTTGACGGTTCAGGAAACGTACCCGCTTCTCTTTGCTCTACAGACCGGGATCTGTTTGGGAGTGCCGAGCCGTCATCCGAGGAGGAAGGGGACTTACGGTGCTTCCGCTGGCTACCCCCACTGTTCGAGGTGGGGAGCTGCGGGTGCTTTTGTCGAAAGTCGCTGAGGTAAGCTTGATATTTGGTGTAGTTGTCGTGCTTCATGTATTCCAAGAGCTCTGCCTCGTATTTCTGTTGAGCATCTTTGCTTTGATTCTCCCACCACGACTTGTCTTCGGGCGGTAGACGCTGCCATTCGAGTCCGACTTTTTTGGCAATCTCGACGAAGCTAAGCTTACTGATCTCTAGAGAAGGAGAGGAATCAGACGACCATTCTGACTCGGTAACGAGTTTCGGCGAATACCTGAAAAGGTCCTGAGATGGTCTGAGAAATTTACGTACGCCGTCTTGGGCTTCTTGGGCGCGTTGGGATCAGGCTTGGGGTGACGTCTGTAACGGCGTTTGCTTTGCGCTTCTTGCGGTGTAGGTTTTCTTTTCAATCCGTCTTGCCCGTCTGCCAACGAAGCCTATGGTACATATCAGCGCAGTCCACTCTCGACTGTGGCACAATCCGCAGGTCACTCGTTTGCATGACACCTTTCAAAGAATGCGAAGACTCAAGCTCTGGATATTCCTGTAGCTCCGAGCTGAAAGTGAACCGAAGTGAGACATCCTCTACATATTTTGATGGCAGTTGCCCAACACACTTCACATATCGAAGAAACAGTAGAGCTTGGGCCGCTTACTTCTACGCTCGAGATATGAGGTGATCCGCCGCAACTTGAGGCCGGGGCCCTGTTCTGTGGTAGACCAAGGGCTTTCCTAATCTCTCGTTGGAGAACTCTCCGATGGCCGACTTTGAATCCGAGCTCTTCGAAGTCTTTTTCTGAGATGCAGCAGACCGTCTCCCAATCCTCAAAGCCGTTCGCCACCAGGCTGTCATAGTACTGGCTCAAGCCTATTCTTTCTAGAGTCGTGCGCAACTCTGCCGAGGGTGGCGACGACACCTGAGGGTCCTCCTTGGCCCCTCCCTCCATCCTGAGAGTCGCCGATGCGTGGGTGAGAGTGCGGACACAAGCGACGGTCATGCAGGTAGTCGCGAAGACTCGGAAAAACGGAGGATGGCGAGCTGGAAGCAAAAAGTGGTGAAGCCAGAGTGCTCAGAAGCGCTTTGGTGGAGGTGTTCTGTGTACGGTGGCGAAGGGTCCAGGTTAGACTGTCCAGGTGCTAGCCCCGTCATTTCCGGCAGGTGCCGACAATCCGCCCGATAGCCGGCACCTGGATCACTTAAGGCGGCAATGAAGAAGTAACATCGTTACTCCCGTCCCTCTGAGCATTTTGGTCGCCAGCACCGTCCTGCTTGACGAGTGGCTGTGCTCTGAGCTCGAGGGAGTGGTCATGGCTGAGGCCGGATGCGGGCTCCGACCGTATGACGGTGCTGGCCTGCGAGCCTTGGTTCAACATGGTCCGATAGCGATGAGGTCTGTACAGAACCTAGATAGACGGTACGAGTCGAGAGCAGAACCAGCGGTTTCTATACTGCTCAATGCCTCTTCCTAATGGCGTCGTGTTGAGCTACTTAACCGTCTCTGTGGCGAGTGGCGAGTGCCGTGTAAAGTGAGGTCGACGGTTCGCAGTCGGCGATCCAGCCCGGCTCCGCGACGACACAACGACCTCAGTCGAACTGATACTGTCCAGGTCACACGTAGTAACCGGCCTGGGAACCTCCAACGGCCCACACTGTTGCCGGCATGCTCCACCTCTTCCAAGCTGCTTCCGAAGACCAAGCTTCCTTCTTAACCTATTCCAAAGCGGTGGGGTACGGTATCCAGGGTGCGGCTTGGGATGGAGTACCTCGCCGCGGAGGCGGGCACCGCGCCGACGAGGACTTCATTCTGCGCAAACCGCCAGGAGCTTTCGTATTGCGTGCCTCCAAGTCGTGAGGATAGGAATGCGTGTCATGCGTGTCGCGACTGAATGAGTCGGTGCTGTTGCGGCGGCTTGCTTACGGCAAGGGCGAATGTAAGGGTTAACATGAGGCTGGACTCATGCTTTCGGGACAAACGGTCAAGCTATCGGAGTTCGTCAACAGCTTTCGAGACAAAGTCGGCGTTGTGGGAAAAGCAGTGCAGCAGCAGGTTTTATGGAGTTGTTGCAGGAAGCTCGGATCTCGGGGATGGCTCCGAAGAAGTGAGAGCAGGCCAGTACTGGACACAACCTCTTAGCCCTGACTTACGCATCTGAAGTAAATTTTGTCGAGGCTGCTCACTAAAATATCTAATTTCGTGGCTCTCAGCGAGCAAGGGCCATCCGAAGAGCTTGTTGCCGCGTTAAAAGCTGCTCGTAACCATAGAGATACGTAACCTCTACGCACAGTCTATAGATGAAGGACACCTTAGGCGATTGATGCATCTAAGAGGTAAACCGCTAAACATCCGTTGCATCTTTCGCATCATATTGGTCTAGCTGCTCTACGAGTGACAAGATCATGAATACACTTTGATCATGAATCTAGTAATGAACAAGCTGGAGCAAAGATGCGGCAACGGGCTCTTCGGGTGGCCGTTAGAGCTTGAGCTAGGTTCATACCTACTATGCTCTGAACGAAGATATAAAGGGACTGTACATTCCGCTCTTAGCTACTTGGAACAATTTTCTCGCCGACTTGAGACTTGAAATGTTGGAGTTCCCCTTCCAGCTTCGACTACGCAGCTGCTTGGCATAAGCCACAAGGCACAAGGAAGAAGATCGTATTGTGGCTATTGGGGGTATCCGAGCAATGCAAATCTGGCCACAATGTAACAGTAGCGTGAACAATGGCTGTGTCCTGGCCGCTGCCCAATCAGGAGCTCTGCCATACGTTCCCACTCATGCTTCATCGATCCTAGCACTCTTAGCCCTTTCCCTTCCTTGATCGTCTTCGTCACCCAGCTTCCTCTTGCTGCTACCATTCACAACGCTAGCGATGCCCTGATCCGCCTCGATGAGCTTCTTCTTATGCCGTACAAGCCCCGATAGGTCGTTGGCGCTCTTCGTGGCTTGCTCGATTCTGGCCTTCTGTTCTGCGGGATTCTCGCCGAGCAAGGAGCCAAGGACGCTGTTGAGCGGATTGCTTCCATCAGGAGCGCCTGCAGGGCCGATGGCAGCAGGCATACGGCTGGGGGGATTCCGGAGGTCATGAAGCTGTTTAATGATATTCATTAGCCCTTCATACAGCTTCTGGTGGTTATTGTCCAGAGTAAAGAGGCGCCTCGACAGGTAAAGGTAAACACATAACGGGGCACAGGCATGAAATAATATTACCCTTTGCTGCATCTCTTCCACCATCTCGTTTACATCCTTGACGCTCTGCTTCAGTGTTTCTTGTGCCGCAGGATCCATCGTGGCGAGCTCAGCTTCCCCCTTCTTGATTCGAAGCTTGCAGCTGCTGATTGCGGCCTCCATCTCTTTTGCTGCTTCGGCGAGGAGGTCTTCGTCAACCTCTGGCTCGTCTTCAGCAGCAGTTTTCCCCTCAGCAGCATCCCGCTGCGCGTCCCGGATGGCATATACAGATAACATCTCCAATGCCAGGGCGAGCTTGTAGTGACCTTCAGCCAGCAAGGCGGATTCTTCCGGATAAAGCTCTTTTCTGACCGCCAGGCAGGCGCGGAGCTCATTAACGGCGTCTTGGAAGCGTTCGTTCTCAAGTGAGATCTCGCCTTGTAGGTCGTGTATCTCTGCGAGGCGTTCTTTAACCTGCCGGATACCGGTGTCGTCGAGGGCTTGCCCATTGCCCTCATTTGCAGACACACTGGCGCCCCCATTACCAGTATCAGTTTTAAGTGCGTCGAGCTGCCGCGAGAGCAAAACCCGTGCCGAATCGAGGATTTCGTATGCAATGGCGAAGTCGTCGTCATCTTCCGCGTTAGCTTCGCCGTCTTCTGCCTCTTCCCCTTCTTCGTCGTCATCCGTGAGCCAATTGTCATCGCCGGTAATTTGGAAGAATGGCTTGTTCTCGACCCCCTCTTCTGCCGCCGGCTTCACGCCCTCCCTCTCCTCCACCGCAGCCTCCACAACCTCCTCCGCCAACCTCTCCTCCGCGCTCGGCACCGCTTCCCTGCGCTCCTCCTCTCGCTCATCCGCCCCCTTACTATCCCTCTTCTTCGGCCTCGACTTCACCTTTGGCTTTTCCTCCCCGGCAATCTTGCCGCCAAGCACATCGCTGCTGCTGACCGCGACGTGGAACAGACACCGGCCATACTGGTACAGTAGTTCGGCGTTCTCGCGCGCCATCTCGCCGTAGATCTGATCTTGGAGCTCCAGCGCGTCGGAGAAGAGGTCTGCGGCTGCGGTGTAGTTCTTCAGCTTGTATTGGAGGCTTGCGGCTGTGGTGAGCTCGTGGAGTTTCATGTGGTCGGTTGCTAGGGCGCCGGTGTCGGGGGGTGCGGGCGCGTTGGCCATTGTGGGGGCTGTCGGTTGAGGAGTCAGGCAACCCATCTGTGTAGTGTGGTCTTGGAGATGGGCTCTCTAAGGGTTGCCGAAGCCTTGCTGTGGTGTAGCTTACCTGTCGTGATCTCTTGGCTGCTACGGAGTTTGAGATGCGCGGTTGCAGAGTGTTCGCTGTGACCGAATGTAGTTTGAGTAGCGGTTTGATTACTAACTAAAGGCGTTCGTGTGGTTGTGAAAATATATGAGAAGCTGCGTGGAAGCCATTCGCGCCTGGGAGGAAGTCGAAGTGCGACGGCCCGCCCGCGGCCCAGCGCGTCGAACGCGAAACCACTTTGCGCGTCTTCCCCGATAACCACCATGACCTCCCACAACAAATCCCCCGACATAGGCACACCACGACCTGCAAACTCCCTCCACCCAAGATGAACCGCACCCTCAACCGCAAACTCGCGCCAATCAACCCCATTCCCTCCTCATCCCCCGCATTCGGCACACCTCTCCATCCGCTACCAGCCATCACCTCGGCACCAATACCAGCACCCCCCGCCCTGAAACCAACAATCCTCCCCATCCTCCTCCCCTCCGCGACCCTCCGCCCCCTCGCCTTCCGCACCTTCACGAAGAAGCACAACCTAACCCTAACCTCCTCTGCCCTTGCCCTCCTCGCAACGTTCGTGGGCCGACACTGCGGATCCGGATGGCGAGACGAGGGGCTCGCGGAGCGATTGCTCGAGGAGGTAGCAAGGGCGTGGAAGAGAGGGAGTGGAGATGTTATTGTTGATGCTGCGGGGGAGGGGGCCGCGCTGAAGGGGATTTTAAAGGGGTTGGAGGAGTGTATGGTTGGGGGGAGGGTTGTGGTAGGCAAGGGTAGTGGATTGAATCGAGAGGTGAGCTTCAGGCTTGGGCCGGATGGTGCTGTGGCAGGTACCAGACCTGGTTTGCTGCCGAGTGAGAGCAGTTTCGGCATGGGAGCCCTGGAGGTAGACGAGGAGGAAGAGGAGAATGGCTCGCGGGACCCAAGGGATTGGATTAAGGTCATTGATGCGTTTGAGCAGCCGAGGCTCACATACAACGTCAACAAGAAGCATTTCGAGAGGTAAGCTACAACAAAGCTCCCGCACAAGGCGACAGCTAAACTTCCCACCAGATCAACAACGAAAGCATCCCTCTTCCCTCCACCCTCCCACAGGACCGATCTCTTCCGCCAACGCTACCACCTCGTCCACCAGCGCTGCCTCCGTAATGAGTCGTTCCAAGCCCCCTCCTTCTCCGGCAACCGCTCCTTTCACCGTACCTCCTCCCTCTCCGTCACCCAATCCCACAAAATCACTCCCATCGCCAACCTCCTCGGCCGCAGCGGCACGAGCCACGTCCTGCTCGGTCTCCTGATCGTCTCCGCCTCCGGTACCCTCGCGCTCTCCGACCTCACCGGAACAATAGCGCTGGACATCCAGCATGCGCGACCTGTCCCGGAGGATGGCGCGTACTTCGCGCCGGGCATGATCGTCCTTGTCGACGGCGCATACGAAGAGGACTACAGTAACCCGGGTGCGGGGTCCATGTCTGCGCTCGGGGACGCCGGCGGTATCGGTGGGACCATCGGCGGTAAATTTGTCGCGTTTTCGGTCGGTCACCCGCCGTGCGAGCAGCGGGTGACTACTCTTGGCATTGCCGACAAAGGCTCCGGAGTCAATGAAGCGCACATAGGCACAGGCCCCGCCTTCGGCTGGACGGACTTCCTAGGCGTAGGTTCTGAGCGCGCAACTGGCGCCCGCATGCGCAGAGTCGAGCAGCGGCTCCTCGGGCCAGGGGCGCCGCACCATGACAACGCGCGCATTGCGATTGCTAGTGAGGTCAATCTGGATAACCCTGCCACGCTCTCCGCGCTGAGGACGATGCTGAACTCGTACGCCTCGCTGCCGCCGACGGCTTTTCCGATGGCTGTTGTCCTAATAGGAAATTTCTGCAGTAAGGCCGTTATGGCGGGTACACCGGGGGCTGAGTCGATCGAGTACAAGGAGTACTTTAACTCACTGGCGGCTGTGCTGTCCGACTTCCCGCAACTGTTGGCGCGGACGACGCTGGTGTTTGTGCCCGGAGACAATGACGCATGGCCGTCGGCATTCTCGGCAGGAACAGCGTGTCCGTTGCCGAGGAAGGGGGTGCCGGAGATGTTCACTAGTAGAGTCAGACGGGCTGTGGCAGAGGCGAATAGAGATGCCGGTGGACCAGGGAAGAAGGGAGAGGTGGTGTGGTCGACGAATCCGGCCAGACTGAGCTGGTTCGGGTGTCTTGGAGAGATGGTGCTCTTCAGAGATGACATCTGCGGGCGGCTACGAAGGACTGGACTGAGGTTCAAGAAGCCTGGTCAGGTGGAGGACGGCGACGATGATGAAGCACGAGAGAACAGCGCACGGCGGCGAGAGGTTGCTTCGCGCGAGCCAGGCGCCGCTGAAGTTGCAGAGCTCGTAACTCAGGAGTCGCAGCCGATGGACCTTGACAGCGTACCCATCCCCACGGCTGCAGCACTGTCAACGGATTCGGCGGATGAAGACGCCCTAACTGCCAGACGACTCACTCGCACACTGCTTGACCAGTCTCACCTTTCACCTTTTCCGCTCTCTACGCGACCTGTACACTGGGACTACGCGCATGCGCTATCGTTGTATCCTCTACCGACGTCTCTTGTGATTGCAGACGCAGAAGCACCGGCGTTTGCTCTGAGGTACGAAGGATGCTGCGCAATGAACCCCGGAAAGATCGTGGAAGGCAGGAGAGGCGAGAGGGCGCAGTGGGTAGAGTATGATGTGCTGAGTGGAAAGGGCGAAGTGAGGTGGAAGGACAGCTGAGCCATATAGGCATTACCGAAGCAATGACACGCTATGAACGTCCAGCTCTGGCGTCGCATCTTTTGAAATCCGAGCAGCTCTTCGCCAGATTGAAATATCCCGCAGAGAGTCAAAGCGCAGGTATGGCAGCAATTCCACAGCATCCTTACGTTCTTCGGGCTTATCTCGAGCGCGCACACAAGATGCATCTACCATGTGCGCGAAATTCTAAAGACAGTTCGAGGATATGAATATTGGCGGCATCCGCCTAGAGGGCTCAGTGCTGATGGCCTGGTATGAACGGTGCCTTAGCAGTAATCGCAGGCCTCAGAGCAACGGGCGTCAAGCAAGATTGCGGATGACGAGATGTTTGGAGCGTTGCATGGACATGTATTTAGCAGCGGCGGGACGTCATAGGCCGCTGGCATGAGGCCTGTGCATGGCCGCTGGCATTAGGCTTGTGCATAGCCTCCGGCTGACCATATGCAAGAAGGTTCCGTGCATTGTAGAGAAATAATAGTAGGAAAGATCCCGATGCGCTACCCGAGAAGGCCTGCTGATGCCTCCTTCTCAAGGCTGAATTTCATCTCAAGCCAGGAGTAAAAATTCGGTGATCGACAGAAGCTCCCATATAGCGCATCACGTGCTTTGTGTCTTTGGAAGTGGTTCTGTCCTCTGAACTTCGCGGAAGTCCCGTGCTTCGATAGACTCTGCAGAAAGTCGGCCTCGGAAAAGTTGGCGTAGGCCAGATTCCCGCCTGGAGTCGCCACGCTTGGCGACATGCTTGCAGCGAAATATCTGCTGAAGGGTGCCAGGAACTGAGCGGTGAGCTCTGCGAAGTGGCGACGGACGAAGGGGCCAATCTCCTCGAAGGCCGATTCGTCCTTCAGCAGGGAATCCAGCTGTTGAACGAATGAGCTATCGACCTTGAGATACTTTTTAGTTGCTGTTGGAGGGGCCAGTCCTCCCGCTCCAGGGATGTCAAAAGCCGGCGTATTACGGTGCCGTAGTGATTTTTCTCGCTTTATCGGTATCGACCGCTCGTTGTTCTGAAGGCATAACATATGGGGCACAGTCCCGCTTCCCGCACCGCTCAAGGTTGACAGCCGCTGAAGTAAGAAGGGGTTGGTAATACCAACAACGAAGCGATTAGGGGCACCGCCTTGGAAGCCGCTAGTGAAAAAGTCTGACTGCATCGTGATGTATGGCCGGGTCTCGCCAGCGTAAGGAATAGGCCGGATCAAGTCAATCAGGGCGGAGCAAAATTGGCTACATGTCTGTGGATTCTTTGCTAGGACAACGATGTTTTCGCATAGAAGTAGATTCTCGAAGATGATGTAGAGCTCGGATAGTGATGGCATAAGCTGCATCAAGGAGCTCCAAGAACCGATCGGTTCATAGGCGTATGTTGTCGACGCCGCTGTGAACGCAGACACTGGCGACGAGAGACCTTGCAACGGAAACGCGGAATGAGGCGCTATCTCAAGTAATTGCAAGGACCCCAAGAAAGGCAGTTCATGGCGTCCGATTGATGGTGACGGCCAGGCAGCGATCTGAGAGCACGCGGCTTCGAGAGCTGTAGGGTCGCTGATAAGCCCAGACGAAGTCATCCGCCGTAGAAGCTTGAGAAAAAAGGCTGAAAAGTTGTGGGTTGATATCAAAACAAGCGTCTTCTGATTAAAGCTCCTCTTAGAGGTCCGGTCGTGCTCTTGACGAAATATAGCACTACCGTAGAAGTCATTGGGATTGCAATGAGGCGAGCACGGAGAGGTCAGCTTGATGTTACAAGAGTTGTTGCGCAATGTGAAGTGGAATACGAGATCATCTGTAACCTCTGCATCTTGCGTTTCAGGGAAGCTGTTGAAGCATATCGCTGTCAGGTCCGAGGTACTGAATTGGGTTTCCGGAGGGTACACAAGCTCGATCTCAGGACCGACATCCACATTGAAAGTGCATACTACGAACGCAACCATCCAATGGTGCAGGTTGTCATGGGATATGTGACTCGGACGATTCGGAAGAGGAACGAGATGTTGAAGCTTCTCCATCATGCCTAAACCTGCGGTAGTAGAATGGATTCTGGTGGGTAATAAGGTGTGCTCGAGGTAGTAGATAGCATCATGGGTTGCTCAGAGTGGTGGAGTATGGTAATGCCATCGCTGGTGATATCTTAACAGAGCGAGCCTTGGACCCTTGATGGTTGTGGCTTGCTGAACCCCAGACCTGACGGCAACCGGGCCAGTCCCGCTTGTTTGCGCCAACGCGATTCATCCGCCAAACACATTGGCGTTCGGAGCGCTTTATGGCGGGTTGATATTTACTTAGTCCAGCCTGCCAACACAGCTTTTACAGCATGTAGAGAGTCTTTACCCACCGCTCACCATCTCGCCCATCAACATCTTGTCCACCTCTAAACGTTCCCAAGCAGCCTTCCGCCGCGTCATGCCCTACAAGCTTCGCCAGCTCGACCATGGACGCCAATATACAGAAGGCGCTGAATGATAAGCTCTACGATAAACGGAAAGGCGGGGCCCTGGAGTGAGTACCATGTCACTATACCTGCAATGCCGAAGAGCAGCCTCGACCTGATGGCGGAGGGGTTGTGGCAGTACCATATTTCTTGTAGGCTTTTTGGATACCAGAGAGACTCGAAGACTGCATATGCCAGAAGCATGGGGGACTGGTTGCATATTGGAACCTTGAACCGACTGACAATTTCACAGGCTAGAGACCCTTATACGAGATTCTCTTGCAGTCGGCAACCATGAACGGATCCAGAAGATAGTCACCCAGCTCTGCGACGACTATGCTTACCAAGTACACCACCCACACGCACGGAATGGAGGCCTGATAGGACTGGCTGCGGCGTCAATCGCTCTCGGCTCGGTAGGTGAGAAGACTACCTTGTGCAATATCGTCATACTAACATTAGGCACGCAGGAAGTCGCCAGATACCTTCGTGAGATCGTTCCTCCCGTACTCGCCTGCTTCTCCGACCAAGATGCCCGGGTTCGATATTACGCCTGCGAGAGCATGTACAATATTGCCAAGGTTGCGAAGGGCGAGATCCTCCTCTACTTTAATGAGGTCTTCGACGCACTCTGCAAGGTAGGGGGAAATGCTGCCGGTAGGACCTACGAAGAGTTGGCTGATATGAGTCTCATAGCTTGCTGCGGATTCGGAGATGTCAGTCAAGAACGGTGCAGAGCTGCTCGACCGACTCGTCAAGGACATTGTCTCGGAGTCCGCGTCATCCTACGTCTCCGTGTTAAGCACTTCAGACCGCACGTCTGCGAATGTAGATACTAATGGGGATGACTTCGCTCATCCCGATGTAGAGACCGCGTTCTCCTTGCCACGCTTCATACCTTTGCTTCAGGAGAGAATGAACGTTCTCAACCCCTTTACACGGACCTTTCTGGTTCAGTGGATTACCCTGCTTGATCAAATACCCGACCTGGAACTGGTTGCGTATCTACCATCGTTCCTTGGAGGCATATTCAAATTTCTTAGCGATCCCAACCCAGACGTCCACACACAGACCCAGGTTACTCTGGAGAGGTTCCTGGCAGAGATAAAAAGGATCGCTCGGATAAAACGAGGCATCGCAGAAAGCCGTAAGAGCCAGGGTGATGACGGGCTAAAGCCCTCAGACTCGGATTCTGACAGCAGCAAGAGCATGCGAAGTGCAATTAGCCTGAACGAAGAAAATGCAAGCATACGCACCGGTCAAGGTGCCTCGCTCGAGGGCGCAGAGACTCATAGTGTAGATACGGACTCAGATAGCGCGGCTGATGGAAAGTCCGCTGGGGCCGACGGTGATTGGATTCCTGGCCAAGATGTCCAGGTTGATCACCCCAAGATCCTGGACATTCTGGTAACATTTCTCAGCGATTCATCTGGTACAATTCTCCGTTCGATTCATAGCATGCGACGGCAGTTAACAAAGTGTAGAGGAAGAAATTCAGCTTACCGCTCTTCGATGGATTGACAGCTTCTTCGAAATATGTCCCGAAGACATACTCCCCTTCATACCACGTCTTCTGTCACACGTCTTGCCCGCGTTGTCGAGCGATGTCGAACAAGTCCGGCAGGCTGCCAGCCGCGTGAACACATCGCTGACAGAATATATCATGTCCCTGCCTGACAGCCCTTCGAAAACAAAAACCGACGAAGCGCATCAAGTTCAACTGCAGCTCCCTGTGGCTACCGTCAACAATGTCAAAGAGCTCAGCACCTTCGAACGGAGAGACTCAAATATCTCAAACAAAGCCAGTAAATCAAGCAGCCGAGATATAGCCCTAGAGCCAAAGGCCATTGAAGGCAAGGCCACGGAAAGCGCAGCGCAACCTGAGCGACAAGCTTCGTCGCCTGAAGGACGACCGCCTACGCCGCGGCAAGCTACTGATCTGGATTACGATGCAACTGTCAACGCGCTCACTCTGCAGTTCCTTAATGAGCATGAAGCTACACGAGTGGCCGCTTTAGCGTGGTTGATAATGTTGCACCGAAAAGCGCCCTCAAAGGTCTCTTAATTGTATACCCTGTCTCGAAGCAACTATTCGCTAATACCCACCAGACCCTAGCGATTAACGACGGCACATTTCCAGCGCTTCTGAAGACCCTGTCTGATCCCTCTGAGGCAGTTGTCACGCGCGATCTAGTTCTTCTTTCTCAGATATCCCGAAACAGCGACGATTCGTACTTTACCTCCTTTATGGTGAACCTTTTAAAGCTTTTCTGCACCGACCGCCAGCTACTCGAGACGCGAGGCAACCTGATTATCAGACAGCTTTGCGTTAGTTTGAGTGCGGAGCGAATATACCGCACAATGGCCGACTGCGTGGAGAAAGACGAGGTGTGTAGACCTTTGCTGTTGTATCCTCCTAGCTAACAGTTCAGGACGTCGAATTCGCCAGTATTATGGTTCAGAATCTCAATAACAACCTCATCACTGCTCCGGAGCTTGCAGACCTGCGCCGACGTCTAAGAAACCTTGAGACTCGAGTTAGTCCAAACCACTCCACATTCCGCTTTTCGGCAACCTGTTATCCTGACTGACCAATGCAGGACGGCCAAACATTCTTCATCACCCTCTTCCGGTGTTGGTGCCACAATGCTGTAGCAACATTCTCACTATGTTTACTGGCGCAGGCCTACGAGCAGGCCTATAACCTCCTCCAAATCTTGTGGGTTGCATCATAAAAGTTCAACGCAAATGTTGCTGACCATCGCAGTGGCGAGCTAGAAATGAATGTCCACGTCCTCATCCAAATCGACAAGCTCGTCCAGCTCCTCGAATCCCCCGTCTTCACCTGTGCGTAACCCTCATCTCCCTATACACCTCACCACTAACGCCCCACCTCCAGACCTCCGCCTCCAGCTCCTCGAGCCCGAGAAATACCCCCACCTCTATAAATGCCTCTATGGCCTCCTCATGCTTCTCCCGCAATCCTCGGCATTCGCGGCCCTCAAAAACCGCCTCAACAGCGTCAGCGCAATAGGCTACCTGCACATCGCGCCGCGAACGTACGTTGCCACTGCCCCTCCCGCCTCCGTCTCCTCCCTGTACCATGCACGGCAGAAGAGCTCAGATACCCCGCCCGCGTCTAGTAACTCCGCGCCGTCGGCCGTGAGCAACTTTGAGCGCCCGGTGAGGCTCAAGGCGAGGGAGGAACAGGGGATTAAGTGGGGAGAGCTGTTGGAGAAGTTTCGGAATACGCAGGAGAGGGCGAGGAGGCCGTCGAGGGGGGTGGGCGGGGAGGAGGGCGAGAGCGCACAGATGGGACTGGAGAAGGAGAGGAAGATCCCCGTGGAGGCGCAGCCGAGACAGCTGAGACCGCCGAGTGCGGGCAGCGTGACGAGGACGCAGACGGCGCCTCCGGGGAGTCTGAAGCCAAAGTCGGGGCTGAGCAACTTTGGGAGACTTGCTGGTGGCGTTGCGGGGCGAAAACCGAAGCGGTAGGCATATTGCGTGGGGTTCTATTCTATGTACTTATTCAGCCTTTGGGGACCTACGGGCTTAGGCGGCTGCGGTTATGGGACGGTGGTCAATCTGTATCTGTGGGCATTCGATAGCATGTGTGGATGGGATGAGAATCATGATGTCGGCCTCCTATACAGTAGCCCTTAATATTGAAGGTCTGGATACGCTGCTTTGTTCCCAACTGATGCCGCAGTATGAACTTGCCCCGCCATCTAAACCCGAATTGCTCCCTTCGATAGTGCCATGGACTCGATATAAATGGGTGATTTGAAATGGGTTTGTATGATGCGATAAGGTATATGATGCACTCCTTCGCAGCTCGGGGTCCACCCTCGCCTCAGTGGGGAGAGACATGATTCTAGGAAGCAGCTGGTTTGGGGTGTTTATTCAAAAAAGTATTCTGGGCTATGTAACGTTGGGTCCAATCTATATTCAAAAACACCGCCTCCCCGATGATGCGCCCATATCGATTCTGTACAAACGCCTAGCTGAACGCATGCACAACCAGCTCTTTTCAGCAAATTCCCAAATATCTTTTTTTCGAATATTAACTACAACATGGGCTGGATGTTATCAGCAACGGTAAACGGTGCGTCCGTCTTCGCCTTGATTTCATCGACCGTGACACCGTCCGCCAGCTCGATGAGCGTGAGGCCGTCGGTGAAGTCAACATCGAAGACACACTAGAGCGGCAGTCAGCAACCAGACACATGAACGTAGACACAGCTAAACATACCAGATCAGTGATGATCCTCGACACGCACGCCTTGCCCGTCAGCGGGAACTCGCACTGCTTCAGAATCTTCGGCCTGCCCTTCTTATCCGTATGCTCCATCGTGACAACGACCTTTGTCGCCTGCGGATTCGACACGAGATCCATCGCACCACCGAACCCCTTTATCTTACCCGGCAGCATCCAGTTCGCGAGATCGCCCTTCGCGCTCACCTGCATGGCCCCCAGAATCGTCAAGTTAATGCGGCCCGCCCTAATCATACCAAACGATTCGTCCGAGCCAAAGCACGCCGCACCTGGCAGCAGTGTGACAGTTTCCTTGCCCGCGTTGATAAGATCCGGGTCCTCCTCGCCCTTCTTGGGATACGGTCCCAGGCCCAGGATGCCGTTCTCAGACTGCAGCTGGACCTCGACGGAGGGGTCGACGAAGCTGGGCGCCAACATCGGCATGCCAATGCCCAGGTTCGCGTACATGCCGTTCTTAAACTCCTTTGCGGCGCGGCGGACGATGCGCTCGCGCTTGTTGCCTGCGTCGCCCGAGCCGAGCGCGTTGACGGCCTCCTCGGGGTCCTTTGCGTTCACAATCTTCTCGATCTTCTTCTCCGCGGAGGACTGGATGACGCGGTCGACGTAGATGCCCGGGACATGGACGGCAGCCGGATCGATATCGCCAGGCTCGACGAGATGCTCAGCCTCGACGATCGTCATCTTTGCGTTCCTCGCCATCGCACCGTTGAAGTTGGCCGCCGCGAAGCGGAACATGCAGTTGCCCAGCCGATCCGCCTTCCACGCCTTGATGAAAGCATAATCCCCCTTGATGGCCTCCTCCATGACATAGCTCTTGCCATCAAACACCTTAACATCGCGCGGCTGGCTATACTGCGCCACGCTGCCATCCTTGTTATGTCTCAGCGGCAGTTCCCCCGTCTGCACCACCGTCCCAAACGCCGCAGGTGTATAGAACGCCGGGATCCCCGCCCCGCCCGCACGACACCTTTCCGCGAGCGTGCCCTGCGGCGTGAGCTCCAGCTCGATCTCGCCCTTGAGGTACATGCTCTCAAACACCTTGTTCTCGCCCACATAGCTTGCGATCATCTTGCTGACCTGCTTGGAGGCGAGCAGGAGGCCCAGCCCGGAGCCGACGACGCCGGCGTTGTTGGAGACGGCGGTCAGGCCCGTGATGGAGGGGGTTTTTTCCACTTGGTTGATTAGCGTGTCCGGGACGCCGCAGAGGCCGAAACCGCCGCAGAGGAGCGTGCTGTTCGATTTCATGTCTTTGATTGCTTCGGCGGCGGAGGGGAGGATCTTGTTTATCTCGGACCGGCGGTGGGTCGAGGAGAAGGTGCGGGCGAGGAGGAGGGTCTGCGGGATGTTAGCTGCGGTTTAGGAGGGACCAATACTGTTGCTGTAGCTTGCCGTGGAGGTGTTTCGAGAGAAATGCGCTGCCGTCCGCGCGTATAGAGCTATTGAAGGCATGTCTGCTGCTGTGATGTGCTCGTATCCTAAGTGCTGCCTATATATTGATATATCGAAAATTACGACGAAAAGAGATTAGGGTATATAACTGAGTTTCACTCCAACACGAGGGCAGGACAGTTGAGTAGCAAAATAGCAGAACGGCCAGACGAGAGGGCCTCCAGCATGTTTATGGCGGAGAACAACGGGCATCGGCAAGACCAACGGCTGCCGGTGGATTGAGCCGGGCCCTGTTCTCCAAACCCTCAACCCCACAATCCGACCGGCAGAAGACCCCCCTGCTTCTCGGTAAACCCTCGACGCAGGTACCAATTAACATCAATTGTCCAGCAGAGCGCCCTGGTGCACTTGCGCCATCCTTTGTGAGCACACCTGTCTGTACAGGCAGCGACAGCTCTCGTAGAATTGCGTCGAGATTCAACTTCATTGAAGCCAAACATAAGAAGATAGTTACGTGCAAGGTCTAAGTGCTTGGCGGTAAATGTCCGGTTATGACTTTATCCGCTCGCAGGGCATGGGCACACACCTGTTGTTGACTCACGTGCCTACGCCTATATCGTGCTTGAGAGCTTCTAGCTGATGTGGTTAGGCAAAGAATCCCAACAAACTCATGTCAGATTGGTGATATCGCTCTTGCCGGCTACTATGTCGACGTTGAACAGCTTCCAACGCTTAGTGTACCTATCGCCGTAGACACTGGGGTTCCTCAGGCGAGAGCTGGAGTGTTGCAGTCTATAAACTCGGTTGAAGCTTCTCTAGGAAAGCGGATTTATTCATTTTAGGTGGTTGCGAGCTGAAAAATAGGCGCTCGACAGGTACTCGTATTCATGCGTGTAAAACCAACGTCGCCTCCAACTCCTTCTTATGCTTAGGAAACCTCTCTCCCGAACGATGAATAGTTATAGACGAGAATCGGACACGGTACCGTCAACGACCGCTACGGCTCCGGCATTGCCGGCGTCCGCAGATCCATTCAGCAGTGATATCGCAGAGATGACATCGGAAGGCTCAAGCAAGTGCCAGCTGGCAAGCGTCTGCTTTGAGCTGGCCCCTACTGTGCACGAGAACATATAGTCAGGCGGGAGCTTCGATTGACGGAGCGATCGAAACATATCTGATGCATTCATTAGCTGGGCCTGTGACACGTAGCAGTACAGAAGCTGCGACTTACCCTCATCCGTAGAGTCGTCGCCGAGGCAGAAGACGAAGTCTGGCATCACATCAGGAGTATCCCCGTATTGCACAATCAGCTTCTTAGCAATCTCGCCTTTGTTGACGAATTTCGGGCGGACTTCGAGATTTGCTTTGCCGGTCATGACTTCGACGTCGTACTTCCTCGCGACCGTGTTCTGAAGGTACTTGTAGCATTCGCGAGCTTGGAAAGCGCCGTACTCGGGGTCCGCTCTGCGGTAGTGCCACGTGAGAGCGATCTTCTTGCGTTCAATGAATGAGCCTGCAAAGTAGACATTAGTCTCTGCAGTGATTTTTTGCACTCGCTTGGACGACGGCATTATGAAATACCTTGCGTCTTGTCGGTAAAGTGTTGGAAAACCAGCATGACCTCCTTCTGCCAGCTCATGTCAATCGACTCCGTCAAGTTAATCCATTTGTCACTCTTCGGTCTACGCATGAAGCTTCCGTGCTCTGCGCTGAGACCGAGCTCCGGAATGTGTCCCATCCACTCATCGAGGAACGCCTGATCTCGTCCGCTAATAATCCACACCTCGTTGCGAGGGTCGGATGCTAGAGCTTTGAGTGTCCGAATTACCCTGTCGGACGGAATGGCAGCCTGGGGGTCTTTGACGATAGGGGTCAGAGTTCCGTCGTAGTCGAACATGAAGAGCCGCCGGCTTGACCGCCTGTACTGCGCCAGCAGCTTGGCTCTGTCCAAAGCAGGAGTAGCGAAGGATTGATCGAAAGACGCAAGGTTAGTCAACAGCCGTCTGAGGAAGTTGTTCGTCCAGTTTTGTATATTGTTGGTCACAACATGCTTGTACATCTTCTCATGTGTCGTTCTCCGTTCTTCGTCAGACATCGTCAAGGCTTGATCAATGGCGTCGGCAACACCGCCAAGGTCCCAAGGGTTGATGTGGATGGCGTTGCCTAGACTGCCGGCGGTGCCCGAGAACTCGGAGAGAATGAGCGGGCCGTGATTGTCCTTCTGGCAAATCACAAATTCCAGGCTGGTCGTGTTCATGCCATCTCGGACACTGGTAATCAGGCCTACGTCTGCGACCCGGAGAAGGGCAAAGTACTCTTCGCTTGAAAGGTACTGGGGGTAATGCTGCACAGGTGTAAAGCTGAGTGATCCGTAGGTGCCATTGATCTTTGCGACCAGGTCGGATATCTTGTTCACGAACTTGTTGTCATCCTCATCACTGTCGTTCGTAGAGTATCCGGGACTGGTGACTTGGATCAAAACCACCTTCTCGCGCCACTCAGGGTATCGCTCGAGGAAGATTTCGAAAGCCTGCAGTTTCTGGGCCACCCCCCTTACTGAGTCCAATCGGTCACGACCAACGATGATCTTTTTGCCAGCATATAGCTTGCGGATACCAGCGACCTTATCCTCAATCGCTGAATCCTGGAATGCACTTTTCTGTGTGGCTGCAGCGTTGATGCCGATCGGGAAGACGTCAACCGCGACATGCGCACCGTATGCATCCACACCAGCAGAGGATGAATCGAAGCCCAGGACACGCGTACAGCAGGATGAGAAGTGACGAGAGTAGCTGTAAGACTGGAAGCCTATCATGTTCGCGCCAAGCACGCCCTCCAGTATCTCCTTCCTTTGGCTGAGGCAGCGGTAGAACTCGCTACTTGGAAACGGGACATGCAGGAAGAATCCGATGTAAATGTTTGGCAAGCGCTGTCGTAGCAAACTCGGAAGGAGCATCAGGTAGTAGTCATGAATCATGACAATATCCCCTGGCTTGTATATCTCGAGTATGCGGTCGGCGAACATCTTGTTCAGGCGGTAGTAGTCGGCCCACGTCTGGCGTGCAGCTCGGCCATCGGTTGGCTCGTTTTGCTTGTAGTGAAACAAGGTGTAGAGTTCACGCTCGGCAAATCGACGCCATCTCGACTGGTTCTTAATAATCACAAGATCACGTTTCTCGTCATACTCGTCACTAAGCCACACCGGGACGATCTTGCCTCCATGGTCGCGCTCTAGTTGCCTTTCAAGACGTTGCCTGTCGGCGGCAGGCACTGCGAAGCCTTCTGTCTGGACAGGCTGTGGCGGCGGTTTGCTCGAATCAACAGGAATCGGTGCGGACGCTCTGTTCAGTGGGCCAACGGTTCCACTGGCATCACCCGTTGCACCTTGACCACTCGGTATACCCGAAGCATCCTTGATCTCGCCTGTCCAGCCAACTAGAGTACTGTTCCATGGGGAAGATGCCGACGCGAGATATGAGAACGAGTCAAAGAGAGCGGAGGTCCCACGGCGCGAGCCCAATTCCTACACCGATAGACAATCAGTAGATGCTCTTGTAGCTCGAGGTTTGTCCACGGTTCCTCCGCCTTGCAAGACAGAAGCAGTGCCGCAATAGGACCCTTTCAACACCATGAAGCCTCAATCAAACGCACGGGAAGACGTCGAGACTGTCAAAATTCCGTAGACTTGGGCAAGTCAGACGTACCCATTCATTGCCTGGCGAGTAGCCAATCGTGTATGGCACACAGAAGGTTGCGCTAATGATGCCCCCACTGAGGTTCAAGCCGGGATATGCTTCTCTCGGATCAACATTCGCCTGGCTCTGTTTCCTCCGATTATCTCCAACGAGGCTCAATCTTCGCAACAGTTCCTCTCCCGTTCTGGCACCACGAGCTACGTCGGTAGGAGAATTCGGTCGATTCTCATCCTGCTTAGAACAGTTAGTTAGGAGGTTGTGCGCAGCGCACATTCCCTTGTAGACGAAAATGGGCCCAAACGTGCAAGTCTTCCCAGCTCAGACCGCGCGAAGTTTGTAGAGCACTTACGTCCGGGCTTTGGTCTTCGTGTTTAGGAGTAAAATACGAGTTGGCGTTCCACTGGGGTCCTCGGGGTGTGTCGGGGTCGTGCTCGTACGAGCCATCAGCGTCTTCGGATACAGCCTGCGGCGCAATGTAGGCGGAGCCTCCTCCGATATGGACACCTGGTGTAACTGGGACAGAGATAATGGACGGATGAAGAGCAGGATGTCCGTGGTGCTGATCTTCAGACGGGTTTGGACTTGGGGCCGGCATTGAATCGCGCTGGTACGTCCTCTACAGTCAATTAGCGACATGTGGGCATAGGGAGGGACGAAGCTTTGCACGATGGGCTCGCTCGCCTTGGTTGCACGTTTAAAGTGCCATTGGCCGGTCACAACGTACGGTAAAGGGTCGTGTTACAGTGTGTTTAGAAAATAAGGGTTGCGAGGGAGGCTGCCGAGGTGGTGACGAAGAATAGGCGTAGGGTAGAGATCTGCGCAGAAGCTGGACCCGTGAGCCTCGAGGTAGGGACGTAGGGACGTAGGGACGTAGGGAGGTTGTCTCGAGGACAAGCCTTCTTCAGAGTATCAGTTGGCCTGCAGTGACATACCAGAATTCTATGTAGTTAATCTGAAGCGGCTTGACGGTTGAGTGCTGCAAATGGAAGACCGATGTGCGTGCCCCACGGCCCCTCCAGCCCACCAAGCGCGGGAGCAACGCCTGCCGTCAGCGGCTCATCGTCTGGGCAAGCTTCGGATGTCAGGAGCGACACGTCACGTGCTCATCAAGCTGATGCGCCACAAAGTCAATCACCGATACGCATGTAGGCCGCTTGTTTTTACTACTGACACTTGTTCGTATTAGTGGAGCGCAGTACTAGAGTGCTCGGAAGCCGCGGTCTCTAAGTCCGCAAAAGTCTCTCTGATCACGTGCGGTCGTCTCGCAACGGACTACTGTACGCGTCTGGCAGAATCAACGCCTCCTTCTGAGCTTCTGCTTCAAGCCAAGCAAGACCTTCTCCCTCTCCGCCTGTGTGCCATGTCCGTTGTCCAACAGCGAACAGGATGCCATGCGCCTAATGCCTTCCAGCCTCTCAAGGCTCTACATCAGCTCATCGGGAGCTCAGGTGCTCGCCTTGTTCCGCGGCAGCATTTCTCCGCAAGCTCTGCACCGCGAGATTCTGGCACTCGAGGGCGCTCATCAAGCCCAAAGACACCGGGAACCCTCCCAACGAAGAGGACAAAGATCAGATTAGACTACGATGTTGGCAGGCGCCATCGCGGGGATATCGTGGTCGACGACTTGACCGAGACACTTGAGCGACATCGCTCCACCAATCGAGCGTCCGTCATCAGGAAATCATTGAGCGGTCCAGCCTCAGAATCGACGGCATTTCGGCCAGCGCTACCACATCGGCTTCTCCGTCCATGGTCAGGCAGGGAGGAAGAGCCAGTGGAGAGAAGAGACGATGCGGACTTACTGTTCGATGACCCATTTCCGGAGGAGAAGGTGGATTGGTTCAGGCATCTGAAGATATATGGTCGGCAAGGCCGATCAGGGGATACCTCTCGGAACCAGACGGTGCCACAGCTCAAACAAGGATTAGACGAAACCATCCAGAACCGAACACAGCCATCCCCCGAAGATTTTCTGGAGAGAACCACTCCAGAAAAGGTCGTCCACGGTCGGACAGAGCCGCCACCTAGAGGTCTTGGGCTGGCGGAACGAATAAGAGCCAAGCGTGCGCTCCAGACACTGGATTACGAAGGCAGCTATGTGGCACCATCCATTACCTCAGCGGTTCCTGCGACCGAACTCCCGTGGGTCAGCGAACGGAATCTGGACAAGCTTGATGGCTGGGCTAGGTAATAGTAGCTGTGCCCGATTAGGCTAAAGGTATACTTATCGTTTGTAGGCTTTCTGCCGAAATCGAGGAGTTTGACAACTATATGATGCCGACCGCAGCGGAAGCAGCTACGAGGAGAGCCGTAATAGAGGAAATCCAAGCCTTCGCCGCCAGATACCTACCGCACGCTCCGCTGGAGGTCTTTGGATCTGGTCGAACAGGGCTAGCGTTGGCCATCTCAGACATTGACCTTCGACTCACTGCTTCTGAACACCGTGACACTTCGGGAGCTCCCCAGCCACCTCGGTGGGCCGTAAGAGATCAAAACGTCAGAAATCTCAAGAAACTCCATAAGGCATTCGACACTAGTAAAGACTTCATGCTTGTCGCACTCAGGCAAGCACGATACCCACTGATTTCGATGCAGCACAGAGAATCTGGGATTGATATTCAGGTTGTGTGTTCGAATGATACCGCCACTTCTCGGGACTGGATCAAGAAGTACCTCGATGAACTCCCCGGGCTTCGTGCCATCTACACCTTGGTCAAGGTCATGTTCGACATCAGAGGATTATCAGATGTTTACCGGGGCGGCTTGGGCTCATACAGCATCTTTATGATGGTCGTGGCAAGCCTCAAGCTTGCTGAAAATTCTGAGTCCGATGATCTGGCGCATAAGTTCATGTCGTTCTTGGACTTCTACATCAATCTCGATACACACAAGCATGGCGTTGCAGTGCATCCCCCCAGCTTCTTCGAGAAGCGGCCAGCTGAAGAACTTCAGACGGGCAAGCTCCGCGACCCGCAATCTGCCAGCACGCGCGGGGAGACTGGCGACGATGAGGTAGGTCACAATGGAGTTCCATGCTGCGCAAGTTCTTAGCGGCTAATGTTGGAGCAGATGCTAGCTGGTCAGCGGCGCTTAAGCATGATTGATCCCATACGGCCCTACATGTTGTGCTTGCAAGATCCAGCAGATGCATTCAATGATCTTGGGCGAAAGGCATACAGCATCAAGCACGTGCAAGCGACGCTGAATGAGCTAAGGAGTCAGTTGAGGGAAAAGGTCGCGCTCTATGAAGACTCAAGCACTAGTGAAGTAGGCTCGCTACTGAGTCCGCTTGTGGGCAGTAGCTTCGAGTTGTACGAGGGGAGGCGCAAGAAGCTTGAGGCATACGGGAATGCGGTCCTCGGCCATGATGCTGATCCTCTGCGGGAAAGTGCGTAGGAGCCTCTCGTGGCATATACGTAGATTAATCTCCTCAGGATAAGAGCCTTCATGTGAATGTAACCTGCATTCCTTGTTCGGTTCTTGTAAATACGATGCGGAGCGCTCCACAACAGCCTTGAGCTGCGTCGTGACTCACTCGCAAGAGTTACCCGATTGGGAGCTCGAAATATGCCTGCCTGCCATGCACTTCCCACTCGGCCTTACGCACGTTGACCATGATCCAGTGTCAATCATGTTCTAATCAAGGTCACTCCATGGTGGAAGCAGGATAAGGCCCCTCCTTTCATCTGACAGTGCAGAAATGCTTCTTTCATCCACCTAACAGCTGCCCCCTCAGGCTACAGCCGTTCAAATAGTGCACAAAGTATATAAACTCGTATTGTCAGATTTCTTCTCATCTCACAAACACTCCTTCATCAACGATCATGATCATGAAGCTTGAGAAACCAGTGTTTCCGATTGCTTGTGTTCTGTGTCTTCTCGTCCTCTTGCTTCGCAGGATGTGGGTTCGCCGGCTTGCTCGTCAAGACCCGCTGGAATCGCTTCCATGGGCTGGTCGTCGAAAGCAAATATTCTCAAGGCTTCGCGCCAATCTACGGGACTACAAACAAGGAATGCAAATACTCAACGATGGCTATAATAGCGTACGTCTGCTCATACCAGCTTTACGCAGTGGGATTTCGTCGAAAGTCTCTGGAGTTATCAAATGCCAGATACTCTTGTCTAACCGTCTCGCTGTTGTCGAGGGAGAAACACGTCCGCTTCTTTGCATCGAGTCTGACTAGATCTTCCAGCACAGCAAGCACGGCAGAGCGTGGGTATCGCCAGCTATACTCTGCCAACCAGTGGTTATGCTCGCACCTTCACACATATCATGGTTTTTCAGACAGCCAGAAGACGTCCTCACCAACAAAGTCGTCCAGGCTAGCTTTCTGGGTGTGCCATACGTCATGTCCGACCACCTCTTCGAGAATCCGCTGCATAACGACATTATCAGGAAAGACTTGACACGTAACCTCGAGAGCCTTACACCGGACATCATTGAAGAGATCAACACTAGCCTCGATAAGGTCTGGGGTACGGACACCGAGATATGGAAAGAGGTCAAGGTGCTCGAAACCATGCAGGGGCTTGCAGTTAGGACGGCAAGCCGGGCTCTGGTTGGTAAGCCCCTTTGCCGGAATGAAGCGTACCTCAAGAACGCCATCTATCATGCCATGGGCATAGCTCTGGGTAGCCTCGTCTGCAATTTGCTCCTCCTCAAAGGTTTGAAACTAGTCTTGGGACACTTATCAGGCCTACCGTGCCGTTACTTTACTTGGCGGTCTTACCGCCTGTTAGCACCACAAATCAAGCAGCACATGGAGGCCATCAAGAACGGACCATCCAATGCCTCCAATCCAGAGAAGGGTGGCTCCTATAGTACTCTGGAGAACATCGTCAGAGCAGCTCTGAAGCACCCGGATCCTCGCGAAAGGAGCCCATGGGCTATTACGGAACGCGTCAACCTCCTGAATTTCGCCGCTATCCACACCTCCACATTCACCCTCACCAATCTCCTTTTCGACTTACTCAGCAGCCCCCCAGAGAAGCAGTACGTCGAGCGCATCCGCGATGAAGCGGCGACAATCCTCCAAGAGAGTAACGGTGCCTGGACCCGGTCTGCGGTTGCCCGACTCTATCTTGCCGACTCCACTATCCGTGAAAGCATGAGATGCAGCACCATTGGGGGCCGCGGTGCCGTACACGAGGTCATGCCGAAGGAAGGCCTTACTCTACCGGACGGCCAATTTGTGCCGCAGGGAGCCTATGTGGGGCTGCCGTTTATCCCAATCCATCGGGATGAAGAGTTCTATCCGAGGCCCGACGAGTTCAGCCCTGAGAGGTTCTTAGAGCGCAAGCAGTGTATAGCAATGTTAGATTCGGAAAAGGACGGTGCGGACAGGGTGGACGAAAAGTCGGTGTCGAAAAAACAGGCGCTGGCGACGACAAGTGAGACTTTCCTAGCGTTCTCGCATGGGAGGCATGCTTGGTGAGTGATTCTATCTGAACTGACCTTGTCGGTTAGTATGCTTACGTCTATGGGATAATGAACAGTCCAGGCCGGTTCTTCGCTGCCCATGTGCTGAAGTTGACCCTCGCGGAAATGCTGCTGAGGTACGATATCCAGCACTTGCCGGAGCGGCCAGTAGGTAGATACATCAGCGACGTCATGGAGCCGCCCACCAAGGCAACCATCTCTGTGCGACGGAGGAAGGACACCACCTCATCGAGTGGTTTGCGGGCTCAGGAGGCAGAGGAAATTCTGAACGGAAATGTTTGAGGCTTCCGCATCGGGTTCGTTCCGGGGTTACTGCACACGACTCAATCGCTTCGAGCAACTGTATCATACTGTGGTCTAACAACCTGCACTCTTGCTTCATCAGCCCTCCGCGATATGATCAGTATGCGGGTACGAACATGCGGACGAGATTTTATCACGTGATCGACCTCGCGTCTGGAAGCCTCCAACTGGAGCTCACCAACGCACGCCGCTCACGCTGAAACCAGGACTAACCTGCAGAGAACACCAATGAATTCCGAGTTCTCCTATCCTCCCATAACAAGCAGATTCGATCAGCCGTGTTCGTTTGACCAAAGTCCATGCAATTTCTCGTGTCTCGCAGAGACGCCGCCAGCACAGCAATGGCTTGCATACAGCATGCGCTCCCGTGCCCCTTTTAAGTATCTCCGTAGCACAAGTTACGCTCCTTACTCGCCCAATCCATAGCTATGCACGCGAGTGTGTCTCGCAAGTCCACCACTCTATCTCAGTCCTTTGCATGCACACTGTCCTCTGCGGCTAGATTCAGGCAGCTGTATACCGGCCGAGGACGACAACAGTATCAGATTCATTGACAGCTCAGCAATCGTTTTATCGCTCCTTTCACTCTGTACAAATGGTATGCACGTCGTTTCTTAGCTGCAGCTAGTGTAGCCGCTCTTCTAGTTCCCGCTTGTTGCTGATTACCGGTGCGCTGAACTGCTCAGTCTGAACCCATCCCGGGCCAAGCATCTCAGCCTGGCTCTTCAAGCCTTGGTCTACCGCGACAGTCAAGACTCACAAAGTCAGCGCTGACTCCTCCGTTTCGCGAACGGGCGTCCAGAACCCAACGCAGCGTCAGTGATAGCCCGCAAACAGCATTCCCTACTTGGGTAGATGTAGATAAGGACGAACCACGTCGTAGCCGGGCCACAGGGGCCGGCAACCGTCGCTCCTCTTCTGATAGCAGTGGTATTGGTGCTACTGCAACGATCAGGAGGTCATCGGCACCAGAGTTGGGCTCGACTGGGAAAGAGACGAGCGGCTTCTTCCCTAAGCTCAGTAGGATACTGGAAGGCAAGGAGAATGACCGACCTCAAGACCGATCTCAGCATCCGAAAGAGCATGGACAGAGCATGAAAGAGCTAGTACCGTATGTGGGCCGACGCAGCTCTCAAAGGGACGAAGTGGAGATCCTCCATCGACGTGCCCTCCGGCCAAAGCACGACGGGGTACAGCGGAAGGTCGACAGCCTAGCTAACATTACCAATCCGTCTCTACTCTCTGTACTCTCAAGCTTCACCAATACCTCCGGTACGTCGAGCGGCAGCAACTCAACCATAACACAGAAGTCGTATGATCGAGCCGGCATCTCGAAACGCAAGCGACACAGAGACCGCAGCAGGCGGGTCGAGTCTGAAAGATCTTCGGTGAGAGGACAACGAAAACAAAGCCGCTCAGATACATTAGACCTGTTTGGGTTTCTGGGACGAGATAGCGAGCCCATGGCGTCGCTTTCACCTCACACCTGCCATACCAGTCCTGCATCGTTGCTAGACGGTCGAGAATTTCCCAACGACGCTGGCACCGCGATAGATGATTGTCGCCCACGACGTGCCTCGACATCTTCAGCTTCTACGAAGGAAGGTGCTACAGAAAGGTCATGGCCGCAGCAAGAGCAAATCCACTCGGATTCTGGCATATCCATAGGCGGCAGTAGTCCTGATCAACGCATCAAACAGTCCCCAATCAATCAGGTCCCTTCAGACACTCACTCAGACGGTTCCGATGATGACTCTGAACATTCGGATGAGAAACAAGAGTCCCCTCTGGAAACCTCTATTCAAAAGAAAGCACTCGCCATATCCGGCGCCTCGACACATGAAGCACAACCGGCTCCACACGACGACCATCTTTACCACAGACTGCAGAGTCAAGAGGAAGAGTTACGCCAACACATATCAGGAAGTCCTTACCCTGGAATCAACCACCAAGCATACCACTATTCTGCCCAGGAATCACCTCGTGTCCCCCTGCACCATCCTCAACCTCAGCATTCTGTGCCGCAAGCTCACTTCCATCCACCCCCATCTGCACCTCCATTCCCCTATGAAACACCTGCGTACCACCAAGCACAATTCCTCCCGTATGCCTACATGCAGCCGGCTAATCCGCAATACATGGTCAACGTGAGGGGTCCAGACCTTACCCGGACAACAATATCCGGCTACGAGATGCTCGCTTCACGACTATCGCAGCAGCCCTCACCAGAGCAAGGTAAGACCGAGAAACACGTCATTCCGATGTACCGTCGATTTGACGGACTCAACCATCGCATACTCCTGCATCTCCAAGATGAGATCGCAGAGATGGAGGAAGAGCTGCGCCTGTTGGATGAGTGTGTTGTGCAAATGGATCAAATGGGGTCTGATTGCGATGCACGCCCGGCATCCCGTCGTGCTGACGCTCGCTATGGCGGCGAGGTTCATTACAGACGGACGGAATTGCTTGGGAAGATATTTGTGAAGCTTGGCCAGTACAGTAAGTGCTTTGCGCGTCATAAACCCACACACAGTTGTTAATACCCATCAGCTCAAGCGCTCTCTTCATATGGAGGCATGATCAACGCTTTCGAGTCAGCCCAAACGGACAAAATTCGTGATTATCGGAGCTGGATGGAAAAGCACATGCCAATCGACAAATCAGAAGCACGCTTCTTGAGCCACGAGAGCGATCTGCTAGCTGTTACTTCCCAACGAACGACAAAGAATGGTTCTGATGTCAATCAATGTTCCGCTCTCGGTGTTCTCTTTGCCCTGCTCCTTCCGCTTGTCGCTTTTATCGTCGTGTCTGGTGCCCTTGGACGATTGTTCGTTGCAATCATTATCGGAATGGCTGAGGCGGCTGTGGTCGTCTACATGGATCTTACCTCACTCATGCCGGCCCAGGAGTGGATTACATGCGCTGCTGTGTGAGTACCCGTTTGTCTGTTGTTCGGCTGCGCCTTGCGCCCGGGAAGCTGATGCGTCGCACAGGTATTTTGCGTTTGTGGCTCTTGTCGCTGGCGTCGCTGGATGACCCACATATCCGCTCGACTGTTACTCATACTCTACAAAAGAAGCACGCGAGCGGCGAAGAATACGTCGCCGCGAACTTTACGAATACCGCGAGGGTCACACAACACGAACATCGAGTGTTTACCGCCACCAACACACCATCAGGTTTTTGATACTGTTGACAGGGAAGACAGTCATTGAGGAGCTGGCTATTTTCCTTTCTCTGTTGAAACACCGATTTCACGCGGCTGTTGTTCTATCGCTACGGGCCCGCGTGAGAAGTAGCGCCTTGAAACGCGCCAGGGCTGCAAGCTCACACATGGTTTTCAAGTGGTTGCGGGACTCTCCGCTGTAAGAACGATTGAGACTTGTATATTCACCGCCATTGGCGCGATTGGTGTTTGCGGTGGCAGCGACAGGCATGGCGTTCCCGAGAGATTGGCTTTTCCACTATTGAATCGCCTAACGCGTCTCCTTTGGGCGTTCAGACCTCAGGAAGGACAAGAGACGGAGTTGCCGCCGAAGAATGCTCATTCAACGGCCGTCGCTCATGTATACCCAGCGCATTTCATAGTGATTGTGGATGATCTTCTCCAGAGTTTGCCATGCTGTTTGCTAGGAACATGGCGGGGTTACAACGTCAATGGTAACCCCAGGGGGACGTTTCATGATTACGGTCAATGTAACACAGGTAATCTCATATTCAGATGATTAAAGGGTACCCTGAGACGCGGGCTACCGTATCGATGCAGCTGATATTGCTCTCGACCTGTTCACAGAATCCTCGGGGGCATTGGCTGGATATAATTTTTCTGGATCAGGGGATAGAAAACGCCCTCTGATACCCGTCCAGGATGGTTGATGATCATTGACGCCCAGTAAGCCACCCCGCGTCTATCAATGCCACGCATCACGCCCGGCGGCTTCGCCATCCATGACTGCCCTGTTGCTCCATGCGCATTAAGCGCTTGTCAGGCGGGTGGTCTTTTCGAAACAGACTGCCTACGATGCATGATGAAAAGACTGGATTTGGTAACAAGCGACACGCACCTCAGCGCTATGTTGTTCCGATGAACTAAATGTCGGCACAAGATGCTGTTTCGAGCATTACGGCACTCTATCCATCCGGAGATGGCAAGCGCTTCGGTGCTGAGGTCCGTCAGCTGACCGAACGAAGCGGGCCCTGACAGCGATGGTTCCTGTGCTAGCTGTTTTTGACGGCGCGTAGCGTCTCATGCCAAAGCCGTTTTCCGCTTGGTCTCTGAGGGTGGTATTAACTAACTTAGGGGTGCCAGGTGCCGGGTGCCGGGTGCCATCATCTAACTATGCCATTCGGCCTCTAAGTCATAAACCCCTCCCCTTGGCCGCTGTCCTGCTCGTTCACCACCAGTGCCACCTGCGCTCCCAGCGCGCCGTTCACAAGTGGAAGGTACAAGAGCGCGTTCGGGCAATTCTGCGCTTGCGCCCTGAAACAACAGCTCACCTTCGACCACTCATCGACGTCTTGCAGATAAACTGCCGCCGCCGCCCCTCCTGTCGCTCCTTTCCTTCCGTCTCGCTGCGCATACCCATACGGTAAACCGTCCGTCGAGAACCATTGTCGCGCGCTGGTTGGCGCCTTCGAAATCTCCTTCTGGAATGTCGCCGTCGCGCATTTAACAAAGTGTAATCTCACGCCAGCAAACCACAGCCCGCGACTGTTTCGCACCATCACACACGGCGATCAAACAGAACCGTTTCACAGTCGCCAGGATATCCCGTGCGCGCATTCCCACCGACCGCAGAGTCGTGCGACAGATTGCGCCATCTCGCCAATCTCCGCTTGGAATTTACACTCGCTGGGCGGGAGATCCCAGCTAAGCCAGCATCAACCAGGCTTCGCCGAAACCATCTACGTGGAGGGTATCGCTACGGCTAGCAGAAACGACTTTTGCAACAAAGCTCGAGAAGTGTGTGCGAGAACCTGCTGCTGTTACATCGACACCTTTGCGCATCGTCGAGATTCCTTTGTCTCCATTCAATACCTTGCGCGACTCGTGAAACTTCGTTCGTGTACCTGTCGATACCACTGCGAGTCCTCAAGACGCCCGTGTCGGGCTCGCTCCGCACAAGTTCACCGCCATGGCGGCCGCGAAGCTTCAAGCTCCCTCGCGAGCCTCGACCTCGTCCGCTTCCTCCTTCACACCCGTGTCGCGCCAGAACACCATGTCCTCCCACGATGGCTCCCGATCCATGCGGGCATCCAAGCGCTACTCGGTGACGGCCCTGTACCTCTCCATGTCCGCGAAAGAAAAGGATTTGGAGATTGAGGATGACTTGGCAAGAGGTATACTGGGCGCAAGCTACGCCACGTACATGAGGAGGTGCTGACGGTGTTGCGTAGCACAGAAAGCGCTCCGGGAGCTGAAAGCGAGGATTTCGTCGCAGTCGAAGAAGAACTTCGTGCTTGAGAAGGACGTACGATATCTGGACTCGCGGATAGCTCTGCTCATCCAGAACCGCATGGCCCTGGAGGAGGTACGTGCCGCGAAACTCTGCCACTGACATATCTACTAATCTACTGTGTAGCAAAATGAGGTCGCGAGCCATCTGGATGAGGCTGCTGAGCTCCAGGAGGGCTTCTTCCCGAACGATGAGAAAACTCAGAAATACGGCAATCTTCTCTTCCTCCTCCAATCAGAACCAAGACACATTGCGCATCTTTGTCGACTTGTTACATTGGCCGAGATCGACTCGCTGCTACAGACCGTCATGTTCACCATCTATGGCAATCAATACGAGAGCCGGGAGGAGCACCTGCTTCTGACCATGTTTCAGGTATTCTATCTACTGTGTCGGTGCGGAAGACAATAGATTGATGATAGAATTAGTCCGTTCTCACATACCAGTTCGACAACACCCCCGATTACTCGTCTCTTCTACGCGCAAACACCCCAGTGTCACGAATGATGACCACATACACTCGGCGCGGCCCCGGCCAGAGCTATCTAAAGCAGGTGCTTGCCGAGCGTATCAACTCGCTTATAGAGTTGAAAGATTTGGATCTCGAGATTAACCCACTGAAGGTATACGAGAAGATGGTCAGTGAGATCGAGGAGAGCCAAGGGAGCCTGCCGCCGAACATGCCTAAAGGAGTGACCGCCGAGCAAGCCGCGGAGAACGAGAAAGTCCAGGCGATCATTGCTCCTCGGTTGACTATGCTGATGGAGATCGCCAATTCGTTCCTCTCAACAATCATTGCTGGGCTTGACGAGACACCATACGGCATCCGCTGGATCTGCAAGCAGATTCGGAGTCTCTCAAAGAGGAAGTATCCCGACGCATCAGACCACACCGTGTGCACACTCATCGGCGGCTTCTTCTTTCTTCGGTTCATCAATCCAGCCATTGTCACTCCGCGATCGTACATGCTCATTGATGGAACACCTGCGGACAATCCGAAGCGTACCCTAACATACATTGCAAAGATGCTGCAGAATCTTGCAAACAAGCCGTCATACGCCAAAGAACCGTACATGGTCAAACTGCAGCCTTTCATTCAACAAAACAAAGAGCGGATCAACAGGTTCATGCTTGACCTCTGCGAGGTCCAGGACTTCTACGAATCCCTTGAGATGGACAACTACGTCGCGTTGTCGAAGAAGGACCTCGAACTGTCCATTACTCTCAACGAAGTCTATGCGACCCATGAACTTCTCGAGCGCCATGCTGCGGAGCTGGCAAAGGACGAGAGTTCACATCTTAGCGTCCTATTGCACGAGCTTGGTTCAGCGCCTGCTCAGCTACCGCGCAAGGAGAACAGGGTCATAAATCTGCCGCTGTTCAGCAAGTGGGAAACACCGCTTGATGATCTAACTGCTGCGCTGGATATCACCCAAGAAGAGGTTTATTTCATGGAGGCCAAGTCGACATTTGTTGTGATCATGCGTTCCCTGCCAGCGAACACTCCCCTAACCCGGAGGCCGCTTCGGCTGGATCGCATCGCAGAGGCTGCAGCAACCACAAGGAACGATTCTGTCATGGTCAAGAAGGGCATAAGAAGCATAGAGCTTCTGAGCCAGCTGCAGGAGCTAGGTGTGATTGACAAGAGTGACGGCTTTGCCTTGCTGCGGGATGAGATAGAGCAAGAGCTAGTACACCTGGGTTCCATGAAGGACAAGGTGGTTGAGGAGAGCCGGAAACTGGATGAAGTCTACCGCACGATCCGCGACCACAATAGCTACCTCATCAACCAGCTCGAGACGTACAAGTCCTACCTTCACAACGTCCGTGGCCAGTCAGAAGGCAAGACGAGGAAGCAGCAGAAGCACCAAGTGCTGGGCCCGTACAAGTTCACGCATCAGCAGTTGGAGAAGGAGGGCGTGATCCAGAAGAGCAACGTGCCCGAGAATCGCCGGGCGAACATCTACTTCAACTTCACAAGTCCTCTGCCGGGTACCTTTGTCATCTCACTGCATTACAAAGGTAGGTCCGGTACCAAATTTACCTTTGGAGACACGACTGACGCCACTTTTGCAGGTCGGAACAGGGGCTTACTGGAGCTCGATCTCAAGCTTGACGACCTGCTCGAGATGCAGAAAGACAACCAAGAAGAGCTGGACCTGGAATACGTACTGTTCAACGTATCGAAGGTCCTTGTGTTGCTGAACAAGAGGTTCACGCGGAAGAAGGGGTGGTAAATGTTATATCTTTTCTGCGTCTATGGCTTTCTTCCGTTTCACGCCATGGGCAGCGTGCATCTTCGTGCGCTGAAGCGTGGGCCTTCTTTTGGCAGAGTTGGTTTCTGGCGTCCAGGAGCCCTTTGTTCTGCTTTTTTTGAGGATACCCAAGGGATGCGCGACAGCTGTAAGATGGAGGGTTTTGGGATCAGGCAGCGGAGCGCGAAGGCAAAGTTAAGCTTCTGCCTCCAGTTTCTTTGTTTGCGGCGGCGTGTGTCTCACGGCCACTTGGACTTCCAGTCACACCTTGTAGTTGGCTTCTACGGGGGTGCTGGCTCACGTCTACTTTCTTGTGAGGACAGCTCCCAGGTTCAGGGCGCTCCGGCGGGACCGTTGAGCGCGCTGCAGAACGGGAACCCTGGTTTGACGCTTTGTTTGGGCGATGCCTATGTAACAATAAGATAGCAATCTACGTCATAATGCGACTTTGACTCTTTGAAGTGCCTGCGACTGATCTGGAGCTTCAGGCACTCCCGACATCCCGGCGGGATCAGCAGTTGTGCCGAGTCCGCAGCCTCGAGTCATCCGTCACTGCATCCTCGCCCAGAGCTTCCCCAATCAACCTCACGACTCAACTTCTCCGTGAGCTCAGCCTTTACTGTTCCTCTGGAGCTTTGCAGTGCTTCTCACTCTTTTACACATCCCGTGCCAGTTACCTGTCTTCGCCTACCGCGAGAATGTCGTCCTCCATCGCTATCCCCAAGCGCAGGAAGCAGCAGGCTGTCAGCGAAGCCCCAAGTCCCAGCAGTTCTTCGTCCTACTCGAGCTCGGCGGACTCACCACGCACGTCGCAAGCTACGTCCGCCACGTCCTCACCGCAGACTCGCTACAACCATGATCGGCGGCCGTCGTTGTTGAGTATGTCCCTTACCAAGCTGCCCAGTCGTCAGCGGCGCTTCGAGGAGCTACTTGAAGCGTTAGCATACTGGACCAGAACCCAGAGCTGACAAGAGCACCCAGGCTCCTCCATCTCGAAGTGCGAGCACATGGTTATCAACGTCGGACACCCTGACGCTCCTCGGCTGGTATGCGACCCCCCACAACACAGCCTCGCGATTCCACATTTGCTGATCTAAGCTGCGTAGATAACGTGTGTCAAGTCTTCGCAAGGCTTCGACTGGAACCAAGGTACGTCGCAACAGCCCCGCTCGCCGTGAATTCAAACAGCTGACCCCGCGTCCAGACCTCTTCCTCCCCTCCTACATCGACCATGACTCTTACGATCTCGAGCATAAGAAAGACCCGATTCAAGACATAGTTCTTACGGATGAGGAGGCTGCATCGTTCCTCCCGCAGTAATTGTCCATCATATCCGTTCTTGGGCATACTGGCGCAATTGAGACATGCAGCATGAGGCCTGGGGTTGGCGCTTTGGATCAGCGGACACTGGGACGGGGCGAGCTGGGCTCAGTATAGCATCGATTTAGCATCATGTTGCGTTATATGGGGTCGTATCTGGCGTCGGATTTGGCGCTTTGGGCGTGTGCTTGGGACGGTGAATAGCGCTATCTCTGAGGACTCAATACCACTCTGTAAACATGTAGATCTTCCAACTCTATCGAGTAGGTGAAGCTATGCGCTTTCAACATACTTACTTGGTACCAGACAATAGAGCTCCGAAGAGTCACTCCTATTGGCCTGCTTCTGGTTCAATCAACAGCGACGACCCAGACTTACAAGATACCCCACGTGATACCCCACGTTTCGGCTTACCTTCCCTGACGGGCCGTTGCTTAGCTCCCGCCGCATCATCAAAACAATCCCCATCCCACCAAGCCCCAAGTCATTGCAAGGGCACCAGACATTGATCTCATTGAAGCTCTACCCACGCAAAACCCGTAACACACCCCTCAAAAGACAATGGACACAGCCCACCGCAAAATCGAGCTCCAGTCCCCCGCCGACTTCGCTTACCTCCAGTCCAACGCGTTACGCGCCGCGCGCCAGAAAATAGACCTGCACCTCCCGCCCAGCGCGGCGCCTGCGGGGGAGGATGCGCTCAGGAGGAGGGTTGAGGAGCTGGTCGATGAGGTAGGACTCCATACGGCAAGGTGGAGGTGTTTCGAATCTGATTAAGGAGCGGAGAGGGCTGACCGGAAGGGGGCGATGCGATGGTGCAGTACATCCGCACCACCTTCGCGCGCGCGCAGCACAACATCAGCATCAACGGGCTGGAGGCCGCGGAGGCTCAGGAGCCTGCCGGGGGCGAAGGTGCGTTCTCCACAGCATCCCTTCTCAATGTCGACAACGGAGTGGAACGCGGGGGTGTTCTAGCGGGGCTTGCTATACTGCTCTGACAGGCAAACAGAATACGAACCCTACGACTCCCGCCTCTCAGCCCACCTCCAGTCCCTCGAGCGCCGGAGAGAAGACCTCACGGCCCAGGTCGCCGACCTGCGCCGCACGGCCCCCTTGCGCGCTGCACAGGCTTTCCAGACATCCTTCACCCGAGAATCCGAGACCCTCGACACTAAGCTCAAAGCCGAAGAGGAGGCACTGTTGGCGCAAGCAGAGAAAGAGGGAAGGCTGGATATCGGGCAGCTGCAGCGCTGGGACGAGGTGCAAGCCATGTGGGAAAGGGGGACCGAGGGGCTGGTGGGGTTGAAGGGGCTGACGGAGACGGTTGCGAGGTTGGAGAGGGCGGAGGGCGTGGTGGGGTATTTGGAGCGGAAGTGAGCAAGTCGTCGGATTCGTGCGCTTGGGGTCTGGGCGCTGAGGACTGGATTTGGCGTTGCTTGGATCAGGCGCCGGGGTACGTTTTGTGGCGGGCTTTGAGGGGTGTAGAATGGTGTTGGAGTCCAGATCTCACAAATGCCACGGCAGATGCTTCAGCCACTTCTCTATCGGATTTCGGAATAGTTTCGTGGTACTTCACTCGGGTCTAAATCACTATCATATCGACTGTTCGTCTACGACGGTGTGGAGCTGTCCTCAGGTCAAGGCTGTAGAACTCGCTCGAGCAGGGTTAACAAACGCGGTCACGGCGAATAAAGCCGTGTGAAAGAGCACCTGTCTCAGGTCACGTGAAGTCCATGGCCCCCCGTAAAGCACTCTTCATTCTGTAACGCACTAAGCTAAGACCGTCTAAAATGCAAATTTCCCCTTAACCACACGCCCGGTCGATGAGTACCGATATGCAATCATCAAAGAAAGAAAAGCCGAGCTCAGAGCCGTCATCATAAGAGCAATCCTCCGTTCCCACCGCAGCCTAACCACCTTGTTCGGTGTCGAGTTATGTGCTGAGCCACTTTCCCAGTGCAGGAATAAAGGTGTGCATAGCAAAGCATCCCCCCGTAGCAAGCATCAAGCCTAGATGGCGTACTTCCTAGTCCACTCTCTGGCCGTGGCTTCGTAGCGGGCACGATCGGTCTTGTAGACGTGCGCGATTTCTGGCACCAGCGGGTCATCCGGGTTCGGGTCTGTGAGCATTGAGCAGATTGAGAGTAGTACTACAAAAACTGTCAGTAGGTGTACTTCTTTGGTATGTTCTGCTTCAACTAACCTTTCGATATGGTCAACGCAGGGCTCCACTGGTCTCGCAGAATGTCTAAGCAGATGCTGCCGTTTGAGTTGATGTTCGGGTGGTAGATCCGCGTCGTGAAGTTGACCTTTGGCGGCTTGAAAGGATAGTCTGTGGGGAAGTGGATGGCTAGGAAGAAGACGCCACCGGAGTATGGAGAGTCGCCCTGCTGGTGAGTTAGCCTTCGAGTTCGATCGTAGTGTGGGGTAGCCGTTCTAGCAGCGTGAGGGGTACGCGAAACGGTTTCGGAGAGGTAGACTTACGGGACCCATGATTGTCGCTTGCCAGTGGAACTGTTGTAAAGACTCTGTCAGTCCTCGTTCGTCCCCAGATCTCGGCGGCGGTCACGCCAGCCTGGTCTTGCCAAGTCAGAAGCTGAAAGGACTCAAACGTACCAGATCATCTCCGATAGGGCCAGCAGAGCAGGATGAGGGAGGGTCACTGAAGAGTTCTGTTAGCGGGGGTGATCTTTCAACTTCTCGCAGAAGGCGAGTGGCACAGCCCAGCGGGGCACACAACGTCAAGCGATCGCGCAAACGCTGTCGGTGCAAGGAAGAAAGAGGCGGGTGTTCACATACCGACCAAGGTCAGTGAGTTCCTTGTTGATGCGCTTCAGAGCCATGTCGAGTAGTGAGTGTTTGTGCGGGTTTGCTTGTGTGTGGTGTGTGTTGTGTGTTTAGGCGCTTGGTGGGTGGTGGATGGCGGGCGGATGTTGCGCAGTTGGCTGGCCTTGCGGGCGAGAAATAGATTAGCGCTTGTCTGAAGCGGGCTGGCGGAAGCCTGACGTAGCGACAAAGAGGGCAGGTGCGGATCTGGCTCACAACGTACCTGGTGTCGGCGACAGGATCTGGAAAGGCGTAAGTGAGGTTTGAAATGTGGAGTGGAAGGAAGCACGGAGGCACTCGGTGTGGTGTTTTTGTGCTTTGCCGCTGGAAGTCGGCAGAACCTTGGAATAATTTTCGGCTTGCCGGTCAGTCACGATCTCTCAGCTGCTCAGCCGGCCTGAATAAGCAGCATGTCACGCGTGCATTGTTTCAAGTCAGGTGAAAGACCGCTTCTCAACTGAAGTAGCCGCCGGTGCTTGCGGCGGCTAACAAGCAAAGATCAACTGCTCTATATACACTGCCACTATGCTACCTGTTTGCCTTTATCAAAACGCCCAACCATATCCGGGTTGTACGAAACAACCGCTACACGGATGCTGGGAAAAGAGGGCGCACCTGTCCACAGAGAAGACAAAACCCAACCCCAGCTCAACAGAAGGCTTGAAGGCCGGTGATGGCCCTTCCCAAAATGAGGGCTACGAGCATGAGGTCAGCGTTGGCTTCTTCTAGGGCTCGGACTGGCCTACCGTGAATGTCACTTTGCCCCTCATACGTCTGCGTCACGAACAAGTTGGCAACGTGGCGGCCAATGCCATACTCGTCACTGACAGCGTTGCCACCGAAGACCTCTTGAAGCCTGGTAACCGTTAGTGTTAAGGCATGTCCTTGGACCGTCTTGAAGCCACTTACACTCTCGCATTAACCAACGCTCGGTCACAATTCTGCCTCTTGATCATAGAAATCATCTCGGGTGCGAGCTTGCCCTCGTCCTTTAGCCTTCCCGCTTGGGTGGCTGCTACTATGCCGTATGCCGCGTCGGTTGTTGCGTCCGCGAGTTTCTTCTGCACGAGCTGGTACTTGGCAACCGGGTTGCCCTTGAACTGCTTCCTCTCAAGAGCGTACTCTCTCGTGCGAGCGATGCAGTCTTCCAACGCGCCCATGGTTCCCCAAGCAATACCGTATCTGGCAGAGTTCAGGCAGCTGAACGGCCCCTTCAAGCCCTCGACATTGGGAAACATGTTGGCTTCCGGCACTGGACATTCGTCGAGCTGGATCATGCCAGTGATGGATGCCCGTAGCCCGTTCTTGTTCTTGATGGCAGGCGTCTCCAGCGTTCCTGGCGGACACTGATCGCGGTCAATGAGGAAGCCCCGGATCTTGCCCGTTTCCTGTAGCTTCGCCCATACCAACATCACGTCGGCGATCGGCGAGTTCGTGATCCAAGTCTTGGCGCCGGATATCGAGAAATAGCCTTTCTTCGAGGGGTGCGGCTTTGCGGTGGTCTCCATCGATCCTGGGTCAGAGCCGTGGTTTGGCTCCGTCAAGCCAAAGCAGCCTAGAATCTTGCCCTTCGCCATGCCTGGCAGGTATTTCTCTTTCATCTCCTGTGTGCCATGTTCGTCGATGCCGCCCATGACCAGCGAGCTCTGGACTGACATGCCGGACCGGTAGCCAGAGTCGACTCGCTCTACTGCTCGCGTGATGAGGCCGGACGCTACGCTGCTAACGCCTGCGCAGTCGTAGCCCTTTATTGTTGCGCCGAGAAGACCCAGCTCACCCATCTCTTCCAGTATCTTCTTGTCGTACTCTTCATTGCGGTAGGCCTCTAGATGGTCGAGGATCAGCTCCAGAATCATAATCTGATATGGAGAGGTGATGGTATACCTAGTACTCGCGGCAGCATGCGCTCCTGGCAGTAAGACTCAGCAGTCTCCGAGATTGCCAACTCCTCTTCCGTGAACATGTTGTTCGATCCCAATGGATCTTTCCAATCAAACGGCACTGGCGCGTGGAGATGCCTACTGCCGATGGCGGCGCTGCGGGTGGCAGCGGCCAACTGCCGTGTAGCATGTCTGCAGACTGGTTTGAACATGTTGGAGGACGGTACAGTATGAGCGACTCAGAGTAAGAGGGAGATAATCGCAGAGTGCTGAGTGCCACAGAAATGCGTCCTAACTTTTGAGCAGCATTCGGCTCAACCCCACAAATGACAGATGAGGGATCGGCATAGGGTTCAAGAGCCGAGGCTCCCCAGGGCGTAGTTAGCTCGATTGCGGAGCGCCATGATGTCTGCGCCTTGAGCTTGGAATTATACGTGTTCACCTACATGAGACTCTGGCTGGGGATAGTGCGTCTCTACCTCAATAGCGATGCAGCCGTCTCGCCACAAGTTCACGTTCCGTCCTCCTGTCAAGGAACGGCGGCGCTGCGGGCGCAAGGCTGCCAAGTCGCGTAAGGCTTGAAGTGCGCGCGTAACCGACGCGCCGCGAATGGCGTCACCCGTCACCAGCCACCAGCCATTCCCTCTTTAATCATCAAGTGAACAACCACACGCCCACAGTCGCAGCATTAGACAAATCCCTCGCAGCAACAGCCAGTAGCTAGGAGCCAAAATGGGTATCAAGCGTAAGGTCTTGACTTCTCTGCGCAGTTTCAACTACTGACTCCCCCAGATCTGTACCAAGTCATCAGCGAAAATGCCCCCGACGCCATCAAGACCGGCGAAATCAAGAATCAGTTCGGGCGAAAGGTTGCCATAGTACGTCTCCCTTGCACCAGCAGCCTTCACATCACTAACCTCACCCAGGATGCGTAAGCTCACTCACTCGCTCCACCTCCAAATCTATCCCATACCTAACCCACCCCGCAGCTCCATGAGTATCTACAGCTTTCTCATCGCCGTCCGCTCCGATGGGCAGCAACTCATGAGCGACACGGGCGAAACAACCTCGCACCTGATGGGCATGTTCTACCGCACGCTGCGCATGGTCGACAACGGGATCAAGCCGCTCTTCGTCTTCGACGGCGCGCCGCCCAAGCTCAAATCCGGCGAGCTCGCGAAGCGCTTCCAGCGCAAGTCCGAAGCGCAGGAGGCGCACGAGGAGGCCAAGGAGACGGGCACGGCGGAGGAGGTGGAGAAGTTCTCGCGGCGCACGGTTAGGGTGACGCGCGAGCACAATGCAGAGTGCCAGCGGCTGCTGACGCTGATGGGGATCCCGTATATCGTTGCGCCGACGGAGGCGGAGGCGCAATGTGCGGTGCTGGCGCGAGCTGGCAAGGTCTACGCCGCCGCGTCCGAGGACATGGACACCCTAACCTTCAACTCGCCCGTGCTGCTGCGCCACCTGACCTTCAGCGAGCAGCGCAAAGAGCCCATCCTCGAGATCCACCTCGACAAGGTGCTCGAGGGGCTCGAGATGGAGATGCCGCAGTTCGTGGACCTCTGCATCCTGCTCGGCTGCGACTACGTCGACCCGATCAAAGGCATCGGCCCCAGCACGGCCCTAAAGCTGATCCGCGACCACAAGAACCTCGAGGGCGTCGTCGAGTTCTTCGAGACGAGCAAGAAGTACAGCCTGCCCGAAGACTGGCCCTACAAAGACGCGCGGCTATTGTTCCTCGAGCCCGACGTCCGGCCCGCAGACCACCCCGACTGCGATTTCAAGTGGGATGCCCCTGACGTCGACGGCCTGATCAAGTTCCTGGTGGAGGAAAAGGGCTTCAGCGAGGACAGGGTGCGCAATGCGGCGACCCGGCTGCAGAAGAACCTCAAGAGCGCGCAGCAGAGCCGGCTGGAGGGCTTCTTCAAGCCGATGGACAGGACGCCGGAGCAGCAGGCGGCGCTGAAGCGGAAGAATGAGGCGAAGATTGAGGACAAGAAGAAGAAGCAGAAGCAGGTCGCCAAGGAGAAGAAGGAGGCGAAGGCGAAGCCCAGGGGTGGATTGTGATTCACGGCTTTTCTATCACGGGAACGGTGGGGACTTTGGGCTTTGCTTGCTTCTGTTGCGCTTTTCGGTGGCGATCACGGCATAGGATGGCTCTGCAAGGCGTTGCTGGTGCAAAGCGGGTGGAAATACCATGGCAGATGTCTACAGGTCACGTGTGCAAGACCGAGGTCTCGGGCAATTCGAAACTGGCTCTCTAATTTTCTACGATACCACACGGATGAATATACGGTTACAATGGGTGATAATACAAGTCAAAAAGAAAACCTATCATGCGGGTAAACCGCCCACTGCCATCAATGCATTCCAAAGTCTCCGCTCTGGACAATCGCCCTCTGGCACTCCGCCAGAATGGCCGCCTGTCTCGTGACCTCACCAAGCCGTCCAATAACCTCCTTGTTGCCCTCCACAAAGCCATACAGCGCGTACGGTATGCTGACCTCATCGCAAAACTGCTGTACAAGCTTCTGCGTCCTCCTAAGATTATGCCTCGGAATCCTCGGATACAGGTGATGGATCGCCTGGAACTGGAGCCCGCCATGGAAGAAGTCGAGCCACTGGGGACACTCGACGTCCATGGTGGTCCTGAGCATCTTCTGCGGGAAGCTCTCATGCGTGCCTAGGTCCGCGGTGCTCATGGCGTAGTGGCTCAGCGTGATCTGCACGTGCAGCGGCGCGGTGACAATGTGGCTGATCAGGACGAAGGCGACGCGCGCCGTCCACGTCGGGATGCTGCAGTAGAGCACCCCGTACCCGAACCAGCTCCAGAAGAAGAGCTGGCCCGCGATCTCGAACCAGCGCGTCCACCACGCGGGGCCCTTGCGGATCGCTTGCCCGCCGAAGAGGTAGAGCCAGGAAAGGCGGTAGAGATTGAAGCGGCCGAGGCACAGGATCGGGTAGTAGAGGTAGCTTTGGTATTGCACGAGGAACTTGGCGGCCGCGTCGTAGGTCATGTTGAAGTCGTAGTAGGTCGAGTTGAGGGACTCGAAGAAGCGGTGCGAGAGCGCGAAGAAGGGCATGAGCTCGATGTCTGGGTCGTGCTCGGGGGAGTTAGTGACGATGTGGTGCACGTTGTGGCTGCGCTTCCACCAGCCCAGGCTGAGGCCGCCGATGAAGTCTGCCACGACGATTCCGATGATAGTGTCCTTTGTGAAATCATGGGTGATGCCCATGTGCCCTGCGTCGTGGGCCGTGAAGACGAGTTGGTGCCAGAACATGCCGAGGAAGACGGCGCTGGTGCAGTACCAGCCCCTGCGGAGGAAGACCAGGAAGAGGGAGAACAGGAGGGTGTATCTACATAGCTCGTACGCGTAGGCGCTGTAGTTGCACTGGTAGAGACCTTCGGCTCTGATGCGTTCGTTCAGTAGGCGGTACTTTTGCACAATCTCGTCCTGGACCTTTGCGTCGAGAGACGGATATCTAGATAGATCGAGCTCGATCTCCTCCTGGGTCTTACGATCCATGGGGGAAACTTTGGTTGGGCTCCCAACTTCAGAGAGCTCGACGGAGGAGATGGAGGTGGTTGAGGACGCCCGAGTTCTAGTAGTGTCGCCCAGATGCCGCTGGCGCAAGCCTGACGCTCCATCTGCGGGCTCGAAGATTGGTGACGGCTCCGTAGAGGTTCCTTCGCTCGACGAGTCTTGCTCGAGATTCTTCCCTGCCCAAAGTGCGTCCGTGGTCTCGGGATCCAGATAGACACGGAATTTCCCACCCTGGATCGGAGGGAGGAAGTTGGTCCAACGACCCTCGATACGGCCGATCTGGTAGTTGCTCATGCGGGCAAGAGCCTCTGGGGAGTGAAGACTGAGAAGTGGTCAGTACAGGCAAACAAAGTGCAGCTGGGTAGACGTACGCCTTGACCTCGTCGGTAGCATCTCTGCCCACCATATGCGAGATAGCTTTAGGTCCACCAGGGTGAAAATCGAGCCATGCATCCGCCTTGAAAACCTTGCCGTCCACTATGAATATGGAGCGGCCTTCTGCGATCAAGCCTTCTATTTGACGTCTAGCAAGGACCGCGTCCTTGCGGGCGGTCGAAGCTGAAAAGGAGGCCATGGTGGCCTGGGAATGAACGAATGCTGATTCCAACTGGACAAGAGCGCGTTGTCTATTGTTCCAACTGTAAAGCGAGGTTCCAATGGACGAGCGGGAGGGACAGGAGGTGAAAGGGACGGCAGAAGAAGGAACGACAAAGTCGGAATGAGCTCCGGCTCTAACCAGTCTCTGCTGGCGCTTGAGGGGAAAACAAGCCCAGACCCGGTGCTTTTTACAGCCACAGCCACAAAAAAGCCACAGTGCTTGGCGGGCTAGGCCTGTTGCAGCAGGCGTCAGTTCCTGCTTGCCCCTACAGAGCACCAGCAGAGTGCAGACGTGTGTACGCTCAATTGCGGCCGGTTTTGCGGGTCGAGGAAGGGGCAGGAGCTCAGGGTCATCCGCCAAGGAGTCCAAAGTCGATGGAAAGGGTCCTTGGAATTCCAGGGTCCCGTCCGCGCGCGTCAGATTGCGGCTGAGTTTTCACTGATCGCGCCAGGGGCGGTTGCGTGCGGGGGTGCCCAGCTGAGCTTCCAGGTTCCACCAAGCCGTTCCACCGCTCTGGTCTAAAATCAAGCCACAGACCGTTTTTTATGGCCCTGGTCCATTTCACGTCGAAGCTTGTTCTACCAACCCTCTTGGTGCTCTGGTCCGGCATTGCCTCGCTCGAGCACTGATTGAAAGTCCCATTAGTTACTGCCATTCTAGCAGAAGCAAGCGTCGGTCGCATCAGGGTGCTCGTCGGAAGCGGCCGAGAGAGCCCTGACGTGCACAGGTAGGATTCCGATTCCGACCAGAAAACTCAGGTGATTTGCCCTCCGCGCCATTTATCTACAAGACCCCCAAACGGCACCAGTACACAACATCCTGCTACTTCGTCCTTTCTCTAGAGTACATTAACGCGCGGCGACCTTTATTGCCGGATACACGTGACGTAGGCTTCCGGTTGAGATTCTCTATTCCCGTTGCCCAGAGACATCTGGGGCTGCCAATTACTATCCGCATCTCTACTCGCAGAACTATCAATATTATTCCACCAGCATAACCAATCAGAATGATAGGCGCCATTAAGGAACTGGCCGAAGAATGGCTGCGCCTCGATAGAGACGCGACCACGAGGGAACAGATCTACCAACTGTTGGTGAACAACGAGCAAGAGGAACTCGAGAGACGACTCGCACCCCGCATAGCCTTTGGCACCGCCGGCTTGCGTGGACCCATGAAAGCCGGGTTCGCATGTCTCAATTCATTAACGGTCATACAAGCATCCCAAGGGCTAGCCGCTTATCTACTGGATACCGAGACTAACGTCCATCACCGAGGCGTCGTCATCGGCCGCGACGCGCGACACAATTCCGACAAATTTGCAAAGCTCACCGCCGCTGCATTTGCAGCCAAGGGCATCAAAGTGTGGTGGTTCGAGCAGCCTGTTCACACGCCCTTTGTGCCTTTTGGTGTCAGTGAGCTGGGCGCCGTAGCTGGCGTAATGATCACTGCGAGTCACAACCCAGCGCAAGACAACGGGTACAAGGTCTACTGGTCAAATGGCTGTCAGATCATACCTCCACATGACGCTGGCATAGCAGCATCGATTCTGAGGAACCTTGAGCCAGTCACGTGGGACACGTCTGTAGTCGACGAGGGCAACCTGCTCGTTGAAAGCACGTACGGCCTCGTCAGGGACGCCTACTTCAGGGCCGTTAGTGCAGGTGCACGATCAGTAGAGCCTGCAGATGCAGAAAAACACCCAACCCGGGTTTCAGACATCAGTTTTGTCTACACGCCCATGCATGGAGTGGGCCTTCCGTACATGACCAAAGCCGTTCGCGGTTTAGGTTTAGAAGAGAACATGGTGGTCGTCCCTGAACAAGCAGATCCCGATCCCGACTTTCCCACGGTGCGGTTTCCTAACCCCGAAGAGCGAGGCGCGCTTGACCTTGCCATCAAGACCGCTGACGCTCATTCCATCCAACTCGTTATTGCCAGCGATCCGGATGCCGACCGCCTAGCGGTGGTAGAAAAGGTGGAAGACGAGTGGCATCAACTCACTGGCAACCAACTCGGTATCCTTCTTGCATCACACATCTTCGATACGTGGCGACATCTCCACTCGGAAATCGAAAAACTTGCCATGCTCGCTTCGACCGTCTCATCCCAGATGCTCGCCGTTATGGCCAAAACCGAAGGCTTTCACTTCGAGGAGACCCTCACCGGCTTCAAGTGGCTTGGTAACATGGCTCTCAAGCTGGATGAGCGGGGCTTCGACTCTCGATTCGCCTTTGAAGAAGCCATCGGCTACATGATTCCCGGCGTTGTGAAGGACAAAGACGCCATCAGCGCCGCGGCCGTGTTCTTGACAGCGGTTGCGAGATGGAGGGATGGGGAGGGTCTCACTCCGTGGACCAAGTTGCAGCAGCTGTACGGAAAGTACGGGCACTTCGAGGACGCGAACACCTATCTTGTCTCCCCGTCACGTGCTGTGACCGATGCCGTCTTTGCGGATATCAGGAAACTGGGAACTCCGCATCCGACGCATCTAGGCAAGCGGAAAATCCTGCGCTGGCGAGATTTGACAGAGGGTTATGATTCGGCGACAGAGGACCATAAGCCAGTGTTGCCGGTATCGAAGGATAGCCAGATGATCACGTGCGAGCTGGAAGGACAGGTGAGGTTTACTGCGAGAGGATCGGGCACGGAGCCAAAGCTCAAGTTGTATATTGAGTGTCGTGCTGGAAGCTCGGCAGAGGCGCGAAAGGGGGCGAATGAAGTTCTGGAAGACTTGTTGGAGGAGTGGTTCAAGCCGGCGCATTATGGACTCAGGCCAGCTTGAGTGGCCTCTGCGCTGAGCCCTGATATCCTTTTGGTGTAGCGGATCTCTCCTTTTGGACAGGACCAATTCTTGAACACATTGCGGGAGGCTCAGTATGACTTGGGAATACCGTCAGCGATGACTAGAGAAAGCCGTTCTGCCATCATCTTGGCTCGATGTCTAGGGCATCAAGACACCCATGAAGCGGCATACAAGCCGAGAGAGCTTTGCACAAGCTTCGGCGAACATGTTCCTATGCGGTTCCTGCTCACAGAAGCCGCCGTGTGTTCCTAGTCCTTGTTTTCCGCAGACGCTGACCTTCGCCAAGTAACGGTAACCACATGGATCTCATACGACGACGGCGGTTTTGTACGACGCCAACCCCTTTGTCTAGTCCAGCTTTTCACAGTTGTGCTCTCATCCGCCACCATATTCGTTCCGTCCCTCAACTCAAAGCGCCATAGCATCACCCTCTTAACCAACTCATCGAGCTTGCCTTTCCACTCTTTTGTGACCTCAAACTCAACCTTGACGTCCTCGAGTTCGTTGGGGAACTTGGTAAGATCAGGTGAGCCCCAGCTGGCACTAAAAAGCTGTTGGATGTCGTCGTTACCATAACGAGTATCGGACCAGTTGTTACCCCAGCTGATGGTGATGGTGAGGTGCTTGGGGCGGAATTGCTGTGGAGACATAAAGGTACTGAACTCCCGACAGTAGTAAGCCATGAAGACGTGGACGTGGTTGAGGTCGGTCTGCTGTTTGCGCGTTAAGCTTTCGAACCGGAGAGGCGTTCGGCTAGGATCTCGAGAACAACTGATCGTGCCGAGCCAGAAGCAATGCGTAGCACTGCTCATTGGAATGGTGTTGGTCTCGTAGTACACACGCCGGCAAGTGCGGAGGAGGTCCGTGTTGATAACCTTGGGGAAGCAATGCCCGGGACGGTAGTAGTTGTCAGTTGGGTCGTAGGGTCGCGTTGAGTCCTCGTGTTCAGAGAGTGCCAGCTCGAAGATCTGGTTGCGGATTTCTGGAGGGAGTACCGAGAAGAGTGGGGACTGCATCTGTGGATGAGAGTTGAGCGGTGAGATCTCTGTGAGAGATCTCCGCACTTTGCGGACTGCGACCCTGCGTTCGCGACGACTTGTCGAGAGCATGTTGCATTCGGTGTCGTTTCTGGGAGAAGCAATGAATATGATATGCGACAAGCTGATACTTATAGAGGCCACAGCGCTTTAGACAAACTTGCATGGGAAAGTCATTGCGAGGCGATAGGCAACAGCAAACAACAGCAAGAACTTTAAGGAATCGCGCTGATCTTGAAGGCCGCTTCTGCTTACCTTCCCACGACAGCTATCTCCGCGTTGCTCATATTGCTAGGTCTGCTCGATCCCCAAACTGAATTACAAGGAGCTTGCTCAGTTAATAACCATACCTCCTAGGCACAGTGCTGGACCGAAGCTGGGTGGATATGTCGCTTTGATTAGACCGCAGACGCCGCTTATTCCTGACACTGAGTTTCCAGTATGTAAGCTTCTAGAGCTTCGTGCAGCTTGACTTGGTCGTGGTGCTTTACTGATGTTCCTCGTTCACGTGGTGCTGCGCTTATCTCAGCTTGCGGCTCAGACGGCAAATAAGACAAGGGCCCTATAGCTAAGCTCCACCCTACCCCACCCTATCCACTAATTAAACCCCTCCCTCTAGGTTTTGTCTTATTTACCGTCTAAGAGCCTCTAGTGCGAGTTTCTATAAGGCTTAACTTATAAGACGCGTGGAAGATTATTCTACTATAAATCACACTCCTACTATAAGCTTAGACGTGTGTAGACTATAAAAAGATAGTATAAAATATAAATATATATACTTTTAGCACTTTTTTTAAAGGAAAAGACGTAAGATTAAAGTGTATAAGCGATTCTTACGCAGCTTATAGCTATATATAGAACGACTCGTCCTTTTAACTTTTCTTACTTTTTATTTTTTTTTTTAACTTTTCTACCTTTTAAGTTTTTTTTTCTATATCTTAGGAGACGCTTTATATTAGTTATATAAAGCGTCTCCCAGCTTTTAGAAAAAAAACCCTAAGAGTTAGAAAAGTTAAGAAAAAAAACAAAAAGTTAGTAATTTTTCATATATAATACTTCACTATTACTTTTCCACCTTTTAGGATTTTCTTTCCAAATTTTAGGAGATACTATATATGAGTTATATATCGCATCCTCTAACTTTTAGAAAGAAAATCTTAAGAGGTGGAAAAGTCGTATAAATTAAGTCGTCTCTTATATAAATCTATACTAGTGGCTCTTAGACGGCAGGAGTGACTCTATACACCGCTATAGGCTTGTGTGCTAATGCTAAGGCCACCCCTGCAAAAGTCTGAGTCGCTAACTGAGATAATGCTGCGCGGAGCTCTTCGTGCCGCGATGTCACGTGCTCGTGAGAGCCGACATTTTCCATGTGCAGAGTTGTTCTCAGCCAACATATACTAGGAGCAATCCCCTGATGCTACCTGCGCTAGTATTTGATAGGCAACATGGCAGAAATCAGGATTCGAAGACTGCTTAAGGGTTCTACCTCGGTAGACATACCCAAGCACTTTCCTATCACAAGCACGAATTGGTATTACGGCTATGCGCAAGGGTATTGCAAACGATCCACGAAGCTAAGTGGTTCGTCGCTTGCCCATTGTTTGTATTCGTACATGAGGGTGTTGTTTCTTCGTTAGCTGAAGCATTCACAACCTCAATCAAGCGTTGGCACCTCCGTTCACACTCCAAGTCGCACCTACGACAGAGCTACTCTCTTTGCTCAAGAGGAATGCAACAACATTGGCATTCTCCTGCGGTGTACCGAGGCGGGGAATAAGACAATTCGGCACTGGGTTCGGCGCTCCAGCACCTCTTGTAGCGTGCGTTATAGTTGTATCAACAGCACCACTACAACATATATTAGCCCAACCCGCTCGTCATCGCTGTCGAAGGACATCACTTACGGCATGACCATGTTGACCCTGATGTTCCGCTTCCCCTGCCTCCATCGCCGCGCTCTTCACCATTCCCACAGCCGCATGCTTGCTGGCGCTAAACAGTGCACCTTGTGGATACCCGCGCATCGAAAATATGCTCGAACGTGAACGACGCTACCCGGCTCTTCCAGGACGCCGGGCTTGAGTGCCTCCGCGAGTACGTGAAACAGGCCCTTGATATTGACGTCGACGATGTACTCCATCTCCCTATCTTCAGTTTCCCAGATCGACTCCGGCCCCAGCTTATGGCCTCCCGTGCCTGCGATTTAGGCTACGCCATCCAGTCCGCCGAGCTTCGACTTCGTGGCTTCGAGGAAGGATCTTACAGCACCGCGGTCCGCGATGTCGAGAACTTGGATGATGACGCGGCTCTTTTGCTCCTCGGTGAGTGAGTTAAAGAGCTTCTTGAGGCTGGCGCCGTTCAGGTCGCAGAGGCCGAGCGAGGCACCCCGCTCTAGGAGGGTTTTGGTGATGGCGAGGCCCATGCCGGAGGTTGCCGGTAACGATGAAGACGCGGCCGGAAAAGGAAGATGCCATCTTTGAAAACAGGGACACAGGGACGAGTGAGACGAGGCTGCACAGTGAAATCCGAACACTGCTTGGGTTAAGAGATTTACTTAGAGAAAAACGCGGAGTTCTGCATGCAGATTGACAAGAACCGCAGAGTATCTTGAGGGCAGTTGAGGATGAGACGTCCTTGCGAGATTTGAGTGAAATGGCAGCTCCATAACGGAATATATAGGGAAACTTTCGTTCGTGCACTCGTCCATAACGACACACACTCGGCTGCTGCTCTTACGTTGCCGCACGATAGGTAGACTAAGACGGATATGCCAAACTTAAGTCGCGAGTCTTTTGTTAAAGCCTACGACGTACCTTGGGAAGGGTTGGAGTTTCATCGGTCAAGGTCGGTGCACGGGCTCCCGTCGTCAGCAGCTTGCATTGGTCCCTTGAACCCCTGTCCTGGCGTCAAGGGCCAGCATAGGATTGCTTCACCATGCGCTTCATTAATCATTCTGTTCGTCACAACCTGCTACTGCTACTTCTACCGTTACCACTGTGTCAGCAGCTCACATATCGCCCCGACTGCGAGCAGAGTGCCTTGACGGGAATGGAGACCTCTATATTCATACCTACAGCCGATTCGTCCGCTGCTCCACTAATACCCTTGGAGCGAATGACGCAGCAGGCCAAAGTCCACGCTCCGCAAGAAGATTGGACGGGCGTGACTGATTCGAGATTGCGAAGGAAGCTGCAGAATAGGTTGAACCAGAGGTCTCGCCGTAAGTGTCTCCAGGGCGATATCATGGTGACAGTGCTCACTAACGCCCACTAACGCCCTGTCATCTTTGTGCAGGAAAACGTGAAGCGTACACCAAGACTACAGGGCATATCCCACCGGCGGCGCAGTCGATCACCTCGCGTATATATGACGACAGCAGCGTATCTGGTTCGCGATGGAGTACGCAAATCATAGATTCCAGCTCGCCGGAGGTGGCTGTAGTCGTCTCCACCGCGCTTGAGCCGCAGGTCAAGCCTCGAAAGCTTGGCCAATGGGCCAATACTTATGCTGGAGAGGCCGATGATATCCAGCAAACAGTCCTTAACCAGCTCGAGGAACTCGCGAGCCAAAAATACATGGGCTCTCCGACCGCCGATTTTCTGCTGACTCTAATCCAATTCAATGTTTTCCGCGCGCTGTTGCGCAATACCTTTACCCTTAGGCTGACACTGGACTGGCTACAAGACGATGCGTTCTCGCCTTTCTGCGCTGGACACTTCAATGAGTCCGCGCCCTCGAGCCTGCAACCGACGTTGCTGCAGCGTACAACAGAGCATCACCCCTGGATAGATCTCTTCCCCTTCCCTGCGATGCGGGATAATCTGCTCCGTATATACGGCAAGTTCGATGAGGACCAACTCTGTGGGGATTTAGTAGGCTGGTGCAGGTCACCGGGTGAGCGTACTGGGCTCATCGTCTGGAGCGAGCCGTGGGATCCTTCAGGCTGGGAAGCTACGGAGGCGTTCTTGAAGACGTGGGGCTGGACGATCAGGGGTTGCAGGGAGATTTCCTACTCGACGAACTACTGGCGGGCTCGGCGTGGAGAAGAGCCTCTTGAGGACGCGTTGTTCGAGCTTTCTGCCTGATAGTTTAAGATGTCACTTGAGACTTCGGAGTATGGTTCTTGCGAGTACCTCCCGCAAAAGGTATGTCAATCACGTGCCGCATGCCGCAGCACCGCGACCATGATGAGGTATTTAAAAGCCTGCAGTCATCAGCGGGCGTGATACTGTTGTATCAATACAAAGTCCCGGCAGAATTGCGTATAAGCAGCTTAGCCTCCACCGCGTTTGTAAGCATACGGCACGTGACTGCTGTACCATTTAGCGGGGAGAGGCACCTTCTGAGACACAAGTTAAAGAAACAGTCATAAATCTGACAACGGGCGTTAACCGATACTAGAGCTAGGAAACTGAACACAATGGCCGAAAAGCAGGTTCGGCGACTCCCCTAGACTCTAGTCATAAGTAGGTAGTAGGGCAGCGAGATAACCGTCAGCGATCCAGACGACCAGCACCACCACCAATGGCTTCGCCGATAAAGATGGCCAATTTCGTCGCCAGCCCAGCAAGTTCCGGAACACCATTGAACCTGCTGCGGACGTTCCATTCCCGGCAGTGAAAGATCGCTACGTCCTGTACATCAATTACGGCTGCCCGTGGGCACACCGCACGAATATTACACGATGCCTCAAGGGCCTTCAAGACATCATTCAGCTCGTCGAAGTGGACGCCCGCAAGCCTGACCTTGGATGGTTCTTCTCGGGCCGAACGGGGCCTGACAGCGATCCGCTGTACGGCGGGAAGTATCTTCGTGATCTGTATGAAAGGGCAGAACCGGGCTATGAAGGCAGGACCCTGGTGCCGACGCTCTGGGATAAGGAGAAAGAGACTATCGTGTCCAACGAGAGCAGCGAGATAATCCGCATGTTCTACACCGCTTTCGATCATCTTCTACCTGAGGATAAGCGTGAGGAGGCGAAGGGCAAAGCTGGCTTGTTCCCTGAGCATCTGCGCAACGACATCGAGGCAATGAACGAATGGGTCTACGATACTGTCAACAACGGTGTTTACAAGACCGGCTTCGCCAGCACTCAGGAGGCTTACGAGCAGAATGTGTTTCCGCTCTTCAAATCGCTTGACCGGCTTGAAGAGCACCTGAGCAAGCCGGAACACCAACCGTACCTCTTCGGGGAGCATATCACCGAAGCAGATATCAGGCTCTATCCGACGATAGTGAGGTTTGATGTCGGATACTACACTCTCTTCAAGTGCAACCTGAAGATGATAAGACACGATTACCCCAAGCTGCATGACTGGGTACGACGCCTGTACTGGGATGAGAGTGAGCGGACCAATGGTGGCGCCTTTGGTAAGACCACGAGGTTCGATGCGGTATGTAATCTATGGGCACTATTGTAAGCGCATTAACGCTGATCTCGTATAGATCAAAAGGGGATACGCGTCAGCGACTGGCAGCAAGGTTGTGCCGGCTGGACCGCTGCCCGATATGCTACCCCTTGAATGACATCTATTCCAAGACCAGTAATGCATCAAAGCTTCTCAGTGGAACAGGAGCACGCGGACGACAGAAATCGCCGGATTAGCCAATGCTGCCAATCATCAGACTCCCAAATAATTACCAAATCGCCAAAACTTATTAGACTCACCATGCTTCCAAAGGTCTTTGGTCTGGCTGTTCCATCTCTACTTATGGCTTGAACTCTCTTACGAAGTAGTCTTGGTTGCCACACGCCCGAAGACCTACCTCTCCATCAGTATGCCCTGTAGTAGGCGGTTCGCCGTGTTTCGTGTCCGGTGATCTTTGTCACCCGGGTGGGGAGTTTTGCAGTTTTCGAATCAGACCCCGTCATTGACGGATTGACGAACATATATGGGTTACAACATTTTCCCTCTCCATACAGCAGCATTGCGAGAACACATTGAAGCCTATCAGTTCCAATCCTGCTCTCGTGAAAATGCCTACCTCTTGAGTCTCCCATATTACGATCTATCCTAGTTCGCAGCGCTCATAATAGAGCAGCGCAAAAAGAAAAGCCGCAGAAGACTGAGGGACAGTGGAGAGGAGTTTGGCTTTTGGTTAAGTATTTTACAGACTCGGCGGGAGAGACATTACCATCACATCTCTTTCGATGTGATTTGTTCATCAGCGCTTTTTAATAATGTGCTGCAAGAACTGGAAGTGCGGAACTTATGTTCAAGACTGAGAATATTATGATCATCGAGCTCATATCGTCAACTTCCTTCTGCACCTTCGCCATGCGCCGGAAAAGAGTTAAGCGCTCCAGTCTGACGGCATCCCGTTCGCTATTCTGAAGCTGTGTCTTGGTAGCGCTAATCTCAGCCTCCAATCTAGCAATGTACTGTACAACGTCAGCATTCCGAGTATCTGTCGCGGCCGACTGGCGCCTATTGACCTCAGCACAACCCGAATGATTTTCAGTCTGTTCCATGTTCGATTCAACTCCATAGGTCGCATCTTTAGTCAGTGCGCCTGATGAACTGGCCGTTCGGCACCGGATCCGATTCAGTCTTACTAGCGCCTGCGAAGGGGTTGGCCGAATGGTACGATACGCCGTTCGCATCATCGCACCTGAGCTTCTGGTGAGTACACGGCTGTATCGGTACGTCTTCTGGGTTGGTGTGTTGCTGAGTTGTTTCAGAGGCCGAGGTGTGCGGGCCTTGCGCCGATAGATTCGGAAGTAGCAGGATCACGATTTGAATTTCTCTTGGTAAGAAAGAGGTTGGAGAAGCTCAGTCGTCTGGCAACCTCTAAAAAGTTGGTTATATACTTGGTGTTGGCACTAACGGCAGAGCTCCTTCGGTCCCGTATAACGTCTGCTGCGGTGCCGAGATCATCCGCTACCAAACCTGAACTTTATGTTTCAACGGCTCGACAAGGCAGCCCGAGAACAGAAGCTGCGTGCTAGTCTTAGCCGCGGCATAACATGTTTGAGTGGGAGCCTGCATCGGCATGTACTGCAATCATATGGTAATGATAACACTGATGTTAGCTCAAGTTGTCGAAGCTTGGTAAATACAGAACACATTAGACTGCTGATGTATTAACTATATCGCCAGCGTTCTGTTGCGGCCATAGCAAAGAGAGACACAGCAAGGCCAGCGTTCGCATCACCGCCTGATCGTACCACCGTACGGCTACCGTAAACCTCAGTCATCTACTTGCGAAGTTCCAAACCACCGTTCATACAACTTGGTCAACTTCCCGACGGTGTAGTAGTCGATGATGCGTGTGATCGTCGAACCGTTCATTACCTCCACAGTGCAGAATAACGCGTACCATCTGATCCTCCTCACCAAATCTTTAGTTGTATCAACATCATTGGCCATCTTGACGATGCGGTGCCCGATCCTACGTTGCGCATTCCCGATCGAGGTTCTTGATGCGGTTACCCGGTTCCGGTAAGGGGTCCATTTGAGCATCCGTAGAGAGTTGGTAGTGGAGTGCTGGGCCGGGATAAAGGCCCTTCGTGGTCTCAGAAAGGCGCGGCTGAACACCTTGCTGAGGATCTTGCTAAACATTGCGCGGGTTTATGTATTTCTACCTTGATCAGATTTTACTGGTGAGATTGTGCCCATAGGGCGACGATGGTGTTTGAAATACCTAGTTTCTGTTGAAGTGGTATCTTGTATGAAGCTTTATTGATTGTGTAGTTATCCATCGACACTGGGCCAGCGGCCGCCTTATATACCAATTCACTCGAATTACTGGTCATGTAAGCCTTTTCTATTCCGATATCTTCCGCCTTGAAAACTTTATTGCAGCACGCGCGAGTAGTGTTTGGTACACTCAGATTCAACTTTGGTTCCGCTAGAAGCTTGATTAACAGAGCACGAATAGAAGCCGCATGCATCGCTCATCTGCGGCACGCACCGCAAGGCAAATAAATCCATTTTTGCAACCGACCGTAGATGAGCTGAACGCACATGAACCTCGCGAATGTCATTCTCGCTCATCATCGCAGTTTTGGTAGTGTAAGCGAAAGGCCAGCAAGGTGCGACGGAAGTGGGCTTCATGGCAGTGTGGAGTAACGCGTACCCTTTCGCACTGTACCATAAAGTGAACATATAGGCAGATTAACACTGGCTGTTATCTACAGAGGTGTCGTGCCCGGTGCCCACTCTTCACGACTGCTCTGTCGCAACAAGTACGCCTCGATGGTACCCCCGGTTCCCGAGGTCGAGTACTTCAAGCGAAAGCAGTAGAGTAATCATTCAACGACCGTCGCTAAGCCAACATTCCCTAGAAATAAGCTCATGCACAGAAGGTGCAGCAAAAAGGATGATGCACCAGGTTCAGGACTTTTCATACGAATAACCACCCCATAACAGCAAAAGCCGTCACGAGGCTTGCGAGCCACTGTGCGCCGATATTGCCAGCAGCACTAGGTGGGTCACCATGTATACCCAGCGCTTCGTCCTGGAACCTGTGTCACAGTTAGCATGCGCCCACTTTTATAGATTTGTGGACCACCTACCCAAACGTGACGTTCTGAGGGACACTTTGGTTATAGCACTGCCCATTGGCAATATCCAGCCCCCTCAAGTCGTCCGGCACGTTGAAGAACATGTACATCCGCTGGTTAAGATTCTCAAACCCACTCGTGTCGTACGGGAAGTAGTTGTCCGCGTCCGTGGCAGACGTATTCCTCAGAAAGATGCACTGGACCTGGTTCGGCCGGTCGACCGCTAGCTGCGGATACGCCCTCATGACGTCCGAGTTGCTCGTGTCCGCCACGAGGATGAACTTCCGCTGCGGGAACGTGTCGAAGATCTTGTTGAGCAGGAAAGCACGGATGCTCAGTGTGGCGCTGACGTCGGAGAAGTTCAGCGGCCGCGTGTCGAAGGATCCGCCTGGGTAGGTCTTGAATATGAAGTCCATGTAGTTACGGGTCACTTGCTCGGGCGTCGTGGTGAGGTAGTGGAAGTGGAAGTCGGGGATGCTACGGCTCCAGTTGGCGTAGATCTCGGGCATGTTCATCCATGGGACGAAGGGTCTGGCGAAGCTGTTCAGGAGCCCCTCCGCGGGATCGTAGATCTTGGTCACGCGGAGAATGTCGTCCACGTCGGAGATGATGGTCAAGCCGGTTGGTGGGACAAGGTAGGCCGTTGCGTTTCCGGTGTTCGTCCCGTTTGCGTACACGTTTAGCCGCTGGATATCATTGGTAGCATTGCCAGCCATGAGGTAGCCGTTTGGACCGGAGGTATTGGCGATGGGCAAGAAGACATCAAAGTCGCCTTGTTCGGTAGTCGGATAAGGCAAGGCCAAATCCTGGCTTCCTCCACCTGGAGTCACGGCGCCGCCACCACCTGGCTCTCCACTGCTCCCTGCCATCGGCGCCGGCTCGAGATGTACGGTGACATTCTGGTCTTCCTGCTGTATGACGAAGATTGAGGCGGTCATGTTCCGAGCTTGGTCCTGCTGCTCTGGTGGTAAAGTCTCGATGTCGACGTCGATGAGGAAGATATTGGCAAGATCGTTCAGTCTATCCTGAGGGATGTTGGGCTGCTTGTAGACATTGCCGTGGAAGCGAACATTCCAGCCCTGGTCTGTCCAGTTGCCGTATGGGGACAGATTGAGGACATTCGTAGGCAGAGCGGCCACTTGTTGATCGTCCAGGCCGAGGGAGCTCTGCACCGCATCGCCAGTTGGGAAGTCTTGGAAGAAGTTTGGGACTGCGTCACACGATCAGTTACCCAGTCCGGCAAGATCGGAGGACCACGTCTTACCGCCAGAAGCCACGTATGATGGTATGTTTCCCAACTGGCTGAGCACGGAGTTGACGCCGCTGCCAAGCGAATCGAAGAGGTCTCTTCGGTGCTTGTACGTCTGCGTAGGATGACGCTGGACGCGGGATGGAGGGGTTATCTGGGGCTGAGGAGCGAATGCTACAAGCTGTGTAGAGGGCGTGGGAGCAGGGTCTGCGAGGGCTACAGCTGTGACTCCGGCAAGAGCCACGCAAAGCTGCGACTTGAAGATAGCCATGGTTACGGGGTGCAGGTAGAAGGAGAGTAGAAATGCTGTAGACCCTCTATAACGGTAGGCCACGCGTGGCCGTGAAGCAGTCAAGAAACGATTCCACTATTATGTACAACGAAGGTGGATGATAAGACAGAGGGAAGAGAAGAGGACAGGACTACAGCAGACAGAAAAACCTGAATAAAGAAGCAGAAGTTAGATCCCTAGTTCCGGCAGCATCGGCAGCATGGTGAACACGCCGGGATCAAGGATTGAGGAACAGGACAAGCAGCGCCATCGGTGCTTGGCTCCCGCTGTCCCGCGCTCTTGTTTCCACTATCCAAAAGCTTGACTTAACACAACCTTGGCAACCTCCCCTTGCCGACTAACTCATTACCACCATCCGTTGGAACGACTGCACATTTAGCTGATGTTTGTTATCAATGTTTGTAGTAGCATGCAGCCTTCAAGTGGTAGACAATACATCATGGGCTATCTACGCCAGACTAAGGCCGCGTGGGTTTACGACGGTTGCGGCCGTGGAACTCACGTGCCTCCTGCGTTTTCTGTAATAACTTATATTGAGCGTAGCATCTGTGTTTTCCGAGCATGAGTAGGGTGAGGATGACGAGAGAAGACACCCGTGTCAGGCATGTGTGCCGCAAGAACAACCCGTGAATGGACTTCATCACCGATGTCTTACCAAAAATATGAAGAACTGTGCGTTGACACTACGCGTCACTTTCGTGTTTGCAGATCGGTGAGGGCAAGCGCGACAACATAGAGGTCATTCACAAGCAGCCAGCACGTCGGGTCATCGTTTGTTATCCTGTTAAAGGCTGCGCAGCGGATAGATGTGATCTCGTACCAACCGCCGAACCGCAATTCGCGTCCAACGCCTTGGGGAGCTTACGAGAAGTGTGCATCGGCCCTCAGCAGCATCGGCCCTCGCGAAAGAGCCTCTCCAGCACCTCAGTACCAAACCAAGATGCCGCCCATGAGCCAGAAAGACCACCGATACGTTACCCTGCGCGCTTGGTACGCCTCCCTAGGCCTCCGCCCAAATCGACATCCCGTAAAAATGATCCACTTCGTCTCCAGCACCCACGATCCCCAGCACGATAATCCGCTGCTCCAGTACCTCGACATCCCCGTGATCCTGGAGATGAATCTCAAATGTCTCGCGCCCTGCTCTCCGCACCTTGTCGCGCGCGGCTTGGACGGCCTTACCGCAGAGGTATTCAACGACTTCGCCTCCAATCCCGAAGCGAACGAGGCGTGGATGGACGCGTGCCGACTCATTGAAAGCCGACTCATGGACCTGGAGGCTGGCGGAAGGCGGCCGGGTCACGTGGCTGTGGTTGTGAGGTCGAAGCTCGGTCTGCATAGGAGCGTGGCGATGGTGCGGTGGTTGACGGGTGTCTTCAAGGAGAAGTACACGGTTCGGGAAGTCCATGAAGTGTTGGGGAGACAGTTCTGGCGGGGTTCCGGGTTCGACAATGAATTTTTGAAGGGGCATGGGAGACGGTGGAGCACCTGAGCGGCCCTTGTTCTTAGGAGGATATGTGGAGGATCTAATGCGGACCTGTGGGTTTTCCGGATACGGTCTGGATGATGCTGGTATGTGGAGGTTGCTTGCTCTCCTATGCATTTGCGTTTGTCTAATAATTCTCGTGTGCTTGAATCGGTTTCATGATGGGGTCTTCCTAGCAACTTCGTCAGCCATGCTTTGGTCATGTGGGATTATAGAAGGATGAGTCGACTTACTGCGCGAGCCTGAATTACCGCTGATGGAAGCACGTGCTCAGTTTTCTCACAGCGAACAGCGCCCTTGAAAGACAGAAATCTATTGGGTATGCCTACAATGCAGTACACGCTAAAGCTCATCATGCGGGTTCTTGAGCGCTCCCTCAGGCCTTCCGCTATCTTTCAACAGGTTGACGCCTTTCTTCCTGCGCCACTTGTCCCAAATGCCCCAGAACTCCTTCTCCATGCTCTTGTCCATCTGGTCCGGAAGCACAACCACGTACTCCACATGCAGTGCGCCAAAATCCAGATATAACTCATCGTGATGGCCTTGCTGCCATATCGGCATGCCCTCGCCTGATATCACATCCACCTGGTTCGGTTGAACCACCTGGCCCCTCTTTCTGCCTAGCCGTACGACATGCCCGTCCAGATGCGTGACGTTCCTCGACCAGTCACCCATCCATGCTTCCCGAAGACTCAGCACCTCTCGCCAGAACAGATCGTTCCCTCTCCTCCTAAAGAACGTCCCATCCGTCCGCGCACTCTCCTCGGTGCCCAACTCCGGCTCCCTCTCCACCAAATTAACGATAAGATCCCCAGCAACCCAATCCGGGCTCTCATCCGCCTCATTCTCATACGTTATCCGTATACCCCGCGGCATGCCCCGCTCAATCTTCAGCTCGTGAGTTTCCGGTTCCCTCACCACACGCGCGCCATTACAAACGGGACACGCATGCCGCACCGTCTTGCCCTTCCCGCCGCACGTGTCGCACAGCGACTGGACCTGTTGAAATATGCCCGGCGCAAGCTGGTGTTTCTGAATCCGCATCCCCCGGCCCCCGCAGGTGTTACACGTGTCCACGACCCCGTCTTTGCTCCCACTGCCCTCGCACGCCGAGCATATGGCCTGCTTCTCGACCGTGAACTCCATGTTTCTGCCAGTGTAGAAGTCGCGCAGCGGCACCGCGACCCGGACTTCCATGTTGTGGCCGCGCCGCTCGCCGCCGTGGCCGAAGTGTCCGCTGCCGCCGAAGAAGCGCGAGAAGAGGTCGAAGGGGTCGTGGTGTTGTTGTCTATGGCCCCCTTGTTTGTGCTGCGCGAGTCCTTCGTGGCCATACTGGTCGTATATCTTGCGGGTTTCGGGGTCGATCAGGGCGTCGTAGGCTTCGGCTACGGCGACAAAGTTGTGGTGGGCTTTCTCGTCATTTCTGGTCGGTGGTTAGCTTGGGTAAGGGGTGTGAGTGGATGCGGATGGTAGGTGAAGCGGGTAGGTGTTTTCGTTGGGGAGGAAAGGCGCAGATAAAGATATCACGTACGGATTCTTGTCAGGGTGGTATTTCTTGCTGAGGGTTCGGTAGGCCTTCTTGATCTCGCGATCTGAGGCGCTTTTGTCTAGTCCCAGGAGCTGGACACAGGAATCCATTAGTCGATGGCGCTGTACGATTTCATGAATATATCATACCTGATAGTAGTCCTCCGCGCAAAACGCCAATAGAGGGAGCAGAAAGAAGAACAGCAGCCCGGCGAGCAGCATCTTGACGGTTGATAGGAATGAAACGGAGCCGTGTTGATGCAGCGAGTGGCGGCTGAGGATATTCCCAAGACCGAGTGTTACATGAAGAGAGTCAACATGCCCAAACAGACGGCGCCCCAGGCAGGATAGAAGGAAAGGGTATCACTGGAATCTATGCAGGAGTTTACCGCGAAACTTCCTCTAAGGGTGCTATCTGGCCTCACGGGGAAACTTCGGTCAGGGGAGATCCTCTCAAGGTCCAAATCTGGCAATGCCTAACAGGTGCCACTGTATCACTGCAGGTGTCAGATTCTTTGCGGTTTCTGAAGCGATATCTCATGAATAAGGGAGTTAATATCTTCTAGCTGTTTACATATTATAGCGCATGCATGCGTTACCTCTCGGTGCACTCTTTGTTAACAGTTGAGTACGTGTAGTGCATCTTCTCCCCTTCTGGTTCGCAGCTTGAGGGGCTTAGTCCATAAGGAATTGCAGCAGTTTTCTTTTGCCGGAGGCAATGCAGGCTCCACCAAGACCCTCTATGTGGAAAAAGATACTGCGCAAAAGAGGCTCTGTGTAATAGAGTACGGTACGTCTCCATCATAGTGCATGCCTGAAGCAGACAGAAGCAAGCAGGGTATCCAATCGTGAATATAGCTCACCAAACCCTTGCCCGTATGGCTCGCAGTTCTAAAATTGCTCTCTTGTGGAGCACCATCCGCGACCGTTAATGCTCGTCCCTTATGTCTCATACCTCATAACCCACTGGTCCCCTTGATGTAGCATCCAACGTCCTCCCCAACCCAGACGCCCAAAGATTATTCCAACATCGCAGACGGGACACATCCACTCCCCGTCCTTACGCCCTCTTCTTCGCGCCCTGACTCGACCCCGTTTTGTCGCCCCCACCCAACCCAGCAAACTGCCACGCCTTAACCAGCACGCTCTGCGTCCGGTCTGCGTACTCCTCGTTCTGGACGTCCTTGACGCCGACCCGCATCCCGTCTTTCGTGAAGGAGACGTTTTTCTTTTCCATCTTCTTGACGCCGCGGTCTGCCATTTCGTTTGCGAAGAGGAAGATCTGTGGCAGGTGGGGAGCTTGTTAGTAGGGGTTTCATGGGGGTAGGGGCCTTTTGGTGATGGGAGAGGGAGGGGAGCGGGTACCTGGTAGCCTACCCACGCGCCGACAGCGAGGAAGACGAAGAGGATTATAAGAGGGACGAGGTTGCCTAGGGCGCCCATGGCTGCAATGTGAGCGAAGTCCTCGAGTGTGAGAAATAACCAAGCGGTGCTATCGTAGGTCGCGCGAGTGAATAAGTTCAATAGTTATTCGGTATCGTAGCAGTAGCGATGTCGAAGTTGGCAGTTGAACGGTGAATAGATTGACCGCCAGGTAGTTGTTTAGGGCCTCATAAGAACTTGAAACTTGGATTGTCAGATGTCAAATGTCAGGGACCAAAAGCTCGTGCGGCCAAACCCGTAGGGCTGTCCCTGATGACGCGTCCGCGTGTTTCGTGCGGGACGGCAAGCCACGCGGCGCCGGCGGGTCACAGATCGTTCAGCGCCACCAAGTGAGGTATTGGCACCAGGGCAGCCATGAAGGTGGTCGAATGCATTGATGTTTAGTTGAGTGAATGCCCAAGTCACGGGACGACAGCTGATTGAACGATAGCTCCGATTGTTCTTAAACTCTAATGTGCCATGCTTCATCCAAGGGTCCCCAGCCATTCCAAACCGTAATCCGATATAGACAGTATTCAGAAACTGTACCCGATGTGGTATCTAACAAAGACCGTCTATCATTTCCCAAGCGCCAGTCGCTATGCAGAAAGCCTCGCACCCAATGCCGCTGAATGAAACCAACATACGGTGTACTACAACAAGAAAGCAACGCTCGCTAATATCGATGCAATAAACAAGCCGACTGTGGTAGCTAGACGACCTGACCCGTTGAGCTTTTGAATAGGTACGGCCGCCGCACCACCATTAGCACCCCCTAATGCCAACGCAATCGAGGTGCTGATAGAAGATGGGGCAGCCGTGATCAAAAATCCACGGTCGTCATATGATTTCGCCTGACTGGGAGCACCGGCCGCCACGACGATCAAAGTGGCAAAACCCTTCTCGTCGTATGCCGTGCGCGTCTCAAACCCGCCAGCCGAGACAGAGGCCGGCGATGAGACTGCTGGCGAGGAGATAGAGGATGCGGGAAGGGATGTCGACTGTCAAGGTTAAACGTCAGTATTACGATGCATAGAAATTTAGGGTGATAACACAGGGGAGGTCTTACTCACAGGTGCCGCGCTAGGCGGGATTACTTTACCGGTGTCTGAGACGGTCCAGCCGGCGGGCAAGCCTGGATAATTCGAGGAGCTGGCAGCTACGGTGGACAGTGTCGTCGCTTCCGGGACCCAAGGATACACCGAGGGCTTTACGTAGGTTGAGGGGTTTTGATGTGTACCGGCCCAGGGGATCGGCTGGCCACTGGACGATGAGGTTATCGCTGGGGCAGCAGCTTGAACATTGGATGAATCGCCAGAATTGACTGAGCCTCCGACAGCCACGATGGACTGCCAGGTCCCGGTGCTGTCGCCGTACTGGTACTGCGTACCGGTCGAGTAGTCGGCGACTGAGATAGCTTTGACGCGCATCGTGAAGGGGCCTGCGGAGTAGTCGGTCGGACCGCGAGCCCACTCCACGGTTCCGGGCGAGTTCAGGTTGACGTCTCCACCGGCCCATGCTCCGAACTTGATCTGCATTGGCGTCTGCGGATACTGACTGCCGGCAGCAGTCGCTTCCAGCACTCTGACGGTGACGTCGTCGATCTGCCACACGATCTGGCTGGCTGTCCAGATGATGGTGTACTTCTTGAAGCCGGCCTGGCTGCCCGTATCTGCGTGGAAGGCGCCGCGGTTGTAGGTGGTCGTCTGGCCCTTACTAAAGTAGTTGGTTTGAACCTCGTCCGGAGCGGCTCCCAACCATTCCCAGTCAATCTCGTCCAGGGAGTCGGACATCAAAACGAAGCTGCTGACAATGCCGGCTCCGGGCGCTGCTTGCAGCCACACGTCCACTTTGCCGAACATGATGTACCACTTGGAAGTCACTTTCGGGGAGTCGCCCGGTTTCGCGACGGTGAAGGAGGCGCCATTGCTGTCGTATGAGATTGTGCTGCCTTCTGCGGTAAAGCTGTCCGAGGCGCCCGAGCCGAAATTGATGTTGACGGCCTTCCCCAGTGCTGTGTCTGCTGGACAGCCGCCTTGGATAATAGGATTGCAATTGCTCCAGGTTTGGGCCACTGAGGGTGCGAATAGTGTTGCTGCGGTTGTGAGTACTGCGATGGTGCGTGTTGATGGTCTCATTGCAAGATATGTGAGTGTTAGAGGATATTTGGCAGCAAGTCGGTCGACAGATCCGATCGAGAGTATCGCTGCGAGGTGGAATGCAGCGCGAACGCTGATACGAAGAGAGTTATGGCGGTAAGTCTGCGAATTTTTTAGAGCAAAGCGATTAATAGCGGCGAACGGATAGATGCTTGTGTGATGGTGGACAATGGGAGACGGAGCACGAGATTGTTTATCAAGGCGGACACCCAGCCATCTCTGGAATTGGCAGGAATAATTCTACGTCAGCTATTCAGTCACTGGCCGGCATCTGGCATGTAACTACGGCAGGGGCCCATTACTGGTAGGGAACCTCCTCCAGCATGGATGAGGCATGCGCGCCGTTTGGTGGTAAAGTCTGGAGGCTGGTCCCTGCCGGGGCGCGCAACAAGCAGGAAAATCCGGTGGCTGTTGAAAAGTGGCTGGTGGCACTCGGGCCGCCCGTTCCACATGCCACGTGCCTGAGGCTGGTGTCGAACAATGCCGGTAGAACCCCGGCAGAAGACCCGACCGTCGGATGCGAAACTTTCTTGTGATGATTCCCAGCCCTACGGAGACGTCGAAGGGCGTGCTTACGGATGAGTAAAAGGCTTCCAAGGTGTTGATCAGGCGTTGGTATACGAGTAGACGCAATCTCAGAACCCATCCGGTAGGCTCATCTTGTTCAGCAGGCTCATCCACTGGAAGCATTAGCCCGTCATCAACCTTACCGCTCTCCAGCCTAAGGTCTCGATCCAGCTGCTCTATATCGTTGAAGTTACTTGAAAGTCTATAATGTCCCTGACAAACGCGACTCCGTACGAGGCCGCGAGAGCCGCGAGACTCTCGTCCCGCAAGCTTGCTGTTCTCCCTGCACAGGCCCGCAATGAGGCACTACAGGCTGTTCATTCCGCTCTATCTGACGCGAAGGACGAGATTCTCGCTGCTAACAAGCGAGATCTTGCGGCAGCCACTAAAGCAGCTGAGGGCGGCCAACTAAGCCAGAGCTTGGTCAAAAGGCTCGATTTGACTAAGAAGGGCAAATATGAGGACATGCTCCAGGGCATACTGGACGTGGTAAACCTCGAAGATCCAAGTATGTCAGTAACACCTATGATGTTTGCTATAGCCCTAATCTAATACTCACGTGCTGCAGTCGGTAAGGTCGACGTACGTACGTTACTCGACGATGGCCTAATCCTCGAGCGGAAATCTTCTCCTATCGGTGTCCTCCTGATCATCTTTGAAGCGCGCCCTGAAGTCATTGCAAACATCGCCTCGCTCGCAATCAAGTCCGCCAACGCCGCCATCCTCAAGGGCGGCAAGGAGTCCACCGAGTCATTCAAAGCCATCTCGACGGTAATTTCCAAGGCACTGGCATCAACCGCCGTGCCGAACGATTGCCTGCAGCTCGTGACCACTCGAGACGCAATAGAGCCGCTTCTGCAGCTCGACCAGTACATCGACCTCGTCATCCCGCGTGGCGGCAACGAGCTCGTCCGCAAGGTCAAGCAAAGCACCACCATTCCCGTACTTGGCCACGCAGATGGCCTCTGCACGATCTACCTCCGAGCGGACTACCCTGTGGATATGGCAACAAAGCTCCTAGTCGACGCAAAGACCAGCTATCCCGCCGCCTGCAACAGCGTAGAAACGCTGCTAGTCGACGAAGACGCGCTCACAACCGTCCTGCCCGCAGCAGCCGGAGCCCTTCTCTCGAAAGGCGTCTCCCTCCGCTGCGACACCCAAAGCAAAGCCGCGCTATCGTCAAGCCTGGACAAGCACCACGCCGTGCTCCTCCAAGACGCCACAGAGGCAGACTTCAAGACCGAGTTCCTCGACCTTGTCCTGGCCATCAAAACCGTCCCCAAAACAGCGAACCCGGAAACGTCAGCCGACCTCGCAGTTGCGCACATCAATGAGTACTCCTCCCACCATACCGATGCAATCCTGACTGCGTCCAAAGAGATCGCCGAGCGCTTCCAGGAAGGCGTGGACAGCGCCTCCGTCTTCTGGAACACCAGCACCAGGATGGCTGATGGGCAGCGGTTTGGTTTCGGCACGGAGGTGGGTATTAGTACGAACAAGATTCACGCGCGGGGGCCTGTGGGGCTCGAGGGTTTGACGATCTATCGGTGGAGGTTGAGTGGGAGTGGGCAGGCGTCTACGGATTATGGTGCGGGTGGGAAGAAGTGGAAGCATGAGAAGATGCCCGTTGGAGAGGAGGAAAGGATCGCGAGGACGGAGGAGGAGTGGGAGATGTTGAAGAAGTTCCGGGCGCAGAGAGCATAAGTTCACTAGAGGCTGTCAGTCAACTTGTACATATCATCTTCTAACCAAAAGTCACGAGGGGTTTGATGCGGGCATTCATGCGATGTGTTGCTCATGTTTTGTGCGACTTGACGTGCAGAGGATACCGATTGGTGTACGCATATGATAGAGCTCATTCATGTCTCAACCCGACTGACATCTAAACGTAAACATTACTGGTTCTGTACGCGTGTGGTATACTCTCATCACTTGTTTTACCCTACTCTCTTTTGACGCCCACTTTTCCGATCTTTCTCAACCCCCAAATACTCACCGCCAGCGTTGCTATCCCGAGCGCGAACACATACCAGAATGTCGCTCTATATCCAACCATCAGGCTCTCCGGCGACGCTCCCCCATGTCCCTCTCCCACCTTGTCCCCGCCCTCCCTCATACGCGCCGTAACACTAGCAGCAACGACCGCACTAGTCGCAAGCCCCACGCTCTTCCCGATCTGAGCAATCGTGTTGAACACACCGCCCGCCAACCCCTGCGTCTTCGACGGAAAGACGGACGTGATAAGCAGGTTCGAGATCGTAAACAACGTGTCCGCGCCAATCGGGTTCAAGAAAACCGCCCAGAATGGCGCGGTCCAGTAGCTCCACTGCGGGTTCACGACTGCCATCACCAGCGGCGCGACACAGCTGACCGCCGTGGCGATGGACACGGCCCAGTCGGCGCGCATGCGGTGCACGACGAGCCCCATGACGAGGTTTGTGAGCGCGCCGGAGACGGGGGCGGGGAGAAATCGTAGAGAGGTCTGGATTGCGCTGATCTGCTGCACGTACTGGAAGTAGAAGGTGAGGATGTTCTCGACGGCGTTGAACGCGCCCCAGGTTAGGAAGACGGCGATGCAGATCGCTGTGAAGACGCGGTTCCGCCATAGGGAGTTGGGGATCAGCGCGGGCCGGTTTAGGCGCTCCTGGCGACCGACCCAGAGGATGAAAGCGGGGACGAGGAGGATGGCGGTGGTGAGGAGAGCGATGTTGGTGGGGACTTTGATGTTTGAGGTACTGCTGGATAGGGTGCTGGGCACTATCAGTATATACCAATGAAGCTTGCTTGGGGTTGACTTACGCAAGGACGTAGGAAAACATGGCCAACGAGATGCTGGCAAGGGCGGCGCCCATCCAATCAACGTCGGTAGCCAGGCGCTGCCAGCTTACAGCGGCTGCCTCACCAATATTCTTGGGCAAACCCCATAACGCCACGACGAAGATCACGCTGTTGATGATGGCGGCAATGTGGAATCCCCATTCCCAACCTATACTATCGGCGAAGACACCCCCGAGTGCCAGACCCAGGGAGAATCCGATGGGTTGCCCTCCGCCCATGGCTGCGAAAGCAATGTTCCTCGGCCTCCCCTCAGGTAGGGTGTTGGTGATGATACTGACGGCCGATGGGAGGCAGAACGATATAGCGATGCCCGCCAACCCTCGGAACACGATCAGCTGGGTGCCGTTCTTGGAGAGACCGCACGCCAGCGTAAAGACGGATTGTAAGACGCATCCGATGAGATACATGATACGGCAGCCGACTACGTCGGCGACAGCGCCGGATAAGAGGAGCGTACAACCGCATGTCAGGGCGTAGATGGAGGCGGGCCTGGTCGAAGATTATGTCAGGTCTTGCTTTTGCTCTGCATCTTAAGAATTGTACATACCATAACTCAAGAGCCGGTGGTATATTCAAATCTTTTGCAATCGTAGGAAGCCCAACCGTAACCAAACCCGCTAGAAGGCTACTAATCCCAGTGATACATGTCACCGAGGTGATGACCACTGCCGTTGTCCCCTTTGAGAGGTCTTTCCGCCCGGCAGAGACTACCTCTGTAAGAGTGCGTCGATCGTCATCATTTGATTCAGACTGGCGCGTTGCGATTGAGTAGGTGGATCCAGTGTTTGCGGTCGGGGCTGGCAGAGCTACGGAGGCTGGATAGGTGACTTGCGGAACGAGCTCAATTGACGTGCGAGACATTGCTGCCGGAGTGGAATAGCACAAGAACGGAGGTCACGGCATCAACTTATGAGCATTTCATCAGTGTAAATTTCAAATCAATCTGTTGGATGAGGCTTTTTCCATTACGGCTATAATCGGTGCGGCTCTTTTCCGCTGCCAACGCCATTGACGTCTAGAGAATCGCGAGCCCGCGGGCGGTGGCAGAATAAAGCTACCCTGCTTGTTATACTCAGAGATCAGTCTCGCGGAGTATATATAACCTTGGTCAGGACGTTGGTCCTACAAGGTTTGACAACTTCCGAGTCCCTTCAGGCTTGGAATGCAGAACATCATCCTCGGACGCAATGCTTTTAGCGGCAAAGCAGCAGTTGCATGTGACTCAGCCGCGCTCAGGCTGAGTCGATACTGCCTATAGTAATCGACGCAACCTACTCAGCACGATGACAGCGGCTCTTCGTTACGGTTCTGCACAATGACTTGGTAGTATATAAGTGTCCTCAATCGTGGGCCAGCCGTGGCTTCAGAAACTGAGACTCATAAGCTAGTGGCAGGAGTGCAGCGGAACCAGAAGCTGTCTCCTGGTTCCTTCCGATTCTTTAGTCTTTACACGAGGCTTATCTCGCCATTCCGGTCTTGTCATCGGAGCACTCCTGACAAATCTCTTCCCATAGAGCTCACCCTGTCTTCCAGTTCACGCTTTCTGCACTCCAGCTCCCTGATCTCTTCTTCTTCTTTGTGCAAATCTTCGCGCCTCAATGCAATCTCCGCGGGTGCAGATGGTTGCGCATTCGTTGCTTCTGCATCGTCCAAGTCGTCCTCTGCGTCGAAAGCGTGTGAGCGATTCATGCGATTCAACTGGGCCGACTGCTCGGCAATCCGCATCTCATAGTGCTCAAGAGAGGCAGCAAGTCGCCTGTGTCTTTGCCGTAGTGAATGGATTTTCTCAGCGGCGCCTGGTATGGGACTGACAACATCAGTACAACACTCAACCCGGAGCTGGAGCTTGTCGACTCACTATACGCCGCACAGCTTCTCCGCGCCCTCCAGCAAGACATCCACATCTACCTCGCCTTTGTCTCTCCCATCAAATGATCTATACCCCAGGCCACTGCCGACCCCGCCCCCACCTCCCCTCCATATTCGCTCAACAAGCTCACCGCCCAGCACTGCTGCGACCGCGGTATTCCGCCTCGGCGCACGCGCTGTGTTCACTCCACCACCTCCAAAGACACTGCTGTTTCCGCTAGCGTTAAAAGCGGTGTGTCGCCGGCTCGCGTTGCTGGATGAGTCTTGTGCTTTGGGTGGAGGTGGAGGGGCAGGCACGGAGAATAGTGCGCGTTCGTGTATCTCGGTGTCACGAATGAGGGCGGTGATATCGTGAGGTTGCAGTAGGGCGTTCGTGAAGATTTTGGGTGGAGGAAATCTGGGCAGCGCAATTAGTATAGCTTATGCGGTTGTAATATCCCACGCACTTACGGGAGCTCGGCAATGGATGCGGCGCACAATGAGATCTGCTCCAGATGAGCGTCGAGTAGCGTCATTGTACTCATGAGACTTTTGAAGCAATTTAATTAATTCGTATAATGTTTGCTCGCGTAGGTTACTGCGAGTGCTGCTACCAACAACACGCTCGAGATCGGAAGAAAGCCGGCCGACGCGTCCGCCAAGCCATCGCCATCCTGGAGCTTGGAAGCTCTTCCTGCGTCGTTGGTCGTCAAGTTTAGACAACATCGAACATCAGCATAATCACAGAGCGTCTCCTGTCTACTTCTCGCCCCCGCCTAGCAACGCCGCTTGGTTCAGATCAACTACGACCTTCTTACGGGAACGCCGTCGCAGTCTCCTCTGCAAGATGGCGGACACGATGGAAGGCGTGGTGAGCACTACGCAGGAACAGCCGGAAGTTCAGAACGACGACACAAAAACTGTTGACGGTACGTTTGTCCAAGCCAGAGTCATGTGCTCTGAGATGCTTTCGCGGTAAACGCACCACTGTGATGCATCCCGGGGACCATCGCTATGCCTAGAAGACTATCGCGCTTTTTTTCGTCTACTCAACCGGGCTCAACGCTGACGCTATCTACGCAGATATTCTGAGCAATTTTGGCCTTCTCGAACGAGCCGTGGCAGAGTTTGATGCTCGGTTTACCCTACGTGCCCTCCGCTCGATATCGTCCCTTCGGAAACGCCTTTCGCCAACAGTCTTGTGCCAGGCGATTGCATCGACTTATCCCCCAAATAGTCCGACAGCCAGAACGCTTTGCCAGGCGACGGGCGTCGACGATGCTACTCTTCAGACTCTCCTATCTCAGGCGGAGCAGAAAGCCCGAGAAGACAAACACAACTCAAGAGATCCAAAGGAAGTCGTTCCAGAGATTGACATCTACATCGGCATTCTGATACAAGTCAGTCCAACCACGAGACCTGCCAGATCGGCTTGTCTATAAACGCCTTTCCATAGAGCGCTAGGTTTCGTCCAGAAGGAGAGATGGCGCTAACGGAAGTACAGGTATATCTATACGATAACAAGCATCACCAAACCGGCGCCGAGTTCTCGTCTCGGCTGGTGGACAGAATCCGTGAGCTCAATCGCCGCACGCTGGATTCGCTGGCCGCTAAGGCGTATTTTTACTTTGCGCTCTTTCACGAGGCTCTAGACCCAAAACCTCCTTCTCGACAGTCGCCTGTTACCTCCATTCGCGGAAAGCTATTAGCTGCTCTACGCAGCTCGGTGCTCCGCAAAGACCAGGACACACAGGCCGCAGTCCTCACCCTTCTACTTCGCAACTATATCTCGACAGCCGATATCACGCAGGCAGATCTTTTGGTTGCTCAGACCCAGTTCCCTAGCACAGCCCCGAACAACCAGGTCGCGCGGTACCTCTACTATCTCGGGCGGATACGGGCCGTGCAACTCTCATACACAGAGGCACAGGCTCACCTCACAAGCGCCACCCGCAAAGCCCCGAGCAGTGCAGTGGCTGCAGGCTTTTATCAGTCGTCTACCAAATTCCTTGTCGTCGTTGAGCTGTTGATGGGAGACATCCCGGACCGTGCGGTCTTCAGCCAGCCTAGACTCGAACGGGCGCTTGAACCATACTTCCGTCTTGTACAAGCTGTCCGCGTTGGCGATCTTCATGCCTTCCAGCAGGTTGTGCAGACTCACTCGAAGAGCTTCCACCAGGACGGGACTTATACCTTGATCCTCCGCCTGCGGCAGAACGTCATCAAAACCGGCATCCGCATGCTCTCCCTTTCTTACTCTCGCATATCGCTTCGCGACATCTGCATCCGGCTTGGTCTGGATACGGAGGAGTCGGCAGAGTACATTGTCGCCAAAGCCATTCGTGATGGCGTCATCGAAGCTACTATCGACAGTGAGAAGGGCTACATGGAGACCAAGAAGGCGGGTGACGTCTATGCTACTAGGGAGCCCGCTGAGGCTTTCCACGAGCGCATTAGAGCTTGCTTGACTATCCACGACGAGTGCGTCAAGGCGATGCGTTACCCGATGAACCAGCATAGACTTGAGCTGAAGAACGCTCAAGAGGCACGCGAGCGCGAAAGGGAGCTGGCCAAGGAGATCCAAGATGGAGATATCGACGAGGATGATGCGGCGGGTGACTTTGAGGGGTTGTAGGCTAATAGGCTGTTGAAGAGCTGAGAGAGGGAGAAGTAATTTTAGTGTACCAAAGATAGACTCAAGGGCATCCTATGCGTGGAGCTCTCTATGACCTTGTTTGTCCAAGCGCCAATATCGCATTTGAATGCATGATTTGACTGTCTCGTGAATTTGCCCGCTGTGTTCATATTAACGTCTTCACCATTTCCCATAGCCCTCCCCGCTAAGGCCGCCAAACCTCCGCAGCCGTGACGTTCATCCTGATGCCTACCACCAGGATGCTTCTGCAATGTATGCCCTAGCTCCCTTCACGCACTACAAGAGCTCACACATTATATAGGATTGACGTCTCTGTGCGCCTCCGCCGCGCTATCCTTCGCAATGACCTCCCCCTCGTGAAGCGCATCATCCGCAACGACCCACAATACCTCCAGAACCCAGACTTCTCGGATCAAAGCAACACCTCCCTCCACCTAGCCGCACAGCATGGCTTCATCGAGATCGCTGTACGGCGCTCTCCCCTCACAGCACTACTTCACGGATCTCCACCACCACCTATCTCCTGCTGACCTCACCTGTCTAGGAATACCTCATCCTCTCTGGGCACGAAACATCCTCCATCTCCCTCAACACAACAAACAGCACGCCCCTCCTCCTCTGCATAACCTCCCCCGCACCCAACACCAACGCCCTCGCCCTCGCCAAGCTCCTCATAACGCACTTCCCCCAAACAATCTCCCTCCCCAACTCCCGCGGCCAAACGCCCCTCATGCTCGCCTCCAAGCACGGCCAAACGCCCCTCCTCTCCCTCCTCCTGACGTACCCGACCCACGCCGCGGATCCCAATGCCGTGGATAATGAGGGCAACACGGCGCTGCACTATGCCTCCGCGGCCGGGGAGCTGAAGGCGCTAAGAGTCCTGCTGGGCCACGGCGCGGATCCGGGGGTCAGGAACGTGTACGCGTGGCCGCCGGTAGCGTATTCGGCGACTGTGGCTGCGGAGCAGTATTTCATGGGCTTGGCTAAGGAGGTTGAGCAGCGGAGGATGGATGCGGTGGTGGCGCAGCAGCAGCAGGTGAGGAGGGAGAGAGAGAGGGAACGGCAGGGGAAGAGGGTTGGGGCTGTGAGATTGGTTACGGAGAGGGATGAGGCAGGGAGTCATAGTGATAGAGGCGGCGGCGGCGGTGGAGTTAGAAGCGCGGATGGGTCGGTGCCGGGGTATGTGGATTGGAGTCCGGTTGAGGAGCGGAGGAGGGCTATGACGCCGACAGCGGGGAGGAGCGAGTGGAGTGGGAGCTTGGAAGGACGAGCGAGGGCGTGGAGTGGCGAGTGAGAAGGCTGTAGTGGTCGATTGTCATGGTTCAGGTGCTCACCTCAGGGGTGGCTTCCGATTTGCGAGGCGTGCGCGGATGGTGCTCGAGGATCAGTGAGGTCTGCGCAGAGTGCGGCAGGGAAGATCACAATCTTAGGCCGAAGATGCGACAGGACTGCTGTCTTATGGCGAGGTAACGTCCTCCTGCCCTGAATGGGGACACGACTGGAGACGGGCAAGGTCGCGTGAAGTGTAGAACGTGAAAGGGAGGCCATATCATGTGCTTACGACGGTTTCAGAGATCAGACCAATCGGTAGCTTAGTAAAATGCCAGTGGAATACACCCTAGTAAGCATTTGCTTGTTGAGGTCTTGAGTATTGAGCTGAGCAGAGTCCACTTCGGAGACTATGAAGATGAGGATGCCAACACCATCGCAGCAGATGCAAAACGCTGCAGAGGACAAAGCAACATGCAGCCAATGACCAAAGCCAAGAGAGCCGTCGTTTTATACAGTGCAAAGCTACCGAGATGGAAAGCCCGCAACCACCTGAAGCCAACTCGGTCTAGAGCTAGCAGCATCCTGCGGGAAGGGACGATTTGAGTAAGAATATCTGCGCCGGTGCACCACAGCTGCCATATGATACAGACCAATTCTAGTTGTCTATTTCCGCCTCTTCATAACTTTAGTACACATTTCGATCAAGCCGTCTCTAGCATCACTAGCCGGGAAGCCGCTGATCGCCTGGATTGCCTTGCCGACGTAGTCTTGAGCCAGCACTCTCGTCTGTTCAAGGCCCCTGCTTCGAAGGACAATTTCTCGAGCCTATCATCGTTAGCGTTTATCCCTATACAGCTAGAGCAAACTCACTCTCTGCACATCGCCCGGCTCGGCAAACTTCCTTCCTACCAGTTCCCCCAACTCTGGATAGTCCCTCCACGCAAACAACAGCGGCGCCGTTGCAAGGCCCAACTCTAAATCTGCGCCAGCCGGCTTCCCAAGCTCTTCTCCGCTGATTGTATAATCCAACATATCATCCACAAGCTGGAAAGCCAGTCCCAGATTCTTGCCATACGCATATGCCGCCTCCACCACCTCGGGCGAGCTCTGTCCGAGGAGCGCCGCCGCTCTACAGCTCTTACTTATCAAAGACGCGGACTTGAGGTATGTCTTTTGGAGGTAGTAAGAAACGGTCTCCTCTGTCCAAACAGGGTTCTTCTCGTCCTGAGCCGTGTTCTTCAGCTGCATGAATTCGCCTTCGACGAGGTTCGCTATCACAGTCGCAAGTAGCTCTGTCACCTCCGGATCTCGTAACCGAGCCAATGCGACTGACGCGCGGCCGAGCAGGAAATCGCCTGCTAGGACGGCCATCTTGTTACCAAAAGCGACGTTTGCGGAGGGCGCAGCGCGGCGGGCGAGTGAGTGGTCTATCACATCGTCGTGGAGGAGCGAGGCGGTGTGGATGAGTTCGGTGATCTCAGCGAGACGGCGCTGTGAGGGGAGAATATCGGAGTCTTCGGAGGTATAGGCCTCGTCTGGAGAGGTGGAGGAGAGGGGCGTGTAGGCTGGTGCGGAAGGATTGGCGTCCTCGAGGATGGCGGAGGGTGAGATGGGCGTGTTGATGGGCTCTAGGCGCTGGAAGCCGCTTTGTCTAGCTACCTTCGGCGTGAGGGCTGTTGCCCGCGACATGAGCAAGACGAGCATTGGGCGGACATATTTTCCTTCCGACTGGGTATAGTATTTAGCGACGGTGTCGAGGGTTGGATGGCCGGAGCCGAGTAGTTGTTGTATGTTTTTCGTGAGAAACTTGAGCTCCTTTGCGACTGTCCGTAAAGGATCAACCTGTATCGGCGCTCGGGGGTCCGGCGTGGCATTGAATATATTCTGCGCAGCAGTGACTGCGGCTGCCCAACCCGACTGGCTTCGCCGCCGCGGAGGGTGGTACAATGAGGAGACGGCGGATATCTGGGGGATTGACGGGGTCTGTAAGCATCGAGAGCAGACAGAGTGTTGAGGACGTTGGGAGGCGAGGGAGCTTCGGAGGAGCGAAGGAGCTCTTATCGACCGACTGGCCATTGAAGGAGTCGCGCAAGGCCAGCCTCCGCAGGGGTTCTGCTTCTATATCAACGGAGATGGGGGTTAGACGACAATCGGTGTCCTCACTCTTACAATATCTCGCGCTCAGGGCTGCTCCGAACTTTTTGCGGAAGAGATCCCCGTTGGATGACGCTTGGACGGCATCTCGGAACAACCACCGCCCGCGTAAGGCGTCCAAGTATCTGGTACAATTAAAGCCTCTGTACAAATGTCCTTTTCTATACAACCGCAGCCATGGTCCTCCTCACCATGACGCGTATCGTGGTGGCAGCTGTGAAAGGATGTCAAGACGTAGCACCTGGAGAGCTCGAGAAGCTACAGCTCGGCTCAGAACCGTCACTCGCCGCACCAGAGGTCGGTAATCCAATATCACATGGGCAACTCATCGACATATCGAAGCTGCTCAAGGCCCGGAGCAATCTTCAAGAAGACGAATTAGAAGACCAAGACATGCCATATCGGCTTAACGACCTCCTCCAGGGCTCGAGAATCTACATTCCACCGCCTGCTCCTAAGCCTGCCCAGTCCTCAGAATATAAAGCATTGATGGCCCGCCTACACGCCGAGGAGGAAGCTCGCGCTTACGAACGCATGCTCAACCCGCCTCCAGTACCTGAAGCATTTACCCAGCGCTTTCCCGCCTCGCCCCATGCTCACCTCTTCAATACTCCGTCCGATATCGCGAAACAGGAAGCGGACGAGGTTACCTACGCGGATGTCAATCGTCAGGTCGCCCTCATCATCAACGTGCTCGTCTCTATCATCGCTTGCAGTGTGGCTATCTGGATAGCCGCCCGGCACTGGAGTACGCCGCAGCGACTGGGACTGAGCATGACTGGAAGCGGTATCGTGGCCATGGCAGAGGTGGCGATCTATGTCGGATACCTCGGACGTGTGAAAGAGAGCAAGCAACTGGAGAAGGCAAAAGTGGAAGTGCAAGAGGTGGTTGAGTCCTGGGTAATTGAGGCAGACTCCACGAAGAACACCAGGTTGCCGAGGCTCATCTCGGAGAAGGATGAGAACGTCGATAGCGTCAGATTCCGGAAGGGCAAACACAGATAAAGCGGTTCGGCGGAGCCTCACGTCACACGTGGTGATTGCCTCATTGCCGTGCTCTACGGATGCTGAGCAAGCGAACCATTGCCTGATGCAGGCATCGACGAGCGCCGACGATTTCCGCAGAAAGGCGACAGCACGTTTCAAGTCTATGTACTCGGGACGTGCTCAACGTGACATCTCCCTGTTGCTGGCGAAAAGCGGAACTCAGGTTGTAGGCCTGGGATATCTTCGGCGGAAGCTTGTCGGCCAACGGTTCGGTACTCTGAATATGCAGAGTATCCGTGGGGATGGTTACCTGCCCGCTAAATAGCCGCTCGGCTATTCTGTCGCCCCGAGGTGTGTAGACGCACCCCTTTGGCTGGCTACCGAAGGGATGCCCATGGCAGAGACTGAACGATTGGCGGTTGCTCTGGTGCTCAGAGTGGTCTCCCGCAGCGTGCCCCGCTCGGCTTGTCACCTGGCAGCCAAAGAAGGCTGTCTACTGCATGGTCGACATCATCGCGGGATCCAGCGTGGGAGCTATCATGGGAGGGTTTGGAGGCTCTGCTGATGCGAGCTTTTATGCGCGGCAGTTCAGAAGCCTATTAAGTGAGCCTTGTGCAGGTCTTACAAACAAATAATCATACCTGCTGATTGCATCACCCTGTGCGCTTCCGTCGTGCTCAAGCCACTGGTCCCTCAAATCCTATAATCCCAGGAAGTACGCATTCAATGAGCCTGCCCAACCCTGTGAATATCATGGTATGGGTCTGGGATACAGTTCCGTCGTACCGCCTTAGAAGGGCCGATTTAAAAACATACTTGACGAACTTGTTTGGAGAATACGAGGGAGATTTCTACATTGAGGTTTGTTTCTAGAGCAAGTCGCCCAGCGGCATATAGCTGACGGTCACGTACAGCTTTCGAATGACAATTACCGTTTCTATGTTCCAAGATCTCTGACACAAGTAAGGCGACCCACCAGGCCATGACGCAGCCGCAGTGACTGAAAAGTTCTGACGAGGACAGAATGAGAGAGACAGTGTCCTAGATTTGCGCTGGGAGGACGAATAGAAGCTTCCTCCTTGCCTCGCGCCTCGTGCTTCGCGCCTCGCTACAGGCACGGAGGGCGCTCTTTGTGATCCGCGCGGACGAAGGGCCGAGAGCCACATGAATAGGGGTTGCAGCGGTTTCATTCTGAGGAGGTTGGTGGAGTGCAACATCTCGTTCACGTAGAGAGTTACTGAGTCGATGTATGTGACTTGGAGACAAATGTACTTGTACGGAGGTGGCTACCAAAAGTCGCTGAACACGCTAAGGCAGCCACAGCAGCACTATCACGCATCTGTCCCACTTGAGGCTAGCGGTGAGCAGGGATGCAAGCTCTGGCTTAGATCTAAGCAGCGTTAATATTAAGACCTCCCTTTGGTACAAGGATAAATTTAAGCTGTCTACCGAATGCATTCCATATATAAAAGTGGTGAACAGGCTGACCGAAGGCTAAGACTATGAATTGATGCTAGAGCTCTTGACTAGCAACCCAGCCCCTGTACCCGGCTTACTTGAAGAAGCTAGCGTCCGATAGCTCCCGCTGTGGCTGCCTTAGCGTGTCCTGCAACTTTTGGTAGCCACCTCCGTACACTAGGCCGTCGAGGCACACATGCATGGGCGGACGGTGCGGGTTGAGGCATCACCCAGGCTCAGCTCTAATGTTAAGCTGCGCCACCGAGGCACCCGGGGCAAACCTATGGTTCCACGGATTGTGTCCGGTGGACCAACAAGACGCTTTCAACCAAGTTGTGTTCACCGAGAAGATGTGCGTGGCAACCTCGGCTGGGGCTCAGACGCGATTGGCGACAGAGGCTTAGACACGTTCGTCACTTGGACTGGAGAACAAGGTAGGGCGTTGTCGCCAACCCTTTGGGCAGCAAGGAGAGCAGGTCTCGCGTTGGCTGATTGTGTGTTCTTCTCAGCAACATATTTGTCTTGAGAATGCATGTTCTTGCAAATGTTCTAGAGAAGCACCCAGAGTGTCACCGTACTACAATGGACCAATTCATCAGCTCTTGCGATTCTGCAGGAGAATACCCTCGAAATCTAATTCATCCCAACGCCTATGTCCACAAGCTCAGGGCGTGCGCCGAGCGGTTAGACAGTGAGAACGAACGTCTCTTCAGTAATGAAGCCAGAGCTGCCGTGGACTTCCTAGATTTCGATGAACAGGCGCAGAGTACGTTAATACGCTTGTTCCAGCTTTAATATTGATCGAGGCATCACACTTACCTTACTTAGCCTTCCGGCTAGCTTGCATGCGGAATATAGATGAATTGAAGAAGCAGTTGCGCTTTGCGTGTGTACCCGGTTTTATGGATTCGCGATGTAGATTCATGTACGTGATAGCCCGTCCAGTGTTGACAACTTTATTCTGACGGCCACGTACAGCTTCATCAGTGCACCGCATTCACGAGAGCGATTGAAGATCACACGTGGAATGCTCATGGTTATACTCACGTACTATCAGGTGATGCCGTCATTCCTGGACTTTCTCTTCACGTTTGGAAGACAAGAGTACGCACAGGATTTCCACTTCAGTGCCTTCTGGCACGAGACGCGTTTGATGGAGATGGAAAGAGGCCTTCTTCTGTCAGATCTTGGACGCTCAGGTCGAGATATCCGTTTGTGTTACAGCTTACGATCAGTGGAACCGTCTACAGGGCAAGAGGGTTGGCCTTGGTCCGTCCGTCAAACTGCCCTCTATCATTCGTTGGATGTGGCAACCGGCCGGACGACATGGATTTTCATAAAGGGCGATCAGTTGATGAAGAAACGCATTAGGGATGAGACAGGACCAGATGGGTCCTCAGCCATGAATACGTTCACAACAAATGCTCGGGCTTTCGCGTCGACACTTGCAACCCATCTGATAGTTTGCGATTGGGCTGGGGAGCATTGGCGGTGGTATGTTAGTTTCCTTGAAAAGGAGCTTCAACATACAACTCGACGCACGCTATCAGCAAAAGTAGAGAAGAGGGAAGAAGCAGCGCCTGAGATGACACCTCTGCCGACACCACTGCCGACACCGTTCGTAACTCCTCGAACGACATATGCATCGGAGTCGCGAGTTCGACAGGAGCCTTGGATGTATTCATTTATGAAAAGAATAACTGACAAGGCTATCTCCCCTGCTTCGATATCATCGACGAGCCCCTGGGACCATACAGATCGTGGTGAAAAGCAGCCAGGCGCACCCACGGTGCAGGCTGACTTTTCATTCAGCGACTTGCAGCGAATCCAATTTCTCGAAGATAAAGCCAATGAGACTTCGCTGGTGCTGGAAGTCAATCTAAAAGTTTTGGGGGAACTCAAAAAGCATTATCTATCGGTGACAGGTTCAGAGGATTGTCCAGCAGAGTTCCATCGTGATTGCAAGATGGACATTTCCCGGTTTGAGCAGCGTGTGATGAGCGTGGAAAATGATCTTAGGACCCAGCATTCTAGAGTAAGGACGCTACTACGATTACTCGCCGATAGGAAGAACCTGGTATGTCCGAGTTCCTCAGTTTCAATTAAAGATCTTGAACGGCAGGCTGACTTGTTTAAGCTTTACGGTATATTGCAGTACCGTAATATGGAAGCAAGCAAGTCACTTGCTGAGGAGGCTCAGCGTTCTGCTAAGAAGATGGAGAACATGACAGGCGATATGCATGAAATTGCAAAAAGAACGAAGCAGGAAACTGTCTCAATGAAGATCATCACCCTCGTCACTCTTTTCTTCTTGCCGGGAACATATATATCGGTAGGTGTTGAAAATTCCGATCTGATAGATGGATGGATGTTTAACTCAAGCCTTAGACGCTCATGAGCACCGACATCGTTAGGTATCAGACAGAGAGTACGGGACCACCGGTAAAGGTTTTCCAACCAGGTGCTCTACGACTCTACCTGGCTATCACATTACCGCTAATGATTGTCACTTTCCTCGGGTGGTACGGAGTATATTGGTGGGTGAATCGAAAGGAGGCGCGTGGAGGAGCTAACAAGGTGTACAACACTGTCCGAAATTACACGCAAGTCTAACACAGAACGCGCATCGTACGCAACTGCAAGAGGGCGTACGACGTACGGGTCGAGCAGTGCTTGTATCGTTCAGGTTCTCAGCTCGCTCGTGTAGAGACGTAAAAAGAGCATCTACTGTAAAGCAACAGCAACAGAGTGACAGATCCATGATTGGAGAGCATGGTAAGGGCGCGACACAGGCAATCTGGCTTGCTACCGAACGACACAAGCCTAGGCGGGGCTAAAGTGCAAATACAGTGTTAATTTGAGCAAAGATCACGGACGGTGAGCTCGTGAGCCGCACTAAGGATTGAGGTTGGCACGATGACGAAGGGAGGGCGGCTTTACAGTCTATAGCTTTTGAAGGTTTACCTTTCATCACTAACTCACTGCGTTGTATCGCTCGAGAGCTTCAACATCATGCTTATAGATCGCCACTGATGGACTTACGACCGTGCCGGCTCAGAAGAGAATCTTTCTATGACGTTCACGACATCTGTTTCGAGGGATATGCGGCCGCGGCGGCAGGTAGGCTGTGAAGCAACCCTGCCCGTAAATGGTGCCAGAGTAGTTAACGGATGTCTCAAGCTCTTGATATCTGTGGCAACAACCGTGCGATCAGCTGTCCACCCTCGTCAGGCGGGAAAATGGCCTCACCGCGAAAATCATGCTTTTATCAACTATCACGTGCACAATCAGCTTTTAAAGGCTGTAGATAGTGTATAAAGGCTATTTATAAAGCACTAATCTATCCTCTTCCTTAGTGCACTATTTTAAGTAATCTATCACTTTGTTGATAAGGGGGTGTGTTGAGAGCAAAGCGAGGCGTGGTCGATAAAACGTGAGTTTCGCGGCGAAATTCTCGCGATGAGGCCATTTACCCGCCCGACGAGCCATCCAAGATCGGGTTTCAATCTGGAGTAACCCTGACCCTGATCCCAGGTGCTTCGCCGCAGGTAGCCGGTTACAAGCAATCAAGGTATCGCGAAGTCAATCTTGGTTACGTTTAAGCCTTACCTAGCGCCGACTGACCGGTGACAAGGTGCCGCACTTAGCGCGAGGGCTGTTGCGGGGCCATGTGGGGTTCTGTGGACGCCTTCAAGCTCGTGTCCTGATATGATTCATGCGTTGATGCCGCCCTGCTAGCAGGCAGGAGTCCCATATCAGCCTCAAGGTTACCCAACGCATGCTAACCTTGGAAGTCCCGCCGCTCTTCGCAGGGCGAAGCAATGTGCGTGCGCATTTATTTCATATACTCACTTTACTCGATGCCTGTTCCTGTCTTGTCTTGTTTTGCGCTTGACAACGGACCGTCCTCTACTAATGTCCGAGTCGCAACCCGACCACGAGAGCACGATCCAGGAGTTTTTGGGATTCCTGAGAAGTGCTGCCTGCGAAGGTGCCCTTGGATCTGACCCTGAAGCGAAACCTCAATTCGTACCGATTGACAGGATCACAGAGCGAGTGCAAGACACTAAGCGATTGTTGAAGCTCCTAGACGCCTTGTTCCGCAACAGAGAGCATGATTTCTACCCGGAAATCGTTCAGAAGGACTTTCCTAGGGTCTTCTGTACATTGTTGAGCATCGGCAGGGCAACGTTTATCGAGAACTTCATCGAGGACAGCCTGAGCGACAAGCTGCTCCCCTTTCGCGAAAAGCCGCCCCAGTTCCCAATCGCCACCGAAGGACTGGACTTCTGGAAGTCTTTCGAGGAAAAGCAATGGATGTTCTGTCCTGCAACCTTCGAGAACAGCACCCCCAAATTACGCTTCGTAGAAAAGCTTATCCTTCCCATCATACACAAAGAGAAGATAACAGAAGGTGGTAGCGCCGTGATCCATAAGATACAGATACATCCAGCATACAATCGGTTGAGGCCGTACAGTGAGGATCTGGTACAGCGTGTACGTCTCCGATATCGCAAAAGTTTGCAGACAAGTGTCTAACCCGATCTAGAACTTGAATCATCAGGTCGCAAACACGTTCGTCCTCAAAACGTACCGTACCAGAGACGCCAAGAGGTATTATGATAGTGAGGTTTACGGCTTCAGTAAGCTCAACTCTGGCGGGAGGCCTGAGCCTACCATAATCGGTTTCTATGGGAGCTTTACCCAGAACGATACCTTCAATGTGCTCTTAGAATACGCTGATGTGGGCAACTTGGAGCAATACTTCCAAAATCCAAATATCTCGCCGCCATCAAAGGGAGAGGAAATTGAAAGTTTCTGGTCCAAGCTTCTTGACATTACGAGGGCTATAAGATGCATACACAATGTCGAGCAAGGTGACTCTGTCAGTCCGAAGATTTTCCAAGGGTATGTGCATATCCAATGTTATCTTTATTTGGTAATGTTCTAATGTGGCGAAGGTGGCACCAGGACATCAAACCCGCCAACATTCTCGTCATGAGCAATGGGCAAAACTCACCATACATGTACGACTTCAAACTGGCTGACCTCGGACTCAGCCACTTTCGCAAGCATGTACCTTCAGAAGGGGATGCCCTGGATAAGGACACTTGCGGGACCCGTACCTACGGTAAGTTGCCGTCAACTGGGCTACAAATTCAACCCTATAACTCCATCATAGGCCCTCCTGAGTGCTGGAGAGCGGACGCTTTCAGCGCCAGGACTCCGCTCCGGATCCAGCAGAAAGCTGATATCTGGTCCTTCGCATGTGTCTTAAGCGAGGCAGCAGTTTGGATAGTCCATGGCCGTCATGGACTGCAAGAATACCGCCAGCGGCGCAAAGCCGAGACTGGGCTGAGGTCCAGCTTTGAAGACAGCGACTGCTTTCACAACGGCGAAAGAGTACTCAACGCTGTCAAGCAGACGCACGAATCCCTGGAGACCCATATTCGCCTCTCGGATCATATTACTCAAGCTGTCTGGAAGTCCATGATCAGAGAGATGCTGGTTGACGTTCAATCGCGTCCTGATGCGTTTCAATCTTACAACAAGACGAGGTTGATCCTTGAAGATGCAAGAGGACGCGGAACGACTAACCGATCCGGCACATCTCAAGTAGTCGTTGCCGTACCACCTTCGACACTGCCCGAGTCTCCAATTGATCGGCGGCGTTCTCAGCTGACGCCTCTGCACATGAAAGAAGTCCGGAGAACACTGCCTCCAGCGGGTCCCGCTTATCAGCCAGCGCCGACAACTAGAGAAGACCGAGCACAAACCTGTGATCCGAATTGCGTGCCGCCTAACGTGCTGCGCGGCAGTGATACCTGGCGGCCCAGGTTGCGTAGCTCTCAGGAGATGAAAAGCACACTTCTAATTTCTGGGCAGGCCTCGCGTCCTCGAGGTGGTAAAACGTGGGCTGAAGATAAGGATGACCAAATGTGTGAGTCTCCATCTGACCTTGACGACATTAGCGGACTCCATCCGGCCAGGTTTGGGTGTTTGGAGGAAGCCGATGCCGAAGACGTACGTTCCGGCCAATGCCGTACAAAGGAGGGCCGAGTGCTAGTAGCCGAAGGTCCGGTCACCTCTCCAACGACGACACAATCTCCTGTTGACACGCTTGAGCGTCCGTTCTCAGCTATTCCCGGTTCATTTCGCGAAGCCGGTCCTGAAGATCAAATACCGAAGTTATCCCTTGACGATGCGCAAAAATGGAAGCAATCCAAGAAGAGCAAATCCAAGGATGCTAAGCAGTTACCCTCCACGTATTGGTGGAATATAATAAAAGGCCGAGACCATGTATGTAACCCTTCCTACACATACTGAATTTACTGTTAAGCAGTACGCAGGCCTTCCTGATCGATAATTCTTCCTCGATGAGACAACACTGGAGTAATGTGTTGTCTCTGCTTGAAGTTCTGGCTTACATAGCCAAAATAGCGGACCCTGACAAGCTAGATTTGTACTTTTCGATGCCCGGCGAACCCAGCAAGAACAAAAAATGTAAGACTACAACGGAGCTTGTGAAAGCCGTGGAAAGCATGAGGCCGAATGGCCCCAGCTCAATGAAGTCGGACATGAATGCAAGCATAGGTTCTATCATTGGCAATTATCAAAATAAACTTGATGACCGTTACTCCTCAAAGATATCTTGGAGAAGGATGTCGGGGTCGTCCGTCAGACCATTAAGTCTTTGTGTTCTTACGGATGGAGTGTGGCAGCCGAACTGCAGTCTGGACAACACTATCAACAGCCTGGTGGGGATGTTGAAAAGATTCGGTCTCCAAGGTTCCCAGGTTGGGCTTCAATTCGTCAGGTTTGGCAATGACGAGGAGGGCAAAACACGTTTGGATCACCTCGACCATTTAGATCGCGAATTGGGCCTTAAGATGTGGGTGTATCCGCGATCCACAACTGCCACCTGTGGTCCGCTAATCAGTCTCTTTGCTCCAGGGACATTATTGACACCGAACCTTTTGACGGCTGCAACATCTGGAAAGTGTTTCTCGGTCCCATCAACAGATGGTTCGATGACGACCATCCTCGCAGCAGCAAACAACAGGAGCTTGACACCCGTCCTGCCAACGACGACACAAGGATTCGGTCCGCTTCTTCGCCATAACTCTGCACATGGCCGGTCGGGGAAGTCTGAAGGCGTCCTGCAGGTTCGACTTCAGTCTCGACATTCGAGTTGCTCAGTCGACACTTTCTCATCCGTCCCTTCCTTCATTTCTTAGTGATACCCGGCTTTTCGCTGCCACAGCACGCGCTCCATCCGTTTTGCAACGCTCGTTCCATCATGAACCGAAGCGATACAGCGCATTTCCTACCAGAAGTCTTTGCTCAACGGTGGCCAGAATACTAGGAAGGTTACGAGGGCGTTTCAGTCTTCTCCATTACTGCGGGCACGCCTATTGTGGCCTTATGGATTTATATCCGGCGCTGTGCTGAATTTTCTGCGTCGAGTCCCATGAATTAGTTGATGTATCTTGTTGAGGAGAGGCGCTTGCTGACTCAGAGGACGTTGTACATGAATATATCCCAAGATATCCGATACAGGGCTCTGTACAGTTTCTGTATGCTTGAAGCATGGCAGGGCGTCTTGATGGACTCCGCGGTTCCAATGTTTTTTGTCACTTCCTCTGCGGGTAACTTCACGGTGTTAGACAGCGGTGGCATGTACTTTATCTGATTCCCGTCATAGGCATTCGTCGTGCGCAATTGGGGATTGTCCGAAGAGTTGCTCTCGCTTAAGCGCTGTGCCGCATTTCTGGGCAGCATTCAAGACACCGGCACTATAGACTAGCAGTAGCAGGACCCATTGGGACAAGCTTAAGATGCATTGCTGTTGCTAATAATAATCTGCATTCAATTGTTCACTAAAGGCTCGGAAAGTCACGGTTTTCTGTTGTTGCCCAAAACATCACATTCTCGACAAAGGACTCGGGCGATGCGCACGATTCTCCCGCACAAGTGACGACGTAGATCCGGTCTTGAGCCTCAACGCCTGATTGTAGTTTGTTGTGACAGTATGGATGAGGGACAACTCGGCTCTCGGATAAGGCTCTGCTGAATTCAGCAGATACGAGCCAAGCTTTGATGGTCAGAAAGTAGGATAACCCAAAGTAAGAAAACCCTGCAACAAGCTGATAAGTCAAGAAATTGTTCTACAAGGGATCAAAAGAGCAGCACGGAGCTTGCTTGCTACCAGGAGCTCGCCTTGTGGAAGTGGGAGAAGGCACACGTGATGGCCCCCAATTCCTACATGGTTTCATATTTCGCCCCCATCTTCTACACTTCCACTGACCGGGTAGTCATAAGCAAGGCTTTCGCTACGAGGGATTGATGATAGGTGAACAACAAGCTGGCAGCTGAAGGAGACAATACCACTAGGCTACCGGCATACATGAATCAGCTGCACAATCCTTGTCCAATATTGTATGTACAAGCTGCAAGAGGATGCGTGCCCCCAGCTTGTCCGCCCATGAGGGCCTTGCATTGTCTGCGATGCATCGGAAGGCGGATGTGGATCCGGGGAACCTGGGGAGGTCCTTGTAAGTTTCGAACAACGTGCTTGAGAGAGGTATCACGTCCCCATACATATGTTATGAAAATTGAAGAGCGAACGGTGTAGATGGTGCCTCAAGGTGTCTGTATTACTTTGATACTGTACAGTTGCAAATATGATAATGCGCTTAGAAGCAGGCAGATCCAGCCCAGATCCTCTCCCAAGGTCTATCCAAGCCCGCGAAGCGGTTCCGTAACTAACGTCTCTGCCTCTACCAGAAAGGACAGTACTGCGTACATCAAATGGTATCTCAACTCCGCCCGGCCGCAGCTTTATGCCAGAAAACAATATCGTGTAAAAACATGTATGGGAAGATTTTTTAACCGTGCTGAGCACCTGCCTCACGCTCCGCCTTCTCGTACGCAACAGCGTGGCGGTCGCCAGCGATGCCGGTGTGCTGCTCGCCACTGCTCTCACTCGGCTCCCTGCCCTCTAGCATCTGGCTGTGTTGCGGAATGCCGTGGCGGTCACCCTGAGGGATCTGCTGCTCAGTCCTTGCTATGTCGGCCTTCGCGGGCGTCCAGGCGAGGTAGTCGCGGCGAACTTCAACGTAGTCGTAAGCGAACTCGCCCAGCTGGTCGTCGTCCATACCGAGCAGCTCTGCCTCCTCGGATGCGCGTAGCTTGAGGCCGGGGATGAAGTTGATGCCGTAAGCGAGGAGCGCGCTGATGCAGAATGCCCAGGCGGAGCAGGCGACGATGTAGGCGATTTGGATGTACATCTGCTTCCAGTTGTGTTGGATCCAACCTCCCGAGATGCCGTTGTTAAAGCCGTCGAGACCGATGATGTAGTCCGCGCCGAAGATTCCGTTGAAAATTAGACCAACGATGCCAGCGACACCGTGCTCAGCGAACACGTCCATAGAGTCGTCGATCTTGACCCAGAATTTGACTGCAATTGATTAGCGAGATCTCTCGGGTCACGTACGAAACAGACTTACTCTTAGTTGCATAATTGCATACGACGCCGGTTGTGATGCCAAGGACAACGCTAGCCCACGGAGGAAGATAACCGGAGGCAGGAGTGGCTGCGACCAGGCCGGAGATGGTTCCTGAACACCAGCCGACCATAGACCATTTCCTCGCGAGCCTCCAATCGAGCAGAACCCAAGTGATGGCGGCGAATGAGGCAGTAATGTTCGTGTTCCAGCAGGCCATCACGGCACGAAGGTTGGCGCCGAAGGAGGATCCGCCGTTGAAGCCAAGCCATCCAAACCAGAGCAAAACCGTGCCGAGTGTGATGAGCGAGACGTTATGGGGGCGGAAGTTAAGCATCATCTTCTCTTGGCGCCGGCCGAGAACCATGGAGTATGCCAAAGCTGACAGACCAGAGCCGATTTCGACAGGCCCGCCTCCGGCGTAGTCCATGACACCCCAGTTGAAGCCCCATCCGTTCGCAGCCCATGCCCAGTATGCGATCGGGCAATATACGATTGTGGCCCAGCAGAATATAAAGACCATCATGGGAATCAGGCGACCGCGCTCAGCAACGGCACCGACTGTGATAGCAGCGGTAACCGAGCAGAACATCATCTGAGAAAGTCAGCATCTGGAACGTTCTGCGCAAGCATGTAGAGCGTACCTGGTAAAACGCGTAGAGAAGATCGGGGATATACGGGCTGCCAGGGCTCGGAGCTCCCAGAGTATTCATAAGCCCAAGCTTCTTCAGGTCACCGATGAACCCGTTGGTCGAGTATTGACTGAATGCCAGCGAGTAACCCCAGAAGTACCATTGGAAACAGACAACGGAGGAGGAGAATAAGCAGGCCCAGATCATGCTAAGGGCCGACTTTCTTCGCGCAAGGCCGGAGTAGAGGAAGCCCAGTCCCGGTATCATGATCAGCACCATGGCAGATGCCACGATTATGTATGAAGCGTCTCCAGCCTGGTACCATTGGTTGAGATTCTCGGTGACTGGTAACCGCGAGTATTAGTAAACGTACAATAGTGACTTCGAGGACGGCGAGCTGCGGACTCGGCTATGATGGAAAATAGCATGTGATTGGAGATTTCGCAGAAATCCACTGTAACAATCTGAACTTACGTGAATCACCACCGAGATCCGGGTTCGTGCCATTGAACTCTGTCGGACCAGAATTGATCCAGGGCTGAGAACCGTAGCCTGACATTTCGACGGCTTGATCTCACCAAAGGGAGCACGTGAGATGGTACTGGTAGGGAAAACTTGAAACCTGGAGAGAGAAAGGAATACAGGGCCGCAGGGGCAGCTGCCAGTTCAAATATGGGGCAGAGCGACGTTGGGATACCCACAATCCCGGAGGAGTACGGGTTGTTTTAAGAGCTCACCCATTGATCAAACGAGCGTCAAGCACAGGCGTAGCATGAAGCGCAGCTTATCTTTCGCCGCACAAGCCAATGGCGGCAAGATAGACAGAGGGCGGGCTACATCACCCACAGGTCGTGGGGTTGTGGCGCGTTGGTTCGAGATCTTGGACCGTTGTTTTTCTGTGGTCCGAGAGGGTCCCAGCATGCCGTCAGCGAGCTCCGAGCCCCAGCGCTGGCGCTGCTGCCAACGGCGGGATACTCGGACGCCTATCTGCGTGAGAGAATTTTTGTCTTCGTTAGCCGCACAACGAGATCGATTCAGGTCTATCTGACGCCTGCGCGGCATGCATGAATCTGGAAGTCTCATCGAGTGCGTCTCCAACTTCTGTCTATTCCTGAAGGCACACACGCTGGGATTTACCCTTGGCACGGGATGGGGTCGGCCCTGCAGCGGCGTGCTTATCTGGGAGTTTTGGTTTCATCACCACCTTACGCGACGCCTGCGCGGACTGCCAGCCTTGCCGCCGTCCAATTGGGCGCGGGAAGGCAGATAGGACCTGACTAGAACTGAACTAGCACACTCGCGTGAATGCCGGATGGGGCAGACCCACGGTAGATGATCGCTCGCGCTAAGTCAGCTTGCTGTCTATTTTGCGTGCGGCTGATTCGCTGCTTCAACCTCAGAGATAAGAGCTCGCAACCACTCTCTTGCTGGGGCCAGCCGTGCGTCTCGGATGCATGTTGGACCGTTTTACAGGTGTGGTGATTCTGGGGAAGGCTGGAGAGATAAGCCGAATGTGCAATTCCAATTTTCACCAGGCGCCCCTCAGAGTTAAGATGATGGTGAGGCTTTCGATGGCGCTGCTCTATGATCTCTACCTCTGCAGCGCGTGCTGATATCCAGATACTGCCAACGTGACGATCTTCGTACGATTTCTAGACAGAACAGAATCAAGGTCTCAACGAACACAAGCAGCCCATGACGGGTGATATCGCTGGCGCTTCTTTTGAAGTGGCTGAGGTCCATAGAGCGCTCGAGCTCACCCTTCTGCGGGTGTTGCGTGGGCTACTCGGAAGACATCCGTCTGGAACGACAAACTTTATGGATCCTTTGTGGGGTAGAGAAGCATTTCCGAGGCCGTGATCCTGCATGTCAAACCTCCGTCTCCTGTCTGCCGGGTTTGGAGAACAGTGGAGGTTCTGGGTCCTCGATGTTTGCTTCAAATTAGGTTGTTCACCCATCAAGGTGGAGACTTGCGTAACGTTGCCCAGCATGTGAGAGCGCAAGGTCACCTCCTGACGGGCGCTTAACCTCAGGCTCACACACGGACAGGCTGGGCCACAGCTTTCTCATGGTTGACGTCGTGCAACTGACGGTATTCGACAGACGAATAAGAGCCTGCCCATGAGATCTCTACCGCCACGCGAACCGCCACGTCCAAGACGGAAGGCTGACGCATAGAGCAGTGTCCTTCCCACCGCGGCTGTCCGTACGCTGTTAACAAAAGGTGCTGACAACCGGTCAAGAACCCATATTTACCGATGACCGAACCGGACCCGACTCTGACAGCTCCGAGATCGGAGACAAGAACTTCGAGCGCTAGGAGCGGTCAGAGGCCGAAGACGGACAAGGCCTCCACAAGGCTCCCACAATAGGAATTGCATCGGCGCTGTGGAACCTCGCCAGCTAACTAAACCGGCGACTTCACCGAGTTTCTGAGTGATACTCGTGACAGCTCTGCAGACGTCCGGAACCAAGCGCAAGTGCGGAGCGACTTGGCATCAATAACGACCCATCAACCGCGCGGCGGCGATGATCAGTGTCTGCTGAAGTTCAAGAGCTGCAGACAGGGTGTCATCGACCTGATTCATAGAATAGTGAGCCGACAACGACTATTAGAAGGAAGTCTGAGTCTCTATGTAATGCTGTTTCTTCTCTTCAAGATGGAGAATTGAGCTTCTCCATCGGGTCTTTTACTTTTACGCTTTTGCGGCGCGACTACGCGAGAGACCTGGACTTTGAGACACGCGTAATGATCTCGTGCTGGTTGTATACTTCAAGACGCAAAGGACTGTCTATTTGATATCTTGTCCATTGCTCGGCGAACGACGAGCTTCTCATATTCCTTGTAGGCACATTGTGAATACTACACTCGATCCGGAATAATTCAGATCAGACTGATGGTGCGCTTACGTGGAGATCGAGGAGTCAAGGGCAAGAAAGAGGCCGAGCGAATAGATCACTCAGAAGCCGCTAGGAATTGGTACCCGCTCATGAAATGCTCATGCTTCTGTGCTAGAAGGGGATGCAGATCGCTGGCGTAGCTCTATTGTTCTGCCTTCAACTAGTTGATTAACAGATCATGCTCTGCCCATTTGACAGACAGAGTGAGGTGAACAAAAGACGGACTCCAATTCCCAGTTCAGTTCCGCTGAATCTTCACATTGGTATGCGGATGGATGCTCATAGATAGAACATATTCATGGAATCATGCGTACCAAAAGCTGCTCACGTGCTCTACGGAGTACGGCGGACGACAGACACTCCCGCCGCACTCCGCATGTCAACGGTCTTGGCACAGCGCGACCTCAACCCTCCATTGTGAGCACCAGAGCCCTAGTAAACAGCAATGGTGCTCTCCTTCATCCTCATACAGAACCGGCAGTAAGTGCGCTCGAATTCGCCAGACAACGCCGAGGCTAGTCTCCAGATGCTTGGGGCTAGCGGCTGATGCGGTTTCGTACAGAGGGAAGACGCGCCTTGCGAAGTGGTATGCGCCGTATAGCGTAAGTCCTCATTGAGACCCCGTTCTTCATGCGCACTGGATGAGAAGATTAGAGTGCTAATGAGTGCCTCGAACAGGATGAGGAAAAAGTCAAGTTGAAAGGCGAGGTCCGTCTCCTCTCCCTCCGCTTTCCCCCCTCCTCCGCCCTCTCCCTCTACACCCTCAAATTCCCCTTGCCGGCCCCGACTCATGCGCCCCTCTTATGGATTACAGGTCCACCGCCTAATCGCGCCCCGCGACCAAAAGCATCAATCCAACTTCGTCGAGTTCCGCAACACCTCCAAGATCGTTTACCGGCGGTACGCAGGTCTCTTCTTCTGCGCATGCGTCGACACAAATGACAACGAGCTCGCGTATCTGGAGGCGATACACTTCTTCGTCGAGGTTTTGGATGCATTTTTCGGGAACGTGTGTGAGCTGGACTTGGTGTTCAACTTTTACAAGGTGCGTGCGGGGAGCTGTGAGGCGGATGAGAGAGATGCTGCTAGGAGGGAAAATGGTGTGGAGCTATGGGGCTGATAAAGCCGCGCACAGGTCTATGCGATCTTGGATGAAGTCTTCCTTGCGGGAGAGATCGAGGAGACGAGTAAACAGGTTGTGTTGACGAGGTTGGAGCATTTGGACAAACTGGAGTGATGGATCTTGGGATCGGTTTGGGTTGAACACATGGAGGAATTCTCAGGCGTTGGTTGCGGTTACATAGGCAGGATCTCATGGGTAACAACTGGCGACATTACGGTTTTGGTGCGCTTGTCAGTGCCACTTCAGAGATGCATCTCGAGGTGTAAAGGCAGTTGAGGAGTAACGATGAGTGTCGTTTGTTCCTTCCTAGTGACTATTTACGAACGCGGGTAGCAATCTCAGTAAAGCATGACAATGACAACCAACTCATACCAATGAAACCCAAAGAATTGCGCCGACAACCAAACCGCAAGAAGGACAACCGCAGCGGGGTATAGTGATAGTAAAGCGAGACAGTAACAAGAACGCGCAGCAGAGCCAACAACACCCACCAATCCCAATAACGCCTAGCAATGACAGTAATGCGCAGTAGTGACAGTAAACATTCCCATCTCCACAGCGAGTTCCTATACCAACGCAAGGACCTCCTCCAGACGTTCCTTGATGCTTCCATCGAGCTTCTCCGGCAGCTGAAAGAGTCGGATAGCCGGCTTCACCTCCACAGCGGCCTGAATGCGCTTGATGTTTGCAGCGACGTTGTCGTGCCTGACTTCCCGCACCGGGACACTCCCACTGAACGAGGTGGTGGAGATGTCATAGAGGATGGTCGATGTTTTGAGGCCCTTCGGGGTCGAGAATGGCAAATCTGCCTGTTCGAGGTTCGAGATTTTGATAGTGAGGTGTCGGATCATGTCGAAGGAGGCGGGGTTGATGACGCTGGAGATGAGCTTGAGGGCGTTTGAGTCGAACACGTTTTCGCGGTAGAGAATAGTGACCGCTTCCGAATATATTTGTTGCGAGACGCCGAGGATACTGGTTGATATGCCCAGTGCGCCATCCTCCACCCAGGCCAAGTCGATGTAGTGGTGAACGCTGCCGCATTTGCAGGTGCTGGCGTCGGTGCAGGCTGAACGGCGGTCGAGGCCGGTGATGAAATATCCGAACTTGGACGTGCGAATTTTGCAATGAGTTTTGAGGAGGTTGCGGTAAACGTCCAAGCGGAGCTCTTTCGGCATCCCCATGAAGGTACCGGAGGGGGCGGTGGTGACTGCGAAGCGTGTTAGCACAAGCACTTCCACGTCTGAGAGGCAAGTAACAACTTACTGATGGCATTGCCTTGCTTGAGCTCACGAGCGAGAGTGGACATTGTGATAATGATGATGATTGTTGTTTATTGTGCTTGGTGATGATGTGCTTTTTTACAGTTTACTTTTACAGAGTGAAGTTTGGAAGCAAGAGTTGTCTGAGGATTCAGCAGCGAGGGAGACGGAGACTATGTACGCGGGCGAGGATCTCACACCACATGTTACCTCTCGAGTCTAGCTTGAAAAACATCCACTAACATGTTTGTGAGTCACTATACCCCCCAGCTTTACCATGAGAACCGCCCATCGGAAAGCGGGCAAGGCGCTATTTCCGTGACTTTGCCATGAAAAAGACCCACCGAGAAGTGAGGGGAACACCATGGCCTTCGGGTTTGCTCTGGAATAGATCCATCGGAATGTCAGCATGAAGATCTCTTTCCTCTTTTTGCCATTAAAACTTGCTCGCCGAGAAGCTAGAGCATTGCATTCTCGCGGGGACTTTTGAAAAGCGCTCACGTGGGTCACTAGTACCACGGTTCCCGCCCCACGTTTTGCAACGTCTTCAGCACAGACTGCAGTCACCGGCATCGCGCCTTCCGCAGCGTGGTAAAGCTCCTTGCGGACAAGAGGTAACGTGACTGGTAGGAACTTGAAAGCTGTGCGGTATTGGGACCGCATGAAGATACCAGCACCAACAGTACCTCAGCAGATCCAAGCAGATGAAAACGGAGAGCATCGGACGGCTGCGGTGCTATCAAAATCAGAAGCGCTTTTTCTCTGAAAACTATTGAGAGTGATAGAGTAAGATATGTTCTCTAATCGCAACGCCTTACCAGGTTGTTCCAGCTGGGAAGGACCGCTCCGGAAGGTGCATTCGCAAACCCGTTGCATACGCATTTGGCCGGCAGGTGCAAACAGTATTGTGTTCTGCTTACCTTTGGCAGTGCTAGCACAAAGCTGCCGGCAATCCAGGTGATACTCCAACAACTCAATGCTTTGGTACACCCACCTGCTTCGATGCCTTGGAGTACCACCCATGCAAGATCGCAGCTTTGAGTATGAAACGCTCTTTATACAAGTCAGCATTGATCTCTTCGTCACCGACCTCATTGCTTGGCTAAAAATCGGGTAGCGACAAATATGTTGAAGACTTCGAAGAGATGCGCGTAGTATTACTAGTTGTTGACGAAAAAGAAGACTGTGCGACATAAACAAGGAAACCACGCCATAGAGCGTGTTTGCGATCATCATCGCAGCTCTTCAGAATGCGTGACACGTGCAAGAAGCCTGCGGATTTTCTCACGCGTGAAGTCGCAGACAAGTGAAGTGAAGTCAGGTAGAACTCGTGACAAAGTCCGAACAAACGCTGAAAGAATCGCTCGCGTCTTGCGCGCCTTATTTCCTCAATCGTCCTCTTCTCATTCTCAAACCTCGCTTCATTCCCAGAAGTCTGCTCGTCAACACCGCGAGTTCCCAAGATCTGACAGAGAGCATCACAACCTCAGAACCTACCTTTCGGACGCGAAGAGCAGCTACCACACGTGGTGGGTCAATAATCTCAAGATCTATCACTTTCCTAGCCCGCCACCAGATGCCCCAAGGCAATAGGGCTTCATCCAGACCGCTCACGCTCAAGCATCTCCAAGAGACCGTTAGCCTAGCGACTGGATGAGTTCAATCCGCTTGAGGCAGCGTCCCTGACTGCGAGGCGGAGGATCTAGCGCGCTTCTGAGCATTCAGTCACACTTAACCTTGCAAAAAACCAATTACTGACTCGACCGCTGCCAGAACGAACCTTCAAAATGGCCGAGAACTTAGCCAAATCCGCCTGGACTGAGACGGAAAAGGTGTGTCTGGGTCCGGCTACTCGAGGATGATGCCTCGCTGACTTCACAGCTCAACTTCCTCATCAGCGTGGTCAAGCACCAGCCCATCAAGTGGGACGAGGTGACCACTCCTGAGGGCCGCACCAAGAAGGCCTGCCAGGAGATGTTCAGACGTCTTCAGGCTTCCGTTGAGAAGGATAACGAGGCCGGAAAGGGCGCCACCAACGGCAATGAGGCCGGCGAACCAAATCCACCGAAGACGCCGCGCAAGAGGGCCCCTTCGAAGAAGAAGGCCGACACTGAGGCCCAAGCTGATGAGGAAGATGGCCCAAAGACTCCGAAGCCGAAGGGCAGCGCGCGCAAGAGGAAGGATGCTGGCGACGACAACGGGGCGAAGAAGAGCCCAACGAAGAAGGTGAAGGCGTGAGTTCTCCCAGTTCCAAGTCAGCTTTCGCTGTGAATGGCTTCAAAGTGCGTTACTTGCGCAATACCTAGCGGCGATGCTGCAGTGAGGAAAGCTATGCTTGACCCTCGTAGTACCAACCCTCTTCCTTGGTGCTAATCCTGAAAGTTTCTGGTCGCTCTGGGTTTCTTCCGATGACTGACCTTTCTGAACAGGGCCCCGAAGGCCAAGTCCACTGAGCCTGAGGAGGAGGACGCTACAGTCAAGGATGAGGAGGTCAAGGATGAAGGTGCTGAAGAGGATGTCTAGTTGCTCAGCTATGGAGAGCAAACTGGGGCAGGCTGTGCATTGAGATGCCTCGTTGGGCTTTTTCAGCGCTCGTCAGTTGTTCGCTGCATCAACTTCGTGCTCTTAATGGGATCTATGGAGGAAAACGGCTATATGTGAGATCTCTTGCTTTCTCTGGGGTATCTGCAGGCACCAAGCGGATAGGGGTTCAGCTTCACCGCTGCGCGGGCATGTCGGCAAGTCCGTAAGCAATGGAAATAATCATTGCATTCAATCAGGAGCTGAAACCAGCAACTTCTCGTGATGGAAAATCCTTCGGATGCGTGGGGTGCCTGAGGTGTCCGCTGAGTAAGCCCGGCTTGTCCGCCAGGGTCTCCGGTAGGGTCCTGGGAGAGGGCGATGAAGAATGTTTAACGGGGTTGATAGATCACTTCATTATCCCCCAATCGCCACCTAAGACTGGTTGGCGCTTCTACCGCCTTCCGCTCCTTCACTCTGAATGCTCGCTGGCCCCCGTTTTGGCGCCACAAGAGGATTCCGCCGTAGCACCTATCGTTTGACAGCACAGCGCAACCTGCATTTCACCGACCGACGCGCGCCATTTACAGCCTCATCATCGCCTTCGCAGACCATTCACACCCGTAGACCACTGCAGCCTCATAGACCCGTATCCTCAGCTCTCAGCTTCACCCCCATACTACGTCGCGCCTTCCCAACTTCGCCTCCCCCTACATCACCTGCCCCGAAAGCCATGGACTCCTCCATCGAAACCCGCAGCAAGCGTAAACAACCACCGACACCCTCAAACGATCGTCCGATGAAGCAAAGAAGACCGGAAGTACAATACGTTAACGGGTCCGCGTCGGACTCGCCGGTCAACGGCCTGCTCAACCACGCGGATCTGGACTATGAGAGCGACGATGCGCCGTCCATAGCACACATCGCCGCGACTGCGGACACGGCAGAGTGGCAGGCTACTATAGAGAATGTCGTCAAGAACGTTGTCTCCATACACTTTTGTCAGACTTGCTCCTTTGATACGGACGCGGCCGTTTCGAGCGAGGCTACGGGCTTTGTGGTGGACGCGGAGAAGGGCTATATTCTTACGAATAGGGTAAGAGCTCTGTATCGCCGGAGATCAGGAAGGGCTTTCAGGCTGACTATGAGGAGCATGTTGTAGGCGCGGGCCCGTTCTGGGGCTACTGCATTTTCGACAATCATGAGGAGGTAGGTCAGATCTGTGGCCAATTGAGGTTCAAAGGCTCATGATGTATCATAGTGCGACGTCTGGCCTGTCTACCGCGACCCCGTCCACGACTTCGGTATCCTTAGGTTCGACCCCAAGGCGATTAAGTACATGCCAATAGCCGCCTTGCAGCTACGGCCCGACCTTGCCAAAGTGGGCGCCGAGATCCGCGTCGTAGGTAATGACGCTGGAGAGAAGCTCAGTATTCTTTCTGGCGTGATCAGCCGTCTCGACCGTAACGCACCGGAATATGGAGAGGGCTACAGCGATTTTAATACCAACTACATCCAAGCGGCAGCCGCGGCCAGCGGAGGCAGCTCAGGCAGTCCAGTAGTCAATATTGATGGCTATGCCGTGGCTCTTCAAGCCGGCGGCAGGGCTGATGGCGCGGCAACCGACTATTTCCTGCCTCTCGACCGACCCCTTCGCGCGCTCGAATGTATACAAAGAGGAGAACACGTGGCTCGCGGTACAATACAAACACAGTGGATTCTGAAGCCGTTTGATGAGTGCCGCAGGCTCGGCTTAACACCTGACTGGGAGGCTGCCATCCGCGAAAGCTTTCCGAAGGAGACGGGAATGCTCGTAGCGGAGGTTGTGCTTCCGAAGGGTCCAGCAGACCAAAACCTTGAAGAGGGCGATCTTCTGATCAAAGTCAACGGCGAGCTTTTGACTCAGTTTATTCGCCTGGATGCAATTCTGGACTCCAGCGTAGGGGGCAAAATCAGGCTCCTGGTGCAGCGTGGCGGGCAGGACATGGAAGTTGAGCTTAACGTGGGAGATCTCCACGCTATTACACCTGACCGATTCGTCTCGGTGGCAGGAGCTGCTTTCCATGACCTCTCTTACCAACAAGCTAGGCTCTATGCTATTGCTACCAATGAGCATGGCGTATTCGTGGCCGAAGCATCAGGGTCCTTCAAATTTGAGGGTAGCGAGTCTGGCTGGCTAGTCCAGTCTGTTGACCACAAGGACACACCTGACCTGGAAACTTTTGTCGAGGTCATGAAGACCATACCCGGTATGATTCCCTGTTAACTTCTCCATATCGACATACACTTACACCCAATATAGACCGCGCCCGCATCGTAGTAACCTACAAACACCTCCGCGATCTACACACTCTCAACACCTCCATCATCACTATCGACCGTCATTGGAGCCGTAAGATGCGCCTCGCCAAGCGTAATGACACCACCGGACTCTGGGATTTCACCGACATTGCCGACGCCCTGCCCCCCACCAAGCCCGTTGCCCGTAAAGCTAATTTCATTCGAATGGACAGCGCAAAGTACGCTAACGCGGTAGACATCGTCCGCTCCTTCGTCCGCGTTGTAGCCAACATGCCCATCAAGCTTGACGGCTTCCCTCGCGCGCGAAAGATCGGACATGGGCTCGTCGTGGACGCCGAGAAGGGTCTCGTACTAGCAAGCCGAGCCATCATCCCCTACGACCTCTGCGACGTATCCCTAACGTTCGCGGACTCGATCATCGTGGACGCGAAAGTGCTATTCATGCATCCCCTGCAGAACTACTGCATCGTGCAATATGACCCCTCCCTCGTGCAAGCGCCCGTCAAGACCCCGACCTTCGCCACCGAGCCGATCAAGCAGGGCGAAGAGACCGTCTTCTTCGGTTTCAACCAGAACCTCCGCCCAGTGGTTGCCAATACTGTCGTTACGGACATTACGACTGTCGCGATCCCCGCCAGCGCCTCAACGCCCCGCTACAGAGCTATCAACCTGGACGCCGTGACCGTCGACACGTCGCTGGCGTCGCAATGCGGCACAGGCGTGCTGGTGGCTGAGGACGGCACCGTGCAGGCCCTGTGGCTGACATACTTGGGCGAGCGGTCCAGCCACAGCGGCAAGGACATGGAGTACCACCTCGGCCTCTCGACGCCCATGGTCCTGCCGATCCTGGAGCAGGTCCGCAAAGGCGAGAAGCCGCGGCTTAGGATCCTGAATGTCGAAACGAACACTGTGCAGATGAGCCAGGTGCGCACAATGGGCGTCAGCGAGGAGTGGATCGAGCGCGTCGAGCGTGAGGACCCGGAGCGCCATCAGCTGTTCATGGTCAGAAAAGTGGACAGTGGCCACAAGGAAGGGCTGCAGGAGGGCGACGTGGTGCTCACTCTCAACGGCAAGTTGATTACGAGAGTCCAGCATCTGGATATCATGTACGACAACGAGGTTCTGGACGCAGTGATTGTGCGGAAGAGGAAGGAGATGCGGATTAAGGTCCCGACGGTGCCGACGGAGGATTTGGAGACGGATCAGTGTGTCGTGTTTTGTGGGGCGGTGCTACATCGGCCGCATCATGCTGTCAGGCAGCAGATCAGCAAGGTGCATAGTGACATTTATGTCAGCGGACGGGTGAGTCAAGATTACTTTTCTCCTCATACCTTATATCTTCCTACGCCCTTTCTCTCTTGCTCTCTTGTCTAGGAATACGAAGACACTGCTAACGCTTGTGGTAACAGATGCGCGGCTCCCCCGCCTACGCCTACGGCCTCGCCCCCACAAACTTCATAACCCACGTCAACGGCGTCCCGACGCCCGACCTCGACTCCTTCCTGGCCGAGTCCGCAAAGATTCCAGACAACACCTACTTCCGGCTCAAAGTCATGACCTTTGACAACGTCCCCTGGGTCGCCACCATGAAGAAAAACGAGCACTACTTCCCGACCGTTGAGGTCGTCAAGGACGCCGCCGAGGACCTGGGCTGGAAAAGGATCGTGCATGAGTGTGAGAAGGGAGGCGCGGGGATGGAGGCAGTGGTTGAGGGGAGTGGAGCGGATGTGGGGGACGAGATGGAGGTTGCGGAGGGGGAGCCTTGTGCGTGAGCTGGCGGAGTCGATTGTGATGCCGGAAGGGTGGGGCGCCATGATGTCCCTGGAGGCTTCATCGAGGAACTTGATGGGAAGGCGGAGTGGTCCTTTGTATACTAGAGCCTAGAGCAGCGATGGGGCGGCGATGAGCATCGCGTCATACTGCATCGGGTGGATTGCACAGCATAGCATAGCCCAGGCGTTTTGTCTCCACCTTGTACTCCGTTCCCTTCCTGGGTAGTCTCCTAGCGAAAAATCATCGCTTCCATCTCTTATCTGTCGTGTCATCCTGTTTCCGCCCAGCGCCAGCGGCTAACTAATAGAAAACATAACCAGAGCCATAACTCGGCGGTTTGGGACGCGCATTCACCGGTCTCCAGAGCTTTTTGTAAGAGCACGCAGATGGAGACATGTGGTGACCGACCATGGGTTGCGTGCGTGTGCATGTTTACCACTGCTGTGCTTATACCACATCTCTGGAACGGACACAGGTCTGATCTCATCTCGCAAACCTATTCCTCCATATCGTGTCCGACCTGGCGGCTTTACCACCATGATTACTAACAGTCGTGTCTGCGCCACCACGGATCTAAGACCAACCTGTTCCCTTCTTTCCACTTGCCGTGTAATCGAATACCATACTCTGATGACAAGGGAGAAGGGAGTTGCAGACTAAGAAGATTCGTCTTTTGCTAAAGTGAGCGCGTTTGCGTGCTAAATAAACACATGTGAGATACCGAGCTGGAAAACTGAGTACAGCCGACTACAGGAGGCAGCGGTAGGAACAGCCGAGCAACATGTGTTCTTAGCCCTATTTCCCCAAGAAACAAGTCACTGAGTAACGCGTCTTGACTGGGAGTTGCGATCAGTACGACGCACATGGCAATACCAGACCTATGAGCAACTTGTGTCATCCAAGCGCAGAGATGTAGAACTGGTACACCCCAAGGTACTCCCTCAACTGCTGGCGCCCCTACTCCCGCGGTCCCGAGAGGAGGTACAGTAAGGTCAGTGTACCTACCACCACAGGTTCACACCAACCCTGTCGTTCACAACTGCCGGTCGAATACCTCACTTACACAGGAATGCACGCGAGTCACGAGCGTCAGCACTAAGCTCATCAAGGTGCTCACTCTAGCATGCTCTCAGCCTCGACGACAGCGTTTCGAAAGCCGCCAATCCCTTACACGTCTCACGTACAAGCGACAGTGAGATTGGGAGTGATCGCCAGTTACTCATATGGCATGCAAACGACCCCTCCTCGCTTTTCCGCGGGGGTCTCCCACTCTGGTTCGCCGAGCAGCGTTGACGGCTGCTCCCGAGGTCGCATTGTTGGGGACGATTGATAACGCAATCTCGATTCGTGGAAGTGTGGGGTTTCTGATTGCGGAGACTGGGGTAATCCAGACGCTGATCCCGGGAGGCCATGCAGGGAAGGGCTTGGCTGCATGGCCGCTCACGTCCGTCTGCGTGTGTGGTGCGTGGTGTGGAGATAAGGGAAAGTTTTTTGCTGGGGTCTGAGGGCCTGATTGCGGGGAACCTGGAAAGTTTTGAGGGAATCGACGATTGCCTGGAAAGGAAATCAAGCGGAGAGGACAGACGGATGAGGTAAAACTTGGCTCGTGGGAGCCGTAGTAGGACGTTTCTATGGTACAGTAGAAGATTAGGAATACAAGTCGCATAGCGTCGTAGGACTGCTTGGTATCGTGGACCCGTTGCCCTGTGTCGTGACGCCGTCTCGGTGACGCCGTCTTGTAAACACCATACCATACCGCCCATTTAAATGGATCCACTCGACACCGGTTGCCGAGAAATGCCGACCAGTGTGTCCCAGAACAAGAGCCAATGCTCACGACCAAAGCATCGACGAGAGATCCCAGACTCCAGCTTCCTAACTCCGACAACGGAAAATGCAATGACTCTGGGACTGAACACTTGAAACCTCATCGGCCTCGCAAGACTCAGAACCTGGGTGAAAGGATCGCACTCCTCTCCAAACTCTCAGCAACCCTCTCCACAAACTCCCGGTCGATGGAGCTCCTCCTCCGCTTCTGCTTCCTCAGCTCAACCTCCGCATCCATGAGCCTGTTCTGTATCCAGGCCCGGAACTTGTTGTCAGCCTTGACTGTTGGCGAGTTGAGCAGCTCCGTGAGTGTAGTTTTGATTTGGTGATTGACCTCGTAGAGACGGTCCTCCTCCGCTTTGTCGGCGGCTGTCTGCATCGTGCTAGATCGATGAGCTAGACCGGGCTCAGTGGGTATGGCTAGCGTCAATGTGGCTGGCGCAGGATATGTTGAGGCCAAGCCGGGCGGTGGTGAGGCGCTGAACGGTGAATATGATTCTGGCGTGTGGGTCTCGGAAATGGCGGTGATGGGAGAAGTCGAGGACACTCGCAGAGATATGCGGCGGCGGAGGGCTTCTTGCTGGGTGGAGAGCTCTATGTACTCTTCGAGGCCTCGATCCTGCTGGAGCGGTGTTAGCTGGGATGTCCCCAAGAGCGCCATGTAGAAGCGGAGCTGGTGCATTGAGCTAATGCATTCATACGTACCTGGTGTGGAGGGTATGTTGCTGGATTCGCCATGTCTCCTCTCAACATCGATGATAGCATTGGTGTTGTGTGGTCGTGGAATGAGGTGTCGGTGTTGCAATTGAATGGCTCAACGGATGGCAGCAGCCGTGCTTGGGAGAAGAGCAATTTAGAGGAAACGGCCTTGCTAAAATTTTACGTGGATGGCCTGCTCTCCGGGTCTTCCGTTCCGCAACAGTGGATCGCGCTGTGTCCCGACACCGTATGTAGCTTGAAGGTTGGTGGACTGACTGGTGCTGGGGTGACTGGTGGCAAGGTGATTGGACGGGTGTTCGCAGCGGAGAAGCTGCTGCAAGAATACGAGTATCCTGACACAGCTTGGGTTTGGGTGACAGCAACGCGGGTGTTTACGGCGGCCTTTCTTCGAGTGATGAGTTCGCGGCGTCACGTAGTAATTGCAGGCGAGGGAGAATAGGGGATAAGAGACAGGCGTGACAGGCTGGCGCTGTTAAAGGCATGCTGGGCAGCATGCTGGGCAGCTTCTCCCTGATCCTGGCTGTGGGATGGGAAATGCCCAGGTGTGGAAGTGACGTTGGTACCTTGCCTTGCAGTCGCGGGAACTCACGAAGCGTCCCCATTAGCGCTCCCGAAGGTCGCGCCACTGGTGGAGCAGCGACCTCGGGAGGAAAGAACCTTGAAAACGTGAGAATTTGGCTCAGCCTCACAAGAGACAGGCCTGCGCGGACCCGGACAGTCATCCCATCACGCGGGCCAAACCTGCCTCCGGCGCGATCCTGCGGGCTGCGTGCGATCTCGAGGCAGGAGAACTGCCACAATCATTCGATTCGAGCGGCTCGAGTTGCCCATGCTTGCCTTCCTTTGACTGAGTCGTGGGCCATTCCCAAAAACGTCACCCTGACGCAGGTCTCAAGCCTGTTTGGCTGCAGGGCTGAGCCGGGGGGCTTCTTTTGGGACGTTCAGCATCGCCGGAACGTTGCGCAGCTTGTTGCAGGACGTAGAGGACCTACCGGTACCTGCTCTTGAGTTGATTTTCGAAAGACTAAGGTACCTCTAGCAGAGTAAGATACAACAGACAAACCGAACAGCACTGCGTCCCAACATCCACCGCTGAGTGCGGAACCCCTTGCTTCCCGGAACGGTGAACAGGAGGCGAAGCATGTACTGGGATGACGCTCGGTAGCTCCACTTCCCCGTCTCATTGCAAGGAAGGCCGGCTTCGACGACGGTCCATGGGATTTCGTATTAGCCTTCATTGAAACGCTGTTCTAGCCTTACGAGAAACTCTTCATTCATCCGTCATGACGTTAGAATCAGCGGTAGTGGCAAACACTTCGAGCATTGGAGCACACTACACACAGCTAGACTAGGGGTAAAAGCAGACAGAAGGAAACCACCGCTGCGTACTCACGCAGTGTAACGATATAATTACCAGTATCGGTAGGAGTGACTCGCTTTCTAGTAAGAAGCACAATCTCTTGAATGCTTTACAACGTTCGCTTTCTATACTACGTGTGTACCAGTGTGCCAGCGCTCCCGAATTGACGAACCGCTGGCACCCGGCGTCTTGTTCTGCGATCTGTATAGAAACGCTCAAAGAAGAGCCGTCTTCCAGACCCCATTCTCGCCCACAAGAGATAGAGCCGTCGATGCCATTGAAACAAATAACGCACTGGAAGGGAGAGAAAACGCCATATCACGGAACACGGGATTTATCATCGCATACCTAGATGAACAGCGAGCATCTGCAGCCAGTTGCTACGACAGGGTGGGAATGACATATTGAAGTCATTGCGAACCGCGATTCTACTCACAACTCACAGCACAGACGTTTTAAGGACGCAGCTGTGCTACCTAATTAGGAAAAAATCCGGGAATCGTAGAACGTCGCCTGCTTGGATGCGCTGAGCATCGCGCTCTGTCCTCGCAGCGGGTCGCTGGAACGTCCACTAGGCAGAACAGAGAGTGCTTCCTATCATCGACCGACGGGGTTCGCGTGGAGATTGTCGGTCCAGGCTGGCGGTGTGCCGCTGTCGTTGGCAGGCTCGCACTCTGGTTGTGGCCGCTGGAGCCTTCAGCATATTGATGAAGATAGTCCTTGATGATGATGGGCCACGGGACGATTTGGATCGGCACGAAAGTCTTGTCAAACGTGTGGATTCGTGCTCTCGGCTGGCGACGTGCCAGGTTCGCCCGTAGACTTGCCAACCGGTGAGTGGCCGTAAACGACTTCGGCGTGTTGATGAGGATACCTTTTGATGGACTTTGTGGCGGGGTGGCCGTGGGCTGAGAGTTCCGAGCAGGTAGTGGATTTTCTCATCTGCGACGTTCTATGGTTACCATATTGGGCAACTCCAATTCCCTCATCAAACGCCTACGTCGTCAAAATAGAGTTGCGCTTAGATATCTGTTCTATGATGGAACCCGCAATTGATAAGATGCAGATATGATCCATCCGGAGACGCAGCAGAACGAGAAAGACGCGCAAGACCAAGGGAAGGCGGACGCGCTGACCAGAACAAAACTGTCGCCTTGCGAACAAATCAAATTACCATCACTCGTGGAACGTAGAGCATACAGTTGCCACAAGGCGTCGAACTCTCCAGGAAGAGTAATTGTTCTAGCATAAAGAAGAAAACGTATCTTTCTGATGTGGGCCTCCTAACACCCACTCTATGTATCCGCATTCTTCCTGTAGATCCAACGCCAGACAGTCTAGTAGGTATCACTTCATTATTCCCCCCATCTCTTGCGCCAAATGCTCGCTCAGGAACGCAGGAGATATCAAAACGTGAGATCCAGAGTAGAGAGAGAGCCAAATTACGATGCCGAAAGCGCCCATCCACCCCTCCCTTCACCGCCCTCACTGAACGCCAAATTAACTATGCGACCGTAGCGGACGTCCTCCGTTTCCCGTTGTTCTTCAAAACCATGCTTCCCAACGCCATGCCTGAGCCACGTACCTGTCCATGGCTCAGAAGATGCTCTCCAGGATTGAACTCGCTCATGCGCCTGAACAGCTCCGGGTCGCTGTCGTCGCCGATAAAGGTCCAGCTTTCTTCGATAGTCTCGTCCGCTTCATTTGAAATTCCGTCGCGCTTCTTGATGAGCGTCTTCGCGTATTCCAACGTGCGGTAGAGAGTCTGTATCGCTCTGCCGACACCATCCTCCTGCAGAACCTTGTTAGCGCTGTGTTTTCTCGGGCACAGATTGGCACGGGGTATACTTACACTTCTGATCTGATCGCCCATAACACGAGCTCGAGCAATCATACGCTCACTATGCGTAGCCTCCCACAGCGCCCTCGCCAAGACAGTCGTGTTGAGCTTCCGAAGATAGACTCCCACACCTAGATCCTCTACCCGCGACCCAAAGAAGAATTGATCGCCAAAGAAAGGTTTGATGATAGTCGGGATACCAGCCCTAAGACTGGCGCCAGTCGTGCCTGCACCGCCATGGTGGGTAGCCGCATCTACCTTCGTGAAGAGCCAGTCATGCGGCGCCTGGTCGATCCTGAAGACCTCGGGGGGCAGCGGCGTCTCATCGCCTGAGGTGCCGGCTTTGGACAGGCGATCGGACCAGCCTCGGGACAGGATGCAGCGGACGTCTGCTTTGAGGACAGCATCCACGACCGTCCTCGTCATTGCAGCGGCATCTTCGACGATTATAGAGCCGAAGCCCACATAGACCAGCTTCTTCCCATCTCTACGTGCTGTTTCGATGAAGGAGACAAGCTCTGCAGATGGCTGCCAACCCGTCGCTTCGTCCAAGAACCAGTATCCGGTGATGTCGATCCAGTCGCTGTAATCGATAGGCCGAGGGACGACATGCGGACTGACAAAGTACATGAACGGCACCTTGTTGGGCTGTAATTGGTCCAGAGTCGTGCTTCGCAGACCAAGCTCTTTTCTTCGCCAGCGATTGATCTGGCCCGCGGTCAACTTCCAGAACAGGTTCTCGAATACTACATAGGTGTAGTAGTTGAATGCGCCACCTCGCTTGTGCTCCGGAATGCCAAAAGCATGCGGGTAGGTCCTGGTACGCGTCCAAGGCATGGCGAAGGCCCGGAAGTAGGGGATCTGTAAGGCCTCCGCGATGTGGATTCCGACCATTGCGCTGGGACTTTCAATGAGCAAGTCGGATTCTTGACATGCCCGCCAGGCGGAGCTGCACAGCCCGTCAAGCCAACCTCGGAACTACGCTTGTTAGTGGCCGTTTCACTGGGAGGTTTGTATACAGCGCTAACCTTGCCGTGGGTCTCCCGGATGAAAGAGTACGTGAACATGCCATTTTCTACACAGACCCTCATCAATTCTGCCGGATCGCCTTCGACAGGCGCGAAGTCGATGCCATGCTTCCGTATCCATGGCTCAAACTCGACATGGGTTGCGATCCGAGGCTTGTGCCCCTCTTTGATCAATCCTTTACAAAACGCAATATACGGCTGGACATCGCCGCGCGTGCCGATAGTGAGGCAAGTTATCCGAAGAGAGGTGTCTGGCTTGAACCGAACAATTGAAGCTTCTGTGTCATCGAAGATCACCGGTCGCTCTACTGCTCGTTAGTAAATGAGTCTTTGCAACGTTAGGGATACATACCGTTCTCTTGGAGATCCCTTGGCGTTTGAAGCTGTATTTCGGCTTCAGCTTTCTGGCGTGCCTCTTGCAGCGTCTCATGCTCAACCTTCGCAGCTTTGGCATCCTCGATCTCTGTTTCACTTAGGACGTTTGGACCTTGTGCGTAGTGCGAGATCTCTAGACTCTCGAGAAGCGTGATGGCACAGTCATCCCGGGACCCCGATTCTCTAAAGTCAAAGAGAAGCTCCTCATGGCCCCGAATCACGAGGACAAGGGCAGAGTAGCCGAAGCGAAAACCGTTCTCCTTGTGAACGTTCTCGATGTCTTTGAAAGGAAGGATCAACTGCTCCAAGTCAGCAATGAGAAATCGGTCAAGGCAGCGACACTCACCTTTGTTCGCGTGCCCGGCAGGAAGCTACGAAAGCAAAAATGACGGTCGCTGATGTAGATTTTGCCATATAAAGGCAGCACACGGTGAAGGTATCCGAAAAATGTGGCCCGCAATCTCTCCGAACTAGGCATCGCAAAGTGGTCTCGAAAGCGCTGCTCGTGCTTCTCAGCGTCCTCGTCATCTTCAGTCTCCTGAATCTCGTCATCCGCCGCAAGGCCTTCTGCTGTCCCGTAATGTTTGCGTCCTCCAGCCCACATGCCAGAAACTTTCTCGTAGTAACCCATGGATTCTGTTGCGAGCAGATTGCTCATGCGCTTCGAGCGATTCCTTAGGAAACCTGCAATCCCCGAAGCCTTCTGTAACGGCACGCTGCCTGCGCGCATCCAATCTTGTATCGCAGAAGATGAACCTGAACGCTGCAAGCCGGTTTGTGGTGCTTCGTTGTACTCGTCTAACCCAGGCGGATGAAGGCCCTCAGCGCCTGTTTGCCGCTTACCTACACCCTGCTGTCCTTGAGGACGAGCCAATGGTTGTGGTAGAGGTTTGCGTACATCTGACGATCTGGCTGTGTCTTGCGAGTTCCTCAGCGACCTATCAACAGACAGATCGGACTGAGCCGTTGTATGACGAACTATGGTAGGCCGATTGAAGACAGCACTTCCGCTCAGAATCTGGCTTGCAGAGGCGTTCGTGTCTCCAATTGACTGTATGGCAGCTGATGAATCCGTCTCCGGATCCAGAGAGTTCGTAGCCGATTCAGAGGAGTCATGCAGTACTGGTGACAAAGGAGATTTGCCTCTTCGTCTGTCTTTACTGACGCTCTTGCTACGGCCTGAGCTGAAGCTTCGTCTCACTTCAGAGCTCGACAGTCGTGTTTGGCGCCCGACGTCTAAGCTGCGTCGTGACCTGTCGAAGCTTGAGCGCAAGGTTTCGCCGCTGGGCCTAGGAAGTGAGGGCTCTCGAGAGCTGGGCGAGATAGGTGATAGCGTGGATCGTACGCCTTCACGGACTGTTGGCGACAGCACGTCCTGTGGATCGTGACCTCGCGCAACGCCGCCCAAGGTACTTACGTCCTGGCTTGGCCTTACTGCCGGCGGAGTGGTCGAGATCTCTTCGTCGGTCACGTGGTGACCATTTCCGCTCACCATGATCCTCAGGACGTTGACCGCATCCTGACTCGAGTTCCAGAACGAGAAGAAATACTGTGTAGCGATTAGCATGAACACAGCAAGCCAGTCGATTGAGAGCAAATACTTCATCCATAGCATAAGTCTCGTCATTGTCGATTACCCGGATCTTGACAGTGTCACCATACTCAAGCACAGCACTCTCTTCAATATCAATCACACTCTCGGTTGGTAGACTGATCTTGACGCTGTCGCCTTCGTTGTGCGCCCTGAATATGACCTTCTGAATCGCTTTGACCCATTCCTTTGCACTGGTAGCGCTGTCTGCTCGGAAGGTATACGTTCTCTGGTGTGTTTCTACCACAAAGCCTAGGGCGTCTTTTGAATCCATTGGAGCGGCAGATATGCCGTAGCGTAGATCGATGGTGCCGCTTGGAAAATATAATTCTGTCGGATCCGAGTAATAGAAGAGTACATCGCCTTTGAGAACGCACCAGTATCTGTTGTATTTGGGGTTTCGTCGGCCGCGCTTTGCTAGATTACCAGACTTTATAACTTCGTGCTGGATGAGGTCAGTCTACCCAGCAGCCTGGGGACAGGGCAGCTTACAGTCTTCTTCGGTAGATAGGCGTAGAAACATATGTGCTTCTGCGTCACATACATATAGCCCTGGAGAAGAACGCTCTGTAAAAGCCAGCAAGGGTATTCTAACATCGTTAGTATCACAACCATGGGTTTCAAGGGATATTATGCTATACCGGCAATCACTTCTTCGGGCGCCTCAAACTCGAACACGTCCATCAGCTTCTGCGGAAGGCTCACGGGAGTCTTGGATCGGGGAATCTTCTGACCAACATCGCGTTCGGAGGCACGTCTCTCCCGCGGACCCTCCGAAGCTTCCATGTTGGCTTCGGCCTGTAGTATTCGACTCATGACAGGGGCGACACCATGCGCTTGCTCAGCTGTGTCCTCCTCGGGCTGTTGTTCCGGCAGTATCTGGGAATCTGACATGCCATCCATACTCGTTCGCGCAGCTTTGCGCTCTTTGATAGGTCTGAGGAGAGACAGCTTCGGCACCGATTTGAAAAGCCTGTGATGCGATGGCTTTAGCCCGGACTTGTGGCCTTCCCTCTCCTGCTCTCTTCCCCTTCGTGGGGCCCCAGTAAATAGTACCGTGGATGCGGCCGTCCTAGGTTGCGCAGGTACGTCCTCGTCTTCGCTACCGCTAGACTGGTTCTCATCGAAGTGGGAGCGCTGGTCCATGTTCGAGCCGACCCTCGTTATTAGAGAGAGGACGGACTGGTTCATGTATTGTGTCTCTAATGTCTTTGGGGCTGTGACATCCTCTTCCTCGTCCTCTCCGCCCTTGAGCCGGTCTGGTATCTCCACCGACACCCTCCGTAGAGGCCTCCCAGGCCGTCTTAAGCTCCTGCCTGCCTTGTCGGCAGACATCCTGCGGGCGTCCATGGTGTGATGTCTCTGTTCGGGATCGCGCCAAAGCGACGGGTTTCGCGCGAGGCTCTGGGCTCGTACGAGGAGCGGACTGCGCGAGCTCCAGGACGCAAGAGGATGATGCCGGAAGCACTCGTCTAATCTGGAGATGCGTTGAGCAAACCAGCACTGGAGCGAGTGCGGCTACTGATCTATGTTAATCACATGTTGAGTGCGACTGGAAACAGTTAACTCCCGGGCCACGATCATGCACTCGACGCACCTCAGCGTTGGGGATCTCTTGACCAGTCGGAAGCTTGGCGTTCACCGCCTTTGAAAGCGGCCTATGGGGCATCGTTCATTGTTAGGTACCAACGGCGCCTCACGCAGCTGTGAAGGCAGCAGTGTGAAGCTAAACTTCAAAGGAATGTTACTACCCTCGGTGCCTAGGTAGGCGGTCACAGAGGATCAGTACCGCTCCAACAGGGCCATAACTACCCGACCGCCAGCCCAGATTGTGAACGTGGTGCCTGGAAACCTCAGGGTTCATTAACATACCGCACGTGACATGCTGTGTTCCGCGCCTTAGTGCACGGCATCACGGAGACGGCTGTTTACCAATCCGGGCAGCACATCTAGATGTCTCATCAGGTCTGCCTAAGAAACGGTGTCAAACTACAGGAATGGAAGCGGATATAGTGTAACCCGGAGCGTCTCGTTGACGAGAGATTGAAGCATTTTCAATATCCTGATCAGGTTCCGCGCTGACAAACAATCCGTCTGCCGATTTGGCGTGCTGAGAATGCCGTCGGAACTGACATCGGATATCAAACACAGGATATAAGAGGACTCTGCCGGAGGAAACCCTGACGTGTTATATCTACTTCGTCCACACATCAAATAGCTCTGCACCTTCGCGTCTGATAGACCACACTCAATCCGTAGAAATGGCAGATCCAAGCCTGTATACTTATCCCTCACCTCTTGAAGGCTTTGAGGATTTACCTCCCTTATCAGAGTATGTTCAATATCTTGTCCACTGTTTGCAAAGAGTGGTGGCGCTCTGTAATTACAAGTTCTCCGTTCGGTTCTTTGTGCATCCTGATAGCCTCAACAGGTCTACTTCAGTCTAGCATTTAGTTCAGGGCCGAAGACGCACTTGCCACATATACTGACCCGAGACAGCGAGCGAGCGGCGGATGGGAAATCCTTCGTAAATCCGCCAGCAGCTGAGCCGAGTCCAGCGTATAAAAGCTTCACCGCACCCGTCTCCAATGGCGAACGTGGAGGCTTTGACGTGCACATCTATTTCCTGCAGTCCGACCAAGAGCAGACGACGTTCGCAGCGCAGCTATGGGAGAGGATACGCCGGGAATGTCAGTCCAGCACTCTGATGTGACTTCTTCACAACCGTCTTGATACACAGAGCTGATGTTCCAATAGTCCCTGAGCTAAGAATCTATCGGATATTCGATAAGCCCATCGGGCCGCACCCTATGGGAATGTTCGAGGTCAACATCTTCACTCCAGGTTAGCCGATCTCAGCACTCCAAACCCGATTTAGCATGGCTTTTTGGGCAGTATCTAACTTTGTTTCCAGAGCAATTTGGCGCATTTATTCCATGGCTTGTCATCAATCGCGGGCCGCTATCAGCTCTTATTCATCCCAACACCGACGATGAGGAGCGTGACCACACACAGCGAGCTACGTGGATGGGGCACCCCTTGCCATTGAATCTGAAGATGTTCAAGGGAGGAAAGCATTGAGCGCAGACTGGTCAACATGCGGAACAGGCTTCTGAGGAGTAGTGAAGATCAGCGTCAGCTCGTGCGAAATGCTTGCCAATCCGAACAGCATGTTCCTAGTCTACAATCTGTCCTTGACCATAACGTTGACTTTGATGCCTTTTCCAAGTGACGTAGCCGCAAATCGTAGCATGCTTCCCGGAGCATGTGGCCTAGCTCGTCCCAAGCACGATATGTGCAGCATGGCCGTATCTGACCCTTGTGATGAGCCTTTGGATGCTGGTGCCCCTCTCACAGGTGATGCACCCAGCCTCAGCCATTTCAACCTTCTTCGTCCACCACGTCGAGCGGAGCAAGGACACGGCCAATCATCTTGCGCTCCCTGCACAGCTCCCTTTCAACCCTTCTTCTCCCCCTCCCCACCCGTCTTCCTCTTCTTCGCCTTATCCTTCTTCCTCTTACTCCTATCCCTCTTCTTCAGCGCCTGCATCCCCGCCTTACACACCTCCGCATACCGTGCATAGAACGTCTCTAGCGCGTCCGGCTGCACGACCGTAGACAGCTTAACCTTACCGGCTCGCTTCTCTTTCGACTTGCCGTTTGTGGCTCGGACAATGACTGGTAGCGGGTTTTCTGGGTGCAGGTCCCACAGGGGGTCGTCGGCAACTTTGACGGGGCTGGAGGGTGCCGAATCCGCAGAATATGTGACTGGTAGCTTGTGAGTTGAAGCTTTATAGAGGTTCCGGGAGGCGCACATCGCTTCTGGGTGAGGAAGATAGAGCCGTGTTGCTTCTCCTGGCTTTTGCTGAAGAGACCGGCAAGCTGGGTGAAGAACTACTGTCGAGTTAGCGATGGTGGCCTTTGGCGGGTCGCGCTGCAGTACCTCTTCGTTGGTCAGCTGTGTCTCTGCCATATTAGAGTCGGTAGCCTAGTTATAGGGCCCTTTGCATTTGTGTATTGCTCAACCACGAATTCTCACGTTACTCGCTCGATGCGCTTGAAGTGGGATGCGCCGCGCTAGCGAATCGCGGGGCCATTCCGCAGCCTTGCCCGAACTTTTCCTGAGCATCGCCATCTTCCCTGCCCACTATGCGACATCAGACCTACAGAGGCCCGAAGCTACCGAGTGCGCTGCTTGGCCAGATCGGAGGTGCGCATAACAAACTCTCAGTCCGTGTCCATTGCTAATTTGTCCAGATGCCAAAGCTACAGGACGCAAAGGACCCGGGCGCAATGCGCCTGGCGGCCGCAAAGAACGGCGTAAAGCGGAGAGGGTGCAGAAGAAGACGCAGCGGAGGCAGCCAAGGGTGACAAAGACGCTTAATGAGCCTGTCGAAGAAGACTCGGACGATTTTGAGGGATTTGAAGAGGAGGATGATCCATCACCACCGCTCAGGTCTGAGCCGGGCGTTCAGAAACCGGAAACACAGCAGCCCAAGTCGATCCTCAAACGAACTCAGAAGGCGGATCCAGGAACCGGAGCTCGGGACAGGCTGTCCACGTCACCAGGACCAGAACCGCGGATATCGAGAGGTGTCCGGGATAAGCTGGCAGAAGACGATGCGGAGATTGCGGCCCTGGAGAAGAGGCTGGGATTGAAGAGCAAGAAGCTTCCGAAATCTTTTGAAGATGATGGATTAGATCTGCTTCTAGAGGGCCTGGACGATGATACAGGGTCAAGTGGCATGGGCAAGAGAAAGAGGACGGATGATGAGGAGTGGTTAGCAAAAAAGAGACGAAGATCCGGGAGAGATCAGATTGAGGAGCATGAGAGCAGCACCGAGACTGAGGAGGACGAAAGTGGGGATGAGGGGATGCTCGATGAGGAAGGCGAACAGTCTGACTCCGAGGATGGCGACACTCTCGATTCTTTGAACGACGGCAAAGACGACCGCCACCAGCCGCTCAGAATACACAACCCAGAGGAAGATGACGGCTTTGACGATTTTAGCGACGATGTCTCAGACACTCCAGAGGAGGTCCAGCCTCGCAAGGTCCGAGAGAATCCTTATGTAGCTCCCGTCTCCGGAACCAGCGACCGTTCAGCGAAGTACATACCCCCTTCTCTTCGCGCACCATCGACCTCCGATGCTGAGTCTATGGCTCGGTTGCGGCGCCAGTGTCAAGGGTTACTCAATCGACTCTCCGAAGCCAACCTTTTGACCATTCTGAAGGACGTGGAACAAATATATCAGCAAAACCCTCGTCAGTACGTTACCTCGACGCTTATCGAACTGTTACTCGGTTTGTTATGCGATAGAACAGTCCTGAATGACACTTTCCTCATTTTGCACGCTGGTTTCATCGCAGCAATCTACAGAGTTGTTGGTGCAGATTTTGGGGCACAGCTGGTTGAGCGTATAGTCACTGAATTCGATAAGTTCTACAAGTCATCTGCAGACGGCGGAGGCAAGGAAGCCGCAAATCTCGTGTCTTTGCTCTCGGAACTTTACAATTTTCATGTCGTCGGCAGTAACATTGTCTTTGACTATATCCGCCTTTTTCTCGAGGAGCTTTCAGAAGTCAACACGGAGCTCCTCCTTCGAATTATTAGAAGTAGGCTTGTAATGCCTGCGCCACTAATCGTTTCATGCTAACAAACACCAGATTCTGGACAACAGCTTCGCTCGGATGATCCGTCCTCCCTGAAAGACATCGTGGTTTTATTACGAAAAGCGGCGACCAAGGCTGGCGAGACAAACCTATCTGTTCGCACCAGGTTCATGATGGAGACTATCAACAGCCTCAAAAATAACCGCATGAAGACCGGCGTCGCCGCTTCCGCCGTCAACACCGAGCATACAGTCCGCATGAGGAAGACCTTAGGGACGCTAAACACGCGAGCTGTCATGGCTAGTGAGCCGCTGCGGATCGGTCTGAGCGATGTCAGAGACTCAGACAAGAAGGGCAAGTGGTGGCTCGTGGGTGCGAGTTGGAGGAACTCAAGTGCAAACCAAAACCCCCAGACATCCAAAACTCATTCGCAGGAAGCGGAGAAGACTACAGACGAGCTTGCAAACATCGATAGTGGCTTGCCAGACCTTCTACAACTCGCTAGGGAACAGCGTATGAACACGGACATACGTCGGGCAATATTCGTCACCATCATGTCAGCCTCGGATTATAAGGATGCTCATCTCCGGCTGTTGAAGCTGAAGCTCAAGAAATCCCAAGAGCTCGAGATACCGCGCGTCCTCATTCATTGTGCTGGGGTCGAGCAGCGATACAATCCCTACTACACCTTGATTGCGCGCCAGTTCTGCTCTGATCGGAGGCTCAAGATGGCGTTTCAGTTCGGGCTATGGGAGCTCTTCAAGCGCATGGGAGAGAGGACAAACGAAGACGATCTCGAAGAGAATGACGATGAGGAGGCAGATGACATGAATATGAGGAGAATCGTTAACTTGGCACGGATGTTTGGTGCGCTGATCGCGGATGGGGGCCTCTCTATTGGAGTGTTGAAGGTAAGCCCTTGAGGAGCAGTAATACAATCAAGCTCGTACTGACAACGAGATTGCAGACTCTCAACTTCGCTTACCTGCAGCCAAAGACGAAGACTTTCGCTGAGGTTTTACTCACTACTGTGATTCTCCAGTCGCAAAAGCGTTCGTCTGGCGAAAGAGATACCAAAGCCCTGCTGGACGTATTTGAGAAGGTCAACGACGCGCCTCAGATGGCGAGGGCCCTCCAATACTTTCTCGAAAAGGTTGTTAAGAAAGGGGATGTAGCTGGGAGCAAGTCGGAAAAGGAAACGGTTCGGTGGGGATGTAGCCAGGCTGTTGATGCGTTGACGGCAACGGTTGCATCGGCGGTCGTAGAAGAGGACTAGATAGTCTTCTTTGCCATTCTATGTAGTTCGGAACAATATATCCATGATCTACTAACCGTTGATTGATTAATAATAATCTCATCACGAGCACGACTTTCGCCTCGCGACGATGCCAAGAGATGTCAGCCACGCCGCTTCTTCCCGCACGCGGAGCTCCGATCTTGCCCAACAGCTCCAACAGCGGCATCCATAGCGTCAGCCATCTCAAGCTCCCGCCTCACCACCCCCGACCTCTATCACAATTGCTGTGCGACGCGCAGCATATCTCTCTCCTCCCTTTCATCTTCCTTTGGCGCCATGTTCAAGACCTTGATACCAAAGGCCACCTCGAGGTCGCTGCTCCGACCCGTCGGCCAAGCCAGCAGCACCTTTCGCCCCTCCACGTTCTACCTCGTCGACCGGGCGCGGAGAGGATATGCTACAGAAGCAGGTCAGGCACAGGCGTCCTAGGGACATTGCATAGCAAGGCGCTGACTCTGGTGCAGAGGAGAAGGACCTAGTAATCATAGGCGGAGGCGTCGCCGGATATGTCGCAGCTATCAAAGCAGGCCAAGCAGGCCTAAAGGTAGAGTCGAGCTCTATCCAGCAACACGCACATCTCGTGGCTCACCTGGACACAGGTTGCTTGCATAGAGAAGCGCGGCGCGCTCGGCGGCACATGTCTCAACGTCGGCTGCATTCCCTCCAAGTCCCTCCTGAACAACTCGCACCTCTACCACACCATCCTACACGACACGAAGAACCGGGGTATAGAAGTCGGAGATGTCAAGCTCAACCTGGAGCAGATGATGAAGGCGAAGGAAACCTCTGTCAGCGGCCTCACGAAGGGTATCGAGTTTCTCTTCAAGAAGAACAACGTCGAGTATATCAGGGGCACCGGCGCTTTCGCGGACGAGCACACAGTTGCTGTCAACCTCATTGATGGCGGCGAGACCAGCGTGCGCGGCAAGAACATCATCATCGCCACTGGTAGCGAGGCGACACCGTTTCCAGGCTTGTCTATCGACGAAAAGAGGGTCGTCACTAGCACAGGCGCTATTGCACTCAAGGAGGTGCCGAAGAAGATGGTTGTCATTGGAGGCGGCATCATTGGTCTAGAAATGGTATGCAAAGGCGTGATATAGAAATAAGGAGGACCATGCACTGACCACGCACGCAGGGCTCAGTATGGTCTCGACTAGGCGCTGAGGTCACTGTCGTCGAGTTCTTGGGGCAGATTGGTGGACCTGGTATGGACGCTGAGATCTCAAAGATGACGCAAAAGATTCTCCAAAAGCAAGGCATGAAGTTTAAGCTCAATACGAAGGTCACCAAGGGCGACGACAGCGGTGACACCATCAAAATCAGTGTTGAGGCTGCAAAGGGCGGCAAGGAGGAGACCGTAAGCTTCTCAGCCGTGTGCCTCAAACACACCAGCTAACATGCTCCCAGCTCGATGCAGACGTCGTCCTCGTAGCAATCGGCCGCCGACCCTACACCGCCGGTCTAGGTGTCGAGAACATCGGCATCGAGACCGACGAGCGAGGCCGCCTTGTCATCGATCAAGAGTACCGCACCAAGCTCCCGCACATCCGAGTGATCGGCGACTGCACATTCGGCCCCATGCTAGCCCACAAGGCAGAAGAAGAGGCCGTCGCAGCAGTCGAGTTCATCACCAAGAACTACGGTCACGTGAACTACAACGCTATCCCCTCGGTCATGTACACGCACCCCGAAGTCGCCTGGGTCGGCCAGACCGAGGCGGAAGTGAAGAATTCGGGCGTCAAGTATAATGTTGGCAGCTTCCCGTTTTCTGCTAACTCGAGAGCTAAGACGAACCTGGATACTGATGGCATTGTTAAGTTCATTGCGGATGCCGAGACGGATAGGATATTGGGTATTCACATCGTCGGACCCAATGCTGGTGAGATGATTGCGGAGGGCACGCTGGCACTCGAGTATGGCGCGAGCTCGGAAGATGTTGCGAGGACGAGTCATGCTCATCCCACTCTAGCGTAAGTTGTCATCGCGTTGTTCCTTCCACTTCTGAAGAAAACCGCTAACCGTTCGATTTTAGTGAGGCATTCAAGGGTAAGCGACCGTCTGACAACTCTCCTATTGTCTATGAAGACTGGGCTAACCCGGCGCGTGTCGAAAACAATAGAAGCAGCTATGGCCACGCATTCGAAGGCAATTCACTATTAGTTGATCGGCGGTTTGGTGGAGCAAAAGATCTTCTCGTTGTTCTTGTAGCGCGCATCGTCGAACCTGGTTGTGTATGTAAAGTATTTGATGCGGAGCCGCCCCAACTCTCGTCAGATATGCCGATAACAGGCAATGTGAATATCTGTATGATACGGACGCTTCTTCACTGTGAACCGTAAGGGTGAGCGGATCGCAGCTTGATGTTGTTATGGCTTGACTTTGACCGGATGAGGAAGAGCCGCGGAAAGGATTCTACATCCCTTCCAGAGGCCGTTCTCGAGAACGATGTGAGATCCGATGGATATTCATGCTACTCTTGCTTGCGACATTCGAGCTGGATTACCCAGCATGTTGTGTTTCGTATGTCGTTTAGATACTTATGGACGATGACCTCAGGACGTATGCTGCGGGTTCTTTTCGAACACATCCGTCCAGTAGCGCAGTCACAATCCCTTTGAAGAACCTCCAATAACACCAGGAAGTATCACATTCACCCTAGAGCGCCCCGACAACAGCTTCTCCTGCCAGTGAAGTCCAATGTCGCTCGAAAGCTTGCCCGTCTCGGGAGCGCGTTGTCAGACAAGCGGTGCAGTGGCTTTCGCGTCTCGGCTGGCGCCGCACTCCCTTCAACCGCGCCAGGCTTTGTTCACTCAGCTCTGAGCACACTCACACTCGATCGACCAAGTAATTGCGCATACGATTGCGGCTCTCAAAGTCGCCTTCAGAGAACACACATGCCCTGATGGACTTATCTTTCCGGAGATGACCACCTCCGCGGGCTCATCGACGCCGACCAGCGTGCCGTCCGCTCACCCTGGCTTCCGCCGCTCTATTACCGTTCCTGCGCTATTAGCCAACCCTCCCAGACCCCCTACAGCAGATTCGTCAGGAGGTGCAGAAAGCGTAGAAGTCCTCTTTGTGCATCCGTTCGCCAAAGTCGTGTCTTTTACCACATCGTCAAGCACATCGAGGCCGAGCTCTAGCTCAAGTCGAGGGACCGATGGGCCGGATAGAGAGCTATACGGGACACTATCATGGACTTCACCTACGGAGAGGACGATGGCGGCTGGTAGTAACTACATGCGCCGGAAGCAAGCATTCAATCGCTGATGTTGTTAGGCCCGCTGAGGATATATCGCGTCCCTAACAGCGTATCCTTCCTTCACTCTGGCACCCTACTTCATGCGATTCTACCAAAGTCGCAGTGCTGGTGTGTTGATCAGGAAGGACGGTTTGTTCTTCGAATACGGCTGAGCTCATACTACCGAATCGAACTTCCCTGGGACAACGACGAGAACAAGCAGAAGGTGGAGGAATTCAAGAGCATCCTCATCAGCGTACTACAGTACGAGAAGACGCCATGTCCGTTCAAAGGTGGTCCACACGTGGAGATGCCGGAAAGACCTGAGACACCGCGGCGAAGGTCGCTGCAACCAGTGGAGAAGGCCAAGCGCTGGAAACTGAACAGGGTCTGGACGCCAGAAGATGCCGGGCTACGCGCTTTTGATGGTACGGACACGAGTACAACGTCTGCCTCGGAGGACGATGATAGCAACACCGTGAGCGCAAGTAGCGCAACAGAACATAGTCCCGGTGCGCTGGAGGTTTCGGAGTCTGTCGAGAACTCGCCAGAGAGCTTGCAGATCCCGCGAAGACCTCGTGCTCTCAGGGACACACGCTCTGTAACGGCACCAGCCCAGATGATAGTTAGGAAGACCGAAGGTCCACAACTACCGTCCGCTCAGCAGGACTCTAGTGATCCCCCTTCAGACTCCGTGAGCTTGGCTTCGAGTGTTGACTCGTTTTGTTCGTTCCCAGAGTTGCCTCCGGTGCCACTTTCATCATCCCATCTGGCACCCGCATCTGTTTATGGCGATGCTGTTGAGGAGCAATACTCGGACATCGAGGTACGAAAACCTCGGGCACGCCACAGACGCGACATATCAGACATCACCATCACTCCAAATGCGGCGAACCGCTCCGCAGGGCCTACACCGCTTCATTCGCCCCTTTCAGAAGATAGTCGACTACGATCCGCGCCTTCTACGCCGACGTTGATGAGCGACTCCGAAGACGCTTTGTCGTCGCCATCTTCTAGCTTGAAAACGCCGCCAGATACGATCCGGTTACGTCCTATGACAGGCGCCTCGCAACGGCGCTCCTATTCCCCGATGCCGCACGCGGTAAACCTGTTCACACCGCCAAGACGACAGCTGGGCACTGTGTTGGTGCAGAAGACGGCTGAAATCTTACTCAGCCCGCCTAGTCATCTGATCGCGCTTATGCTGCGTATTGCTGCGAACTTTACACGCGGGGCGTTTACTAGCCCCAGTTCGAACAGTAGAGGCGGGAGGATACCGTGCTCGTGGGAGTCCAGCGGCGATGAGGAAGATGATTGGGGCGAGGATGACTATGGAATTCCACTCACGACTATCAGCTCCGCAGAGTCGAAGAGGAATCGTTCGGGCACCCGATTGGAGACTGGTTGATTTGGTGTTTTCTCTGTTTTTTATGAGTCCTTTTTGCATATGATACCATTGAAGTTGGTGTTTGTGAATTTGGATGGGAGCACTTGGTGGCACTTTCTTGGAAATGTAATCGCTTGTGTCTGGACAGACAGGAGCGCAAGAACATAGCGCTATGGGTAATAAGTGCACACATGATTTGAACCGAGCATTCTTAGATGGTCTCGAATCGGGAGAAGTTTGGGAGTGTTCATCGCTTGTAAGCATTGTGATGTACAAAGCGGCGCAACTTCAGTAAGCGTTACACTCTACGTGGAATTCCCACCCAACAGCACTGAGATGGTCTCTTGGATACTGTGTTCGAAGACATCGCGATCTTGTTCAAGGACTGTTCATCGCGTTCCACTTGGATTGACAGATCGGTGGCTGGCATAGCTGGAACCCAAATAATCACCTGATCCATACAACCAGCCACAACGCTGACCGCCTTCGAGCTCGCTCCTGTCATCTCTCACCCAGAAGCGTTAATCGTAAACCACGCAGTCAGCAAGGTGCAACAAACCGATGGCACCCTTATATGCTTAGTACTGGCTCTGACTGTTCCTCCGTGACCAAGTGATGTTGGAGATACCAGCAGTTGAGCGCCACTTGATCACTAGCTACCACGAAGAGACGGCGGAACAACTCTCTCGATTCCCTAAGTGGGGTTTTACTGCTTCTTAGTGTATCACTGTTCGCGTTCAGCTCAGAAGTGTAACAACTCTCCGGACGTATAATAGCCGTCCTTGAGGCAATTCCAGACTACCTATGGATCTAATCAAAGCTGAGGCATCAACACCATGGTGGGGCTGAATGGCAACCTGCAAGCAATTCCCCTCATACAGTGTCATGCATGAGGCAATGTACGCCATTTTGCGGCGTCCCCGAGGGTGGTGTTAGGTGGTTGGGTACGGGTGGTAGTGGCAGGTACGGCTGACTGCTAGCCACATCGCTGCAACCGCCCGTCTCCACCGCATCTTCAACAGCATCCATAGAAACTTCACGAAATGGGTCTTCCCCATCAAAGTTGGGTGATCGTGTGTATTTAGATGGCAGCTCCCCGCCACCGATCCTTTACTTCATTGACAGATATGAGCGCTTTCCTGTCCACTTGAGTTATCTTGCCCGTCTCGCTCACACCTCGTTTCCAACTGCTACCCCGTAAAATGTATTCAACGATGAATTCTTACCGTTCTCCTGCTCGATCGTCATTTTCACTGTCACCCGATCTCCTCTGTTCTCCCAGATCGTCCCCGCAATTCGACCCGGACCATTCGGGGCCACTACACAGCTACGGCCTTAACGAGAGTTACGTCCACCGCAGCGTACCTAAGGAGGGGCATACGACAACAACGCATTCATCAGCTTTGCGGACACCTTCTGTCAACTCTGTGAGCTCAGCGTGCTCCTTCCAAACGGCTGCATCGTCAACATCTGCCGTGTCCCGCTTTCTTCGCCACAAGAAGTCTCCGCGGCACGAGTCCTTACGACAGCTCCGCGCAAAAGAGTCCGACGCCTGTTTGCAGCAGCTCTACGAGCGGCAGATCATGGATTACCTGAATGGAAACGTCTCCTTTGATCCTGCGAGCATTGGCTGCTACATCAGGCCATCAACATCAACTTTCGACTACCACTGAAAGATGTCGAGACCGAGGTTGCGACGATGGAATCGACTGGGAAGACCTCGTGAGTTCGTGATACGCCCTGCTCCTTGCATTAGCAGCACTGTAATCCTAACACCCAGCCTTGCGCATCATGTCACCCCTGCTAAGCTTGCGCTGCGTCACGCTCCACCATCGAAACCATCGAGGCTACGAGGCAGCCACACCGTCCCCCAATTGCTAGCATAACACTGACGGGCGCGCAGCTTACATGCCGGGCCGGGAAACACGCAAATGGAAGGACTAATGACCGCTTACCTCCCAGCGTCACTACGATACCAGACGTAATTTGCCGGCAGCCACATAGCGCGGAGAAGGGACGGGCTACCAGCTGTCAAAGTCAAGGACCGGTGTGACGTGGGCCTGGTCGTAACAGAAGCCGCTGCGATGACTGAGCTGCTAGTCCGAGGATGATTTTAGAGGCATCCGGGCCAGCGGGATTGATAGCTTTCTGAGGCTGAGTGGGTACAATGTATATCTCGAGAAGGAGTAAACATGTCGGTGGGTGGAGCGGGGTGTATCCGGGCAATGATGGTTTATGGAGAGGCATGAATTCACCATTAAAGAGTTGTTTGTTATGCCTAGATGAGGTCGTCGACCTATCGGTCGGACCTGTTCAGTGCTTTTGAGGGCGCCATCGTGCTCTACTTGTTCACGCCTCCTCATCTTCAACGACTTATCCGAAACTGTGATGCAGTACATCTCGAACTGCCCCGCGATGCCCCACATCGTGCGGCAGTCGGCACGCTCAGGAACAGAACGTCATACCTTCAGCGTTCCTGAAAACGCCGCACGGAGACAAAACCCTCTACCATACACGAAATAGTGCCTTCAACACTCTATCAGGCTTAGAGATTGCAAAGCCGGCGCGAAACTCATTCAGTATGCCAGACAATCTGCCAGACAAGATGCGCGCAGTCGGTAAGTAACCTACTGGTTAGGGCACATTATTCTATCCGATTGTCTTCCCAATACTACTCTCAGGACCTCGAGCTCTCCTGTCACAAAGGAATCAGCTAGGACACTGATACCTCAACTTCCAGCCATCAAGAACTCCACCGGCCCCGCAGACGCCCTCCACATAACCACGCTGCCTCTCCCCAAGCCCACCTCCTCCCAAGCCCTCGTCAAGATCCACGCCTTCGGCCTCAACCGCATGGACCTCCTGCAGCGCGAAGGCCGCTACCCCGTCCCACCCCAAGCGCCCTCAACCCTCGGCGTCGAGTTCTCCGGCACCATCGTCTCCTTCCCTCCCGGCGCCGAAAACCCCGAGGACTTCGCCGAAGGCGACGAAGTCTTCGGCCTAGCCTACGGCGGCGCATACGCCGAGTACATCGCCGTGTCGACACACATGCTTGTGCGGAAGCCGGCCGAGCTGAGCTGGGAGCAGTGCGCGGGCATCCCCGAGACGTGGATCACGGCGCTGCAGGCGCTGTATCTGGTGGGCGGGTACGCGCCGGGCAAGAGCGTGCTGTGGCATGCGGGGGCCAGCAGCGTGAGCATTGCGGGGATACAGTTGGCCAGGGCGGATGGCGCGGCCAAGGTGTTTGCGACGGCGCGGCAGGATGCGAAGTGCGAGTTTTGCGTCAAGGAGCTGGGGTGTGATGGCGCGTTTAACAGCACGAGAGAGCAGCCGGGATGGGCAGAGGAGGTGCTGAAGGCGACGGAGGGGAAGGGCGTGGATATTGTGGTTGATTTCGTGGGCGCGGATTACTTCCAGGGGAACCTGGATGTGCTGGCTAAGGATGGGCGGGCGGTGCACTTGGGAGCCATGAGCGGGACGAAGTTGCCTGCGGGCGTGGATATCAGTGCTTTTATCAGGAAGAGGATTAGATTTGAGGGAAGCAGTCTCAGGAGCAGAGACGAGGAGTATCAAGGGAAGCTCAGAGACCAGCTGGTGGAGCACGCGTTGCCCAAGTTTAAGGATGGGAGCTTCAAGGTCCTTATAGATAAGGTGTTCGATTGGGAAGATGTGGTAGAGGCGCACAAATACATGGAAAGCAACCAGAGCAAAGGTAAGATCATATGTAAGATATCGTGAGCCACATGCTCTTGACCAAGCTCTTGTCTGATCTTCGTCCTACTTCTGCTTCATGGTGTCAGGCCACCAGGTGTCCCACTTCACGAAGAAGTCCTGGGCCATTCTCGACCTCGAGCGGCACTTCTTCGCTGTATCTGCGTAGATATCCACGATAGCATCAAAATTGCTGTCCTTCTGCGCTATGAGGAGCTTCGCGACGAAGATGCTGCCGCGACTGCAGGCATTCAGGTGCAATTTCGACGCCTCCTTTGATGAGACCTCGGTATGGACATCTTTCAGCAAGGTCCAAACCAAATCATCGTCGGGCGGGCTAGGAAGGCCTTTCTTCTTGGCAGAATCTATAAGCTCACCCAGCACACCTGACGCCTTGTCCGCCACCTGCTTGGTAGGAGTAGTCCTGATCAGGCGTAAAAGCGGCAGAATGACTTCCAGGGCGAGAGGGTTGGCATGCTGCTGCTTGACGAAGATGGACAAGAGATCCAGAACGCGATTCTTGAAATTGACGACGGTCTCCTTTGCCCCTTTGCCCTCTTTCTTCTTATCGGCTAGCTTTTTCCTTTCTGCCATGACTTTTGCGAGAGCTGGCTCAATCGCAAACATCTGATCATCATCCATGTCCGATCCGTCGTCTTCATCGGAGTCGACATCCTCCTGGTCTCCGGCTTGGAATTTGGACGTCTTGAGTGTCTCCGCCAGCTTCTTCTCGAATTCCGCTACTTCGTCTTGGTCGTCATCCGAGTCATCGTCCGAGTCGTCATCGCTGGCTGTAGAACCGTTGGATGATTCCGTACTGCTGCCTCCACCCTCGTCTTCGTTTCCGTTTTCAAGCTGGCCTTCTGTTATCTCCACGTCTGACGCTTCTTCGTCCTCGTCATCGTCCATGTCAGAACCGGCTTGGTCGAATAACTCTTGCTGGCCCGCAAGGTTTTCTCTCTTTTCCAAGATGTTCACAAGCGACTGAAGTCCATCACGAGTCAGCTGAGCTGCAAATGTTGCAAACACCTGCTCCGCAATAGCGCGGAAGACGCTTTGCGGCTTCGATACGAGACTCAGCAAGATCTCGAGTAGCAAGTCGAACGAAGTGTCGACAGCCTTCTTAGATTCGAGCGTTGACTGATAGCAAAGCTGCAGTTCCTCAAGTATCGAGACGGCGTCCGGTTCTCCATTGTAGAGCTCTAGCATCGCGAAGGAGTACAAGAGACTAAAGGCATGAAGCGCGGACCTCTCTGGTCCACCAGCACCTGTCATCTATTAGGAGTTAGTGAAGAGCGTGAGGCACATACGTTCTCCATCACACGAGGCTTACCCTTTGCGAAATTGAGCCTAGAGCTTCGTACGCTTCTTGTATGACCTTCAGCGTTTCCTCATCGTGTTGAACGGCAACCTTGTATGTCTTTTCTCGACTTAGATTCCGAATACTATTGACAACAAGAAGTGGCGAAGGATCTTCGGGTCGACCTGCAAGGATGTGTTTCAAGCACGACTTCAGCCGGACTTTCAAAACAGCGCGGGTAGCATCAGATACAGGCAGCGAGGGAGAGGTATTGTCAACGTTGGTAGGAACGAAGTACGCTAGGATGACGAACTGTGTGACAACTCTGTCACGCCATGATTCTCCACTCGGCATGAAGGCGTCAGGCGCACGAGGACTCTTGACAGCAGTAACAAGGAGATCGGCGAGTGTCTGCCGGCGGGAGTTGGCCTCGCGCTCGTCTTGAGTTCCGGGCCGCGCCATCAGGTCGCACAGCGAAGGGACCAGCTTGATCATTGCATCAGCGTCTGCTAGCCCCATGATGTTCTCCACTGTCTTCGTTTTTGTAATCTTGTCGAAATTGATTGACCCATGCTCCGAGAATAGGCCGGCGATAATCGTGGCAGCGAGCTCAGGCTCCCTGCTAACTCTGGATTTCATCGCCTTCAGCGAACCTTCTGCAGCGCTGTGAAGGTATCGCTCCTTGTCATTGATTTGATTGATCAAGGATCTTATAAGGTTCTGGCTGAAGGTAGCAGGAAAGACCCAACCGGGAGCGGTCAGCAACACCCTGGAGAAGAGCTGGAACCCCCATGATTTGCGTTCATGTGAGGCGCTGCTCGAAAACAAGTTGTCTAACAAGCGAAGTGAGTAGGCAGAAGATATAGGAGCAAAGAGACTGACTTACCATCAACGACTACGTCCCAGAACTTCCAGAATTCTGATACATCCGTACTGGACGACCCACCTTTATGTTTCGAGTACTTCTGAATGACGGCAGTGATGACTATGAGCCATGCAAAATTCAGATGTGACTGTGATGCTCCGGATTTGACAGGCTTTTTCTCGCCACCGTCATGATCTGTCGCGGAGCTTAGGTCTCCCTTCATCACTTTGGCGAGAGTTCGCCGTTCTTTCGTGCACAAAGGATCTTTCTTGTGCCACACATCTTCCGGAAGCACGCTATCCGGGAATTTGTTTCGAACAGACAGCCATACAGCAACACCTTCAAGCGTCTTCTCTAGCTTATTGGTTTTCAGAGCCTGCATGAGATCTCGAGCTCGTGTCTGCCCATGCTCGTCTGCGTCAAGGCTCTCTGCGAACTCGTACAAGATTTTCCCACATTCCTCGCGTAGCCATGGCGTGAATAGTGCAAGATTGCCTATCAAATCTAGAAAATTGATCCACTTTTCCTCAGGCGCCGAAGGTTGCACGGCGATTGAAGATCGGAGGACAGCTTGCCACGCAAAGAGACGACCTAAAAGGTGATCTCTCTTTTCCTGCCAGACGGTTAATATGAACGCCTGACGTGACAAGACTGTTGGTAAATTTACCTGGCCAGCCGCTTTAGCTTCCGGCTTAGTGCATTCAATGATGAGAGAAAGGAGGTCTTCAGCGGTTAATGTGAAATCTGGTATAGGCTGACTTCTTGGTCCATATAGTTTGCGGAGGACCTCTGCCAAGGCCACGCCATATCCTAGACGAGCTGCTTTACGTCCGCTGCATAGTCCCCGAATTAGTCTTCTGAGGATTCTCTCGGCAGACGCCGACGTTGGATTGTTTTCTGGATCCAGTCTGGAGATGAGTTCCTTTGCCGCTTCAATTCTGCCTGTCTCGGCTTCGGATGCAAGGTTCTCATAGATCTTTGCAAGTTTAGAGTCCTCTTCGGTATACTGGCGCTTCCGCGCAACTGTATTCGCGGACTGATCATCATCTTCCGCAGCTCGTCGCCTTTTGCGAGGCATGTTTCCGGTTTGTGAACGTGACATATAGTCACGCTCTGTATCCTGCCGTGGTGCTCGCGTCAACCAGAAAGTTTCAGATGCGCCGGCGAAAGGTTTTGCCGAAGCGCGGAACGCCTCAGGCTGCAGCCGCTCTTTGAGCTATCACGTGACGGTATCAACGCCTAGCTCACCTGCAGGAACGCAGCTTTGCGTTCTTCCTGATCGACTTCTGACCGGTCCCATTCTGCCAAAGACATCGTCGAGTCTGGTCCCGTCCCCGAGCCATGCATGTGCCACGGGTTCCTACATCGGACCCAACAGTCGGAGATTTGCTAGGAACAGCAACCACGGTTTACAGCTCGCGACGTTTTGGTAGGAATTTTCGTGAGTCGCTCTCCAAGGCTGGTTCCAGCTCAGTCACAGAGATAGCTTGAACAACCCTCACTCATCAGTGAGGGCGATAGACGGGGGCCGATGAGGACGGAGGACAATTATTGTTCTCATCGATTTGCAGAAAGCCATCTTCCCCTAAGGGGCCAAGGACATGTGTGTTATTCGATGTTCCAAGGTGCAGTTTTTACCAAGACAGAATGCTCGAAGAATTTTACAGCCGCAAAGACAGCCTGAAACCTAGCCATCAGCTGCGTCTCGAGGCTGTGAGCACATCTTCACGAGGATTCCACCTGCGGTGTCCATCGCTGCGAAGCATGCATTGATTGGGTCACGGGACTGCGCGTCTGTTTATTGTCGCGCGTCGCGTCACCCCAGCTATCGCCGGCGGAATCTTGACTGCCAGGGGGATGACCCTGCAAGCCTCAGACAAAGGCGCGACGCCAACCTGTCGGCTTGTACAGAAGGTCTTTTGTTCAAATCCTACCTTGGTGGGGTAAAGGAGGTGGAGCCCGCTAGAGAAAGCTGATCTGCGGTCTCGATCGAGGTCAGCCCGCCCCCCACCCACTGAGGCTTGCTGAAGGCTTCGGGTTGTCCGACATTCAGAGCAACCAGCTGTCTCTGTGGAATCGAAGCCGTTCTCGACAGAGGACGAGACGAGTCTCAGCTTTGTGGGAATAAACAATGGCAAGCAAGAAAATCCAACGGGACGGGCCTTGCGGTAACCGAGCAGCCTTCCAAGGTGTCGTGTAGCTAAATACAGGATTCATGCAATGACGTCCGCCTCGACAAGAAATCGAGGAAGGAGCGGCAGAATCACCGATCTGATCACAAGGCTGAAGAGCTGTCGGCGTTTAAGAGCAACGTGAGGACGGACTTGGCCGGCCGAGTTCTCCAGAGTGAGCTAGGTTAGCCGTGCTGTCAGAGAGATCAGACGGCCCACAGACCGGATTGCGTCTTGTTTCGCAATGCCTTGCCGCCTTGATCTTGGCAGGCTTGAGAAAATCCGGATGGACGATATCTCGGTTTCACCAATGGACGACCGCTGAGAGCCTCAGTCGTTCAAGCGTTCGCTTGTCTAAAACGTTCAGCCAGCGCATCCAAGAAGCCACCTCGGGCAGTTCCCTGCTTCTCAGCGCACAATCGGAGCAGTTTGCACCGATGACGACAGCGGCCCGGATGCGGGACTTGTGAGCGGGGTTGTTCTGAGGAAGGTTCGTCGAAGAGGGGATCAGCAAAGCACGCAAGCTGTGGAAGACAACGGGCGATCAGGGTCTCGTGGTGTTGTAGCTAGGTACCTTAGACGGCAACAGTTGTGGTCGGTCCCTGAGGCTCCAGGAGCTCCAGAAGGCGTGGAAGGCGACTGTCTTTGTGCACCCGTTTCTCATTTTCAAGTTGTACAAAAACTCCCCATGTTCGCGAGGGAGGAATGGGAGACGGGTGCACCGTGCTGTGGAAGGAGCTGGCCGAGCAACGCTCGAAATGATTCTGTGCCGGCCTTATGCAGGCCCCTGCAAGCGCTGCACAGCGAGGTGCAACGCGTGAACGGTCGAGCTCGGCGAGTTATTGGCCAAGCTGGGTGGCTGGCCGTGATGCACAACCGTGTGTGGCCGCTTCGAGCATCCCATCGAGTCCCATCGAAGACATGAGCTTTTGCAGCCTTTCCAGGTTTTCCAGCAACCGCGCACCAAGTCAGCCCCCCGATTGGAGGCACGTTGCTGTACTGCAGATCCGTAGAGTAATGTTATCTTAGTAGCCGCTGGTCGGTCGGTTGTGCCGCATGGCCGCATGGCCCATGGAGCGAGGTGCCGCTGATGTGCAGGCTGGCGCTGCTCCTTGGTTGTGCCTGAGCTTCGGAAGCGAGCGCTGCGTGGTGCTGCGAGGTACCAAGGAGTGTGCAGAAGTGCACCGCTAGCTCGGCTTCCTCACATCTCCAGGACAACGCCGAGCTACGGCTTCACGCAGCCTCTCTACCTCTTTATCCCCCCTCCTCCCTTTGCTCTTGCCTCTCACAGTCACCAGAAGGCTCTGCCGACCATCGTTTTGCTTGGGGATCGTGTGCTTTTGGAAGTCAGGGACCGCACCAGGACGATTTGCTTCGGCCTTGCTTGCCCGCCCTGTACACCTTCAATCCAGCCCGCCCACCGATAGCTACACTCGCTTTATCACACATAGCTATTCGAGCCTTCGACCTATTATACGAGCACATCACCCTAGGAGCAACCATTTCGTCAATTGCATGCTTTAGGTACAGTAGTCGAGCATCCGTTACAGCACCCCCAGGAACGACCTCACAGCCGCCTCCGCACCTCTGCTGCACAAGAAACCCGAGACATACACCCAACGGCTTCAGCACTCCTCTAAACTTCCAATTGACTGTGGACTACCATTTGAGCACGCAAAGATGGAGTTCTCATCACCGTGTGCTGCTCTGCAACCTCCTTCCTTCGCGACACATTTCGGCCACAGGCGCGACCTCCCCGTATCACGACAGGCCCGGCTGGCCCAGACAATTGGGGCCAACAGCTTCAACTTCAGAGACTTGAGCATGAAGAAGCCTGAAATAGACTACTTCACCCTCAAACCGGCGAGGGGGTCTTCGCCCACGGCCAGTCTCGCCGCGGACCTGTCCCGGAATTTCCATATCGACCAGAGGTACGTACATTCCTTGCGTGGACAGTAGTGAGACTAGCTCACAAATCTCGCAGCCCGCAACTTCCTACACCACGCCGGTCGCTCTTCGCTCCCAACATCTTCCAAGCGCCTGACAGCCGAGGTAAGAACAAGCCTGAAACTCTGTCCGACTGCCAATGCTTATCCTGTCTGAAGCAGAGGGTGTAACAACACCGCCAATCAGGTGGGAGGGCGTGACAACTCCACCAATATTGTCCTCTTCACCTGGATTCGGCAACGAGTCGATGGACATCTCGCCGCTGCCGCACAAAGCCCCCTTCTCGCGCCTCGCACAGATCAACATCGTGTCGCCGACACCGGAGCATACGCCGCTCGATGAGGACATGATGTCGCTTTGTACCGAGCCGTCGAGTTCCTTGTTGGAGGTACCAAGGCCTCCGAGTGCAGCTGAGTATGTCGTCCACTACCAATGCCTCGTTGGACTGCTCTGACTAACCCCTCTTCAGACGCAAGAAGCCGTTCCCCCGACCATCACTATCTCGTACGAAAGGGTTCTCGACTAACACAATCATCTTGAAGCCTAAAGAGAGCCAGCTACCGGCTTTCACGTTTGGTGCCGTTGGTGGTGAGGCGTCATGTGTGCTTACGCCAACTCTTGACGAATGCTTCACCGAGTCCCCGCCCCAAGAACGAAAGCCGATATTCAACCCATTGATGCCATCGCAGCGCCCAAGGCCGCCTCTCTTCAACATGAGCCGCTCTTACCGTGGCAATGGCTCGCCTGTAACAGGCATCGTCAGGAAACCCGTGACGCGGCCGACGAAGCTGAGCCGTAGATCGCAGAGCGTGTATGCAGCGCCAGGTGATGTCTGGAAAGAAGACAAGAAGTATGCTCCCAGCGGGCTCCAGTCTGTCATGGACATCGATGACACGCATGAGCTCAAGCTTCCGCACTTCATACCCAATTCCAATGACAATCCGGACGGGCTACCTCGCATTGAGCACGGCACCCTCGTCGACGTGCTTGACGGCAAGTACAATCATACATACGATGACATTGTCGTTGTTGATTGCCGGTTCGAATTCGAATTTGAAGGCGGCCACATCCGTGATGCTCTGAACTTCAACAGCAAGGATGAGCTTGCCGACAAACTCTTCGCCGAAAATGCACGGCCAGCCAGCCCAAACACTCTACTGATCTTTCACTGCGAGTACTCCCAGCATCGTGCTCCGCTTATGGCCAGGTTCGTTCGCCAACGCGATCGAAGAGTAAACGAGGAGAACTATCCTCGACTTACCTATCCTGAGATGTACATTCTCGAGGGAGGCTACTGCGCGTTTTACAAGCAGCACAACACACGTTGTCTTGGAACGTACGTCAGCATGGAAGACAAAGCTCATGAACGCACGGTCGAGAAAGAGCTTGCTAAGATTAAAGACAACCACCGCGGCAAGTTAAGCCGCGCACATACGTACACGCTCGGCCAACAACCCTGGCAGGCTTGTCAGATGGAGGACAGTCCGACAGCCATGGGCAGGTCTTATGTCCGCAGCCTCCTTCCAGTCGATCTCATGCTCGACAACGACTTCAACTCTCGACGATTTCATGCTCCTCGCACTGCCTCGTATTAAGCCCATGCATTCTATGGTTAATACGAGTTCTAACTTACGGCGATAGAGATTGACGGCGTTCTTTCTCTGCTTTCGGTTATCAATTGCATCTCGGCATAGCGACACGGTTCCGATGGCATTTTCTGCGGCGTTCAAGCGATTTGACTTTTACCGTCGTTTTCCACCATCACTGGGCTTGCGTCCACGGACTGCAATGCGCATCTCCTACTCGACAACAATATTCCGCGGACCCCTCGGAGGATGCATTCCCGGCATTTGCTTTTCCATGGGAGTCTCAGAAGACAGTCTTCGAGACATACTCCACCGGGCCGCGCTACACAACACCTCCACTTGCTTCGCAAGTACTATCAAGACCGAAACCTGCTATGGCGCTATGGACATTACTGGCGCAGAATCGGCGCTTGGTTACGGGAATCATCAGCATTTCATTTGTTCGCACTCACTTTCTACGGTGCGTCCTCACTATGGCACGGACGCGGATGCCGCTGTACCGGCTGTACATGCTGCAAATTGCAAGGCACTTCCGACATTATCAAGGATCGGCAAACAAACCTCTCAGCACCCGCAGGCCGACACATACGATGTCCACTTCTACGACCTTTCCTACGACTTTTATACCTTCCATTGAGCCTCTTCTCTTCTACTTCGTTTCGTGAGCACTGCTTTGCGCTGCCAAGCTTTATACCCCTTTTGCGCGCAGCGTTATCCTGGAGCACCGGATAGCGTTGTCGTATTTTTCTGTTTTTCGCTTCACTTGCCAGCCTTTGGAAGGACTGGGTGGAAGGTGGAGCAGGGACTTTGTACATACCTTTGGAGCATCTGCAGCGTAGGAAAGGGAAGCTGTCGTTCAGTGGCAAGGCACAAGACTTTTGCATCTGTAGTGCGGTGGCAGAGAGAAGTGAGGAGGGGTCACATACACTGCTGCTTGCTCTATCGCTAGGCAGAAATCCAGACATTGAAAACTTATTTGGACCTCTTGAGCTGCGATTGAACATAGTTGCACCGTGAGACCGATTGAAGTGATGAAGCCACGATAGGGCGAGAGAAAGAGAAGTGTTGAGCTGTGGAACCGCGATCCGGGGCTTTTTGACGACTTGACGTCTCGCAGCGGAGCAACAAGGGCTGCGAATGGTTCTGTTCTGATATACGGAAAGTCTTGAGTTTAGTGGATAAACACGTTTTTGTACAGCTGTCCTGACCTCCCTGCTTACCAAGTTACCATTCGATTATGGACCCACGACATGCCTCAAACGCACTGGGTGTTGGTTTGCCATTAATGTCATCGAAGGCGGGTAGCAACTGTGCTGCATAGAAGTCTCTTGGGTATATTTGAGTGCTGTTGAACACAACGATCCTATGTAGTCAGAGTGCCCACCCTGAGAGAATGCCGGTTTGCTGAAGACGAAATGTAGGATGTGATCCAGAGCCGAGAACTTTTCGGTTCAGAATTACTAAATCCGACCTTCGAGTTGATTTAGGCATTAAAGGTATCCAGTGTCTGAGGATGCCATACATGGACAAAGTGTCAATGATGCTCCGCGAACATGATTGGGCGAAACTGGGACTTCTGTCAGCTTCCACAGTTTCCTCGTGTGAGTCTGAAGTTCTGAACATATAAAACTCGATACTTGAAGATCTGATCAACAAGCTATTCGCCGGAACCGTCAGAGAGCACACCCATACCTACTCCCTAGTATACGGAACACTTACGCTATCATCCAGATGATTTAGCAACCGATTCTTGTACCACTTCTGGGCCTTTTGAGCCTCCTGGCTTTCACCCCGCGGTTTTTTGGCATCGTTGTCGAGATCACCGAGACTCTGATTGAGACAACCTTACCAAATCTGACTTACTTTGCCAATATTCCCACCGTCATCATCTTGACAAAGCTCTTCATACAGGCGGTTGACCACGTCACACTCCTCTCCTGATCTACTGAGATCGTAGCAGTCTTTGATAGACCGGCAAACCTGAGACTGATTGCTCCTTAGTCTGCCAGGCCCAAAGTCGAAGATACTGGTGAATGCCGTATCTGCCTCTGTAAGCAAATCACGAATAGAGCTCTGTATCCAGTCGTGTTCATTGGATTGCTCCTTCAAGGATCTCTTTAGCTCACTCCTGAGCTCAACCTTCTCTCTTTGTCTTATCTCCTTTCTTGTGAATCTCTCCGGAGTGTCTTCCAAGAACTGGCGCGTGAACTCTGGTTGACAAGTTTCACCGTAACCGGGAGGTCTTAAGCTCCTCCACTCAATGCCGGGGTTTTGTCCTTGCTTGAAAATTTCTTTGAGTGCCAGAACTATCCTCTCGTTGACCTTTGGTTCCTTGCCGGTCTTTCCATTCTCAAATCGGTGTCCAACCCTGGTCCTAGTATCGGTTTCTCCTGGAGCGGCGACCGTAGTACTAGCTTGTCCTCAGCCTTAACCGCGGAAGGTTTCGGGCTGTTCACGACTTCGATTTCAACAACATGATCCGGTTGGTTGCGCGCTCCTCTCTTGGGAGCACAGTGCTCTATCATGCATTCAGTACTGTATTTATGAACCTCTTTGGATGTGATCGTGCCTTCTCTTACCTTTGTCTTTCAAGGACAAAAGTGTTGTACATATCACACTGGACACCCCAGTGTTCCACTTGCAGCTTACGTTCGGGCTGCGATCGTTGAAAGTACCTCCCCATTAGCTTCGTCAACTCCCTTTTCAGCTTGTCTTCACCGTTCCGTATCTTTTCGACAGGAAGGATCGGGCCGTTCTCAAGTTTCAGGTCTGCAACTTTTCTGGCCACTGTTTGGATGCAGCCATAATAACACCAAAGGAGCAGGGCTCTTCGGAGCTGAAACGCTGCGTGATTCTCTGCGTCGGATCCGCCTCTCTTTAAGCTTTCAGTCTCTGCCTCGAGCTCCCTCTCTTCCAGCAAGTTAACGCGATCTAGAAATCGTTGCACCGCAGATCTGGTCTCGGCTGCAAGTCCTTTTTGTAGTTCCTGAAGTTCCACCTGGTCCAGTGACTCAGACTCGAAGTCTAGTTGCGTCATATCAACCTCCGAAGACATTTTCCGCCGCAGTTGATTCGAGTAGTCAATTGCCGCCTTTCTCAGCCTCGCGAAGTCCCGTTTTGACTTGTCAACGACTGGCTTCTCGTCCTCATTCCAGTCATCCCAAAAGTCGATGTTCGATTCCCTGAGTTTCAAGAACATAAATTGGTTCAGCCAGCCCTGGATGTCGTAAATCATCTCGATGTTCCCGGTATACCAATTTCTGTTGCCGATAGCAGAAGAGACGTCTTGAATATTGAAAGCTTGCCAACTTTCCATAATGTATCCAATACAGATGGTTCGGAATGGACTAAGTTCTGTGCTACGGTGCCACCAATCGTGATATCCTGTCTGTCCACGTCCCTGATCGAGGGCAAATGTTGTGGGAGGCATATACGGCGTAGTCATCAGGAGCCATGTCAACGAGCTCCGAATGCAAGACTCAAGCCGAGCGAGATACTGTTTCTCGGAATCGTCTTCGTTCGTTTTCACCGGTATCAGAGAGAAAGTTGTGGGGGTTAACAATCAAACGGATCTGCCAACTGCAGTTCGTCAAACGAATTACACGTGTCTGAGAAGGCCAAACCGTACAACATCCCTTCATAATCTACACCCCACATGGTCATAATATTCTCGATTAGTGGAATAGTAGTTCTGTGCGGAATCTTTCCCTGAGTTCTCTTTTCACTTAGGATGCTTGGGTCTCGCTCCTTCCCGGACTCGCCGTCGTTGTCGATCCCTGCGTTCGGTGGTGAGCACAATACAGCCGCGCCCGGTTCGGAGACGCTCGATTTTTCCCTTCTGACAAAATCAGCGGCTCGCCTTTGCCAGAATGAATTGTTTCTGTGGCTGATGCTGTAGTCTCTCGGTTGGCGGCTGCGATCGTTCCTTGGGCGGCTGCCTCGGAAGCATTCGGCCCCTTTGTACCTAGCATCCTGGGCTCGTCGCTTCCTGCGGCTTCGACTGTGTCTTTGTTCGACGCTGGAGGGGTTTCAATAGCATTCCTTCCGGTGGTGTTCGACTTGTTCTCATCTGGAAAAGATTGAAGAGGTCCAGTGCAAGTCTTCTCCTGTGATTCTTCCTCGCCGATGTTCACTAGTACAAAAGACACACCCAGAATCCGCTCTATACACCTGGCAATGGCATGGACCTCTGAGTGTTCTTCTATAGACTCATTGTCTTCTGGGCCGTGACCATTACTGTAAGCATCGGTCCATAACTGAGCTGTAGGTACTGTTTTGCTATATCCCATCCTCAGGTAATATCGCACGTCGGGACCCAGCGGCATTTCTTTTGGGGGGTTCCCGTTAGCAGCATCTCCGGTATCGAGGGAGTAACATGCAATGATGCTGGGGTGGCCATCACGTTGGAGGCTCTAGGTCTACGGATCTGATGTCATGTCGACATATTCTTTCGCCGTCCCGACTTTCGTTGACGGTCCAGTCTTAGAAATACCATCCTATCGCAGGACATATGCAGCCATATTGTTTGTTGCATCGGCGGACAGTTTTATGTCACTGCCTTGCCTGCTGCTTTGTCCTCCTCGATCAGGTACTGAGTTGGCTGTTTGAGAATTGCCACATCTCCATTGATAAACAACTGCATCCGAGATCGCAAGTTTCCGCCATCCTCGCGTGTTGCGGTTAGTACCTCCGCTTTGCCACACGTGCGCAAACTGTGCATGGTATCAACCTTTCTGGGCTCAGCAGTCAAACTCGCTCTTCTGGAAAAGTTCTGGGTATCTGTGTAGTTGAACCTGACTCATCTGCCTATCGTAAAAACCAAATCTTTCCCGATATCTACGTCATCCGACCCTCGCACTAAGCAAAGTTGGTAAACGGTGTTGTCTATAACGAAGGAGCAGATAAAGAGCTGCCCGATGATATCTGATTGTTCAGATACTTCGATGGAATGATTTTGAACACGAGACTTGTCGGCGGCCGGCTTCAGTATGAGTCTATAAGCCATACATGGCCACTGGTGGTTGATAAGGCCCTAGGATATAGGAGTCTTGACTTCGATTTGGGAGCTGCTTGAGATCCCGAATCCCCAGCTTCCTCGACCTCTTTCATCCTGTGCTCGGGCTAAGATGGAACCCGGTTGATTCGGATAGTCTCCACGGACATACACAAGTCCTTCCGGGTGAGAAGCGGTTATCTGAAGAATATTATGCCAGTCTGACACAGATGCAGTCACACCGTTAACGCCGAAATATATCGTCCTTCCCGGGCGGCTCCAGTCGACGCTTGTATAGCAATTACCTGCGCGGGTGAACGTTGTTATTATACTACTCAAGACCAACCCGAAGAACCAGTATGCACTCACTGTCCTCAAGGTCATCACACAGCCATCTCCAAATTTCACTGTCATCCAAGGGGATCAGGCTCCGCCGAAGATTACTCGACTTTACTGAAAGTTTACTCGACATGGGTCAGGCTCGAGCGGCAACGAGCGAAGACGACACTATGGCGACCACGCGAACTCTTCTTCCTGGCAGTATAGGTCGTTAGCCACTGAGGACTTTGGACGCTCTAGATGAATAAATTTGAGAACAATGACATTCAGCAGGGGTTTGTATTGTCTTTCAGAAATCTGATTGTCTCACACTACCCATCACTTTGAAGGGCCTCAGGTACACGAGCTTACCTTAGTTAGAGTGTTTGCTCATGTTACATTTCCATGGGTTACAAGTTTTATCACGTGACTGCAACCCGGCACCCATCCTATCCCAACCTCAGCCAGATAGGTTACCTACTCCCACCAGCCAGGAGAACCCAGAAACTGTGACCCTCGCATCGGCATGGTCTCACTTTCCACCTCAGACACTTCGTACTTTGATTGAAGGACTTCCGGCTGCACAGCGCCCTTACGACCTGATCGTTCGCTCCTTGATCTCCTACTTTCGCGCTCTCGCGCTGTCACGTGACCGCGTGCCGCGCCCGCCCATCACACTTGACTGCCTTCTACCCCCAAGCTACCGGAACTCACCCCCCGCGCACATATGCTACTTCCACGCTACCAATGGATATCGACGACATTCTCGCCGACGTCTCGACCGCGGCGGAACCGCAGGAGAGCCGCGACCTCCAGCAACTGACGCGTGCGTGGGTCGCTGAGCGCGTCGCGCCGGAGGTATTGCCGTGGCCTGCTGGCTTGATGGACAGGATTGAGGGGAGGATAAGACGGCAGGTGGGTATGCTGAATCCGGATCCTTCGTAGTGCAGGCTTCGGATGAGACGGGAGAGCTTGGGAACTGGAGAACAGTCAAAGGGGAAGCAAGGACACGGAATGCATGAGTTTTATCAGCGGGTATCGGTGACAGCTGACATGAGGTGCCGGCAACCTGTAGATTGAGCTTGTAGAAGAGCAGACGGGAAACATGGACCCTAAGGCCAACTTCAGGCTCATCGTCATCCAAACGGAACTCGAGCGGTTCAAGTTTCTGGTGCGGTCGTTCCTGCGGGCGAGGATAGCTAAGGTGCGTTCATATTGATACACAACGAAATATTCAGCAGTTCTCTCTTCCTTTCCATCGGCGGATGTCAAAAGCATTAACTAACACCCACCCTCTCAGATAGACAAATATGCCCAGCACTACCTCTCCCTCGCCGCTCAACAACCCACGCTCCTCGCACCCACCGAACTCCAGTACCTGCAAGCTCACATCGCGCTCCTCTCCCGGCACTACTCAACCTCCTTCCTGAGCGCCTTCCCTCCGAGCCTGCAGCGGCTCGATGACACAGCCGGCGGTATCAGCATGGTCGACGGTCCAGATCTGGATACGGTGGTCTTCTGTCGCGTGTTGCGGGATGTTGGGACCGTGAGGGTTGAGGGCACGGATGTGGAGATGAACATGCGGAGGGGGGATGTTTGGGTTGTGAGGTGGGGGAGTATCAGGAATGCGGTTGTGGAGAGGGGGGACATCGAGCTGATATGAGTGGGCTTGCATGACTTTGGAGCGCTGTGAGTAGACACGAGCATGGTCTGGGGTGGGGACTCTGGGATGGTGCATGGAGACGGCGTTGTGGGAGTTGGTTTGAAGCTGTATTGTTGTGTTTAGCACTGTGAACTGGATCTCATGTCTGTCAAGAAAACGTCGTTGGCTACAATAGTGAAAATTCAAGTGAGAGGATTACATTAACGCCTAGCCGAAACACATGACCATTTCGAGCCTTGCTAAAGACGCGATAGCAGTGGCGCAGGAGGTTCGAAGGCCCGAGTCAAGCCTTGCATTTCAATGCGCCTGAAGCCAACCCAGCATCTGCCCGAAAGCCCGCTTCTGGGCGTCCCTAATCTTCTGGTCCTCGTAATCGCCAAATACCGCGAAGCCTACAAGCCATCCAATTAGCACAGCTCCGACACATTATGCCAGCCGCCGGAAGTCCAAGACTTACCGTGGGGAACGCTGGGATAAACTTCAATCTCGTGCTCAACGCCGGCTTTCTCTAGGGCTCCCTTCCCAGCCTCCCGGACTTCATCCGGAAAGAGGCTATCGTTCTCCACACAGACCATGCATACCGGCACCTTGACTGCTGTGATATCCTCTTTGGTGACCATGGTGCCTGCCTCATCAGCGCGATTCACACCACCCGCACGCAGAGGAGAACCTACCATGAGCAATGGCCCCAGCCTTGATCAGCGGCCCCTGCTTCACGTTTCCAGCCTCCTCGTCCTCCGGCTTGGGCTGACCCCACAGCTTCGTATCCGTGTGCTCGCCAGCCAGCAGAAGGACGTACTTGGCGCCAAAACAGTAGCCCACAGCATAGACACCACCACCATTCGCAACCGCATCGGCAAACTCATCCTTAGCGTTACTGAGGACGGCGTGCAGAAGCGGAAGAACCTTCTCTGGTGTATGCCGAGCGAGCCACATATCAATCACGAAAGACTTGGCGGTCTCTGCAGCACGGAGTTTGACAGTTTCAATCCAGGAGGTGTTCTGGTCTGGGGAGGGAAGCTCGGTACTGGAGTTAGGAGCTGGGTCGCCAGCGAACTGGTCCGGCATTACGACGAGGAAGCCTTCGGCGGCGTACTTGTCGGCTTGGAGCTGGTTGTTGGTCGAGTGGATGCCGGTGCCGCCGGTGAGGAAGAGAAGGAGCTTGGAGGGTGAGTGGGGGTAGTCACTGGGTTTGGTTATGTAGACCTGTGGTGTTGTCAGATGTGTTCATATGAGACTTCAGCGTTGACCAGATGTTTCTTATGTGAAAAGGTTGCGGCCATGCTGTCCGCTGTGACTTTGGAGAGAGTGTTTCTCACGTCGATATCGCCCAGCTTAGTCATCTCCTAGACTTTTTATTAGGTTTACGCACGCACTAGGGACGGTCGAGACACTGACTCCAGTTGGCTTCTCTCCGGCAGCTGCCCTGCCGTCAGCAGTCCCCTATCAAGGGATCATCTCAAGAGCCATACGAGTGGGTCTGTCTGTAACGCAGTGTTCCTGTGACTGTCAGCCATTGAACGTGGCTCGAAGCTTGCTCTACATAGTTCGGCTATGATATGCCTAAAATGAATGCCTAGGTAACCTTGAATAGAGCTGTTGGCGCCGTGTATACATCGAGGGAGGTTTCGGACTTGGGGAGAAATAGGTTGTTCATATTTTCAAAGTCATAAAGCCCTGTCATCATCCGTCATACTAAAAGCAACTGAAATCTCGGCAACACATAAAATACAGGACTTTGATGTTCAAGCCTGCGAGAGAAGAAGCCGAGTGGGATGATGCACCTACAGCCATGCTTGGACCCTGTTGAGCGGGAGTGTCTCCCGGAAAGATACTTTGCTGAGCAGCATCGCTCTCGGGCGCTTTCGTAGCTACTTCGTCGTCGGCCATTTTGTTGTTCAGCCTCTGTTGTCAGCTCAAGGCACGGCTGTTGGTGTTGACGAATCGTGGGGAGCTTCCCATTCCAGTCACGTGAGGTGGGGTTCGCGAGCGACGCGCCTAGACGCGTTCCTCTCCAGGCAGATCTCGCCGCCGCGCCGACATCAACCACATCGTCCGCACATTGTCCCATCTCGACTCGGATTCAAGTCGGTCATCTGCGGAAAGCATCTTTGTCATCGCGCAACAATGTCGGCTGAAGCTGCTTCCCACATCACTCAAGGAGCCCTTAGGTTCGTCTCATCCCATCGGGTTCACTCAAACTGGACTGACGAGCTCTCAGGGCTGTCTTTGAGCAAGGCCGAGAAGCGGTTGGAGAACCTGTCGTCCAAGCTGTACAGATCAAGCCTCTCGAAGCAAAGGGTGATGGCCCCGAGCGGTACCGGGTGGTCTTCAGCGACATGCAGAACTTTGTCCAGAGCATGATTGCGGAGAGTACGTGCCACTGCTTACAGAAGCGACCAGAGTCGTGTTTGTGCTAACATTATGCTGTTAGAGTACTCCTCGGTAGTTAGCGACGGTACACTGAAGCGCGGCGCAATCGTCCGGCTGATCCAGTACACGCCGAACGTCATCAAAGGGAAAAAGTAGGGTTCTTCCGAAACTTGGAAGGGCCGACTAACAACCGTAGAATCCTTATCGTCGGCGAGGTACAAGTCTTGTCAGAACTGGGCGAGCACGAGAAACTTGGGAATCCCAAGGGCTTGGAGGCGGCACCGGAACAGGAGCAGCAGAATGCACAACCGGGATCTATATCAGGCGACGGGTTCTATGGAGCGAAACCGCAACAGCAACAGCTGCAGCCTCAGCGGCAAAACCTCCCTTCCCGCACGAATGTGTCCGCGGATTCCAGCGCAAACCACGGCAACATCTACCCGATCGAAGCTCTGTCACCCTACTCTCATAAGTGGACAATTAAGGCGCGAGTAACCTACAAGTCTCCGATCAAGACATGGCATAAACAAAGCAGTGAAGGGAAGCTCTTCAGCGTAAACTTACTGGATGAGAGTGGAGAGATAAAGATGACCGGCTTCAATGCTGAGTGTGACGCATGGTATAACGTCCTACAAGAGGGCAGTGTATACTACATCTCGAGTCCTTGCAAGGTCAACATGGCGAAGAAGCAGTTTTCAAATCTCAACAACGACTACGAACTAGCGCTTGAGAGGGATACGGTCATAGAAGCGGTACGCTGTCCATGCTAAATTTCCAACTTTCCTCTCGGGATATCACTGACACAAAGTAGGCTCCCGACCAAAGCAGCGTACCGCAAGTGCGCTTCAACTTTACCACCATAGGAGATTTGGAGTCTGTCGAGAAGAACACCACCATCGATACTATCGGCGTCCTCCAACAGGTCGGTGAAGTCTCAGAGATTGTGTCGAAAACTACAAGCAAGCCCTATGCCAAACGCGAGCTGACTCTGGTCGACAACACCAACCACTCCGTCCGGCTAACGATATGGGGAGATACCGCGCACTCGTTCGACGCGCCAGAAGGAAGTGCAATCGCATTCAAGGGAGTCAAAGTATCGGATTTCGGCGGCCGAAGTCTGAGCTTGCTCAGCTCAGGCTCCATGACTATCGATCCTGACATCGATGAAGCGCACAAGCTGAAGGGCTGGTACGATGCCCAAGGCCGCCAGGACACCTTCCAGTCCTTCCAGAACATGGGTGCATCACTGGGTGGTGGAGGAAACAGTTCCAAAACTATCCAAGAGGTCAAGGATGAGAACCTTGGGATGAACGAAGAAAAGCCCGATTACTTCAACCTGAAGGCCACAGTCGTCTTCATAAAGCAGGACAACATCGCCTATCCCGCATGTCTGTCCCCAGACTGCAACAAGAAGGTTGTAGAGGTCGATCCAGGCCAATGGCGCTGTGAGAAGTGCGACAAGACACATCCGAGACCGCAATACCGCTACATGATGTCGATCAACGTCAGCGATCACACTGGACAGATGTGGTTGAGCGCCTTCGACGACCACGGTAGGCTTCTGTTGGGCATGGACGCCGATCAAATCATGGCCTGGAAAGAGGAAGAGAACAAACAGGCGCTTGACGATGCCTTCCAGGCTGCTAACTGCAAGACTTATGTCTTCCGGTGCCGGGCGAAGATGGACAACTTCCAGGATCAGCAGAGGTGAGCTCATTCTCGGCCGCTGATAAGCTGGCCCTACTCAAGCTATCAAATATTTGCGGCTAATCTTTGTCAATCATAGGGTCCGCTATCAAGTTCAACAAGCTCATGACCTCAACTTCGTTTCTGAATGTCGCAAACTGACAGAGGTACTGAAGCAATACAACCTAAGCTCAGACAACAATAGCCTCTTCGTCCACTAGTTGTAGTAAACAGGTGCTCTGTACTGAAAGCGGATTCGTTCTTAGTGTGGGGAGGTGATGTGCTATCTGACGGCTGAAACTTGCATCTCCTGGCGTCTGGCTGGGTAGCGGAGCGGCTACGGGCTCGACATTGGTCCCTGGATTTCAGTGTAGATGTCAAGTGTATTTTAGCCTTCATCTTGCAGAGCTTACTAAAGGGCCTGTATTTGCTGTCAGAAGAGACTGGTGATGGTCCCTTGAGATAGCAGCATGTCGCGTGCGACAGCTTGAAACAGGTGGAGACAAGTAACAACGGCTTTAGTTGCCGAGAATGGAGTATTAAATGCTGCTACATCTCCGCTTGACAAGTCTCCCAAGGTTACTGAATATGTGCAACCAGAACGCAATACACAAAGGAATCTATCTCGAAAGTTTGTGATGGTGAACATCTCTTGCGGGCTTGGCAAAAGTGGGATGCAGACGAATCCCATTTGGGTTAGCGTCTTTGCTTCCCACAAACGCATTTCCACAACCTCTCGTCAGTGATATCGAACAACGCCCAGCGACCCGCCGACGACAACTCTTCAAAATGTAAGGATTTCCAGATCCACCGACACCCTGCCCCTTCTACAAACGATGAGGCGTTCGAAGGACGCCTCCACCGTCTAGTTGAGACCGACACGGCTTCCAGGATTGCGACGACTCTCTCATGCTCTCCGCACCGTTGACTCTGTGGCGAACAATGTCACTAACCCAGTGCTTCTCGGTAGGGTGAACCTCACGACTCAGAAGCGCCTCGCGGCGTCCGTCGCCGGCTGCGGCAAGCGCAAGATCTGGATGGACCCGAACGAGAGCAACGAACTTTCAAACGCCAACAGCCGCAACACCATCCGCAAGCTCCTCAAGGATGGCCTCATCATCAAGAAGCCCGTCACTATGCACTCGCGTGCCCGCGCCCGGGCCTTGACCGCCGCACGACGGATCGGCAGACATCGGGGTTTCGGTAAGAGGAAGGGTACTGCGGACGCTCGTATGCCTAGGTAGGTCAACCCCGCGGCATCGCCCGGATCGGCCGATTCACAGAGCTGGAGGGAGCCCATTCAGTTTGGAAGGATCAGTGGGCGTCTGGGAACGAGATACTGACGGATACCACACAGCCAAGTCCTATGGATGCGTCACCAGCGTGTCCTCCGCCGTCTCCTCGTCAAGTACCGCGCCAGCGGCAAGATCGACAAGCACCTCTACCACGAGCTCTACGCGCTCAGCAAGGGTAACACATTCAAGCACAAGCGTGCTCTCGTCGAACACGTACGTTCTGAGCTTTGTGACATCATTATTACTGAACCCGACTAACCCGCCTTCATAGATCCACAGGGCCAAGGCCGAGAAGCAGCGCGAGAGGATCATCAAGGAGGAGATGGACGCCAAGCGTGCGAAGACCAGGGCTGCGAGGGAAAGGAGGCAGCAGCGCGTGGAGGAGAAGAGGCAGGCGACCGTTGCGGAGGAGTAAATGCGGATCAAGGCGGGTGCGGGGAGTGTGCTCAATGTGGCATGAGGTCTGGCGTGGATTTCTTTGTGGGCGTAGACTCACTTTCGCCGGCATATCGCTGGCTACATCTTCGGGCATTGCGAGAAACTTCTCCTGACATATCTGGGTGCACCGTCGAAAAGTTGAGGCCAGTGATACTCATAGCAGCACCGCGAGCAATGCTGCTGCCAGAACGCGGCTCTGTAGTTTGTGTCACCCGACATCGAACTCTTGAATCATGGGATCTATAAATGATACGGCAGAGCTCATCACATCGCCTCGCTTTGTGCCCTCATGAATATTTTCAAACACGTCGGTTGCAAGCAACAAGATTCAGCCCACGAATCGCATCCTAAAACAGAACGTGAACCACGACCAATCAAGTATGACCCATTCATGGACGGCCCTCAGACCCAGGGCTCACTCGCTCTCTCTTACCCTCGGACCACACTCAATCGGAAACTGAGAATACTTCTTATGCTTCGAGACTAGTAACGCTAGTAAGGCATGACTGCAAAATTGGCAAGAGAAAGGTCGTCCAGGTCTACTACATGTCTCTGAGATCTTTGAGTACGCTTTGTTCCCGTACATTATCAACTCGCTAAGCAGCAATATTTCTCTGATGCCTGACGAAACAAACTTGTGCAAGCTTGCCCACATGAACCATGACCATCGGATGCTGGAGTTGATCTTTTTTCGCTTGAACGCAGGATGCCAGCGACGATTTTGCAGCCAAGGATCGGACATGTATGCGGGTCACGAAAACACTTCTACCTCATCACCTTTAAAGCTGCTTCATACCTGTTCCGTTCCTCAGCCTATTCTCCCGCTGCACGATCCTCATCGGCAGCGCCTCTCCGATGCCAAACAGCACGAAGAGCGCCCACTTCCACCTGAAGGGGTTGATAACGATGATGAAGACGAACCAGTATAGCAGTTCGCCATACGTAAAGAAGTCGAACGCACCACTATATGCTATTAGCACGCCGTATTGTCTAAAGCATCAAACCCAGACAACTTACCCCGGTGCCTTGGATTTAAGGAACCTAGTCATGTCGATCCACCGCTTCATCCACCACCGCTGCGGCCTCGCCAGCGGATCAACAAGGAACACCAGCAGGAATCTCGTATAGATGCCAATATGGTAGTTCCCAACCGTCCCAATCGCATTGACATACGTGCAGTTGTTCGCGCAGACATCAACATGAGCCGGTGGGAAGACCTGGAGGTACCAATTCGGGGGCTCGTAACCCTCCTCGAAGCACTCATCCGGAAGGAACGAAAGCGAGGGCCGCGTGTAGCCCGTCGCCATGATGCACACATCACCCTCGATGAACTCCTCGCGGCCAGGTCCGCCCTTGGGCACGCCTTGGGCGCGGCGGTTGAAGCGCACGCCGTGCTCCTCGAAGCCGAGGATGTCGCCGCGGAGCCACTTCGCCTTGCCCGCGCGAACGAGTCTGAAGACGTCGTCGTTGACCATCGGCGTGTCAGTGAAGATGCCTTTGCTGCCAGGCGGTGGGGCGAGATCAGCGAGGTCGCGGTAGAAGAACAGACGGAGGAGGCCCTCTGGGATCCAGGACAGGAGCGTCTCCTGCCCGAAGACGTTGAGAGAGAGCAGCGCATCGACCAAGGGGTTCCGCGGGATGATCCACTTCTCGGAGCGCGCGAGGATGGAGGTCTGTGCCGCGTCTTCGGCGGCGACGAATTCAAGCGCTTCGACCGCGGATGCACCGCCGCCGATCACGATCACTTTCTTGTCTTTGGCCTGCTTGCCGTCGAGCTGGGAGGAGTGGCAGATCTCGCCTTGGAACTTCTCCTGGCCCGGAATGTGAGGCATCTTGGGATCGCCGCAGGTGCCGACGGCGGCGATGATGCCGTCGAAACGGCCGTTCGAAGGGTCGTTGACGATCCATCTGCCCTGGCGGTCTTTGAAGACCTTGGTGACTTTGGTGTTGAACTTGGTGCGGTCTTCGAGGCTGTAGCGCCTCCAGAGCTGCGTGATCTGACTGACGATCTGCTGGCGGTCGGGGTAGCCTTTGCTCCACTTTATGGAGGGGTGGAAGCGGTACATAATACTGTGAATCTGGAGGCCGGATGTGTTGTTTACTTTCTGATATGGTGGTCAGCAATCAACATGTATGTCGGCATGTTAAGGGACGTCGTACAGCCCATATTCCACCAAGGGAATTCCGACCACCAGCCTCGAAGATGGTAGTCTCAAAGCCATGGCCAACACAGTGGGAAGCGGCGGAGACGCCAGTCAGGCCGGCACCAATGACTGCGATCTTTGGCCTGTCCAAAAGCTGCTCTGACTTGGGAGGTGGAGGTGCAGGCGAGAGGAGCCTGTCAAGCAGCCATTGATAGACTTGGTAAATGAAAAGGATGGGGTTGGTGAGAAGATGCTCGAACAAAGCTTGCACACTCATCTTTCTGAAGCTCAATTGCAACAGAAGGAATAGGTAAAGAAGTCGGAGAACTCGGGGCTTAGACTGTGAATCAATTCATATACATACCTACTCCTCGGCCAGTGAACGTATCTGTCGGCATAATGACAACATGCTGGGGAGGTACTGCAGCATATGCACGTGATAGGCGCGTTGCGGCATGCGTGAGTTAGAACTCCCATTTCCCATTGTTTGCGGTTTCCTTCAAAGAGCAACAAAGGCGGAATGAGAGTCACCATGAGCACTCAGAGCACCTCCACCATGGAGTCCTTTACACCACACGAAGACTGGAAGGGCAGCTCATTGCCTGGCCTTGGACCATGGCGTTCGGACAACCAAGCTTGCCCAAGCTTGACGCCGCCTTGCGCGACTTGCTCGCTGGGGAAACCTCACAACCAACGTCGAGGTCATGGCTCAAGCCGAAGCCAAAGCCAACACCTACGCGTTCGACAACCCCTCCGAGCGCTCCTAGACAGCAGCGGCAACACTCTCCTCCTAATCCTCAGCGTAGTGCACTGGTAGCCTCTGGCGCTGGTCTGGATGGGACATCGAGGCCCTACCTGAAGCCGACGCCAAAGCCGAACTCGAAACCTACGCCTACGCACCCGTTGAACAGTCGCCAACAGCACCGGCAGTCACCTCCTCGTGGTTCACCAGCAGTCTCAGTTCCTGATCCGCACGCAACGCCGAAGCCATATCTGCAGCCAAAGCCAAAGCCAACTTTAAACTCTCTAGGCCAATCTACCGCGCCGAGACAGCGGCAGAGATCACCTTCTCCCAACCCACCATCTGGAGCTCTCATAGGCCATTTGCTCGAAGTGCTCAACGAATGCGGACCTCCCAAGCTCGACAAGTTCCAACTCACAGCAATTTTTCACGCCGTACGAGGACGTGAGTTTGGTCGAGGTGCTGCCAGCGCGCTCACCTTTGAAGAGCTAGATGCACTCAAAGAACCACTCGGAGAAGCCATCCTCAAGGCTAAGCTTGCCCGTACACAGCCACAACCTGTGTTTTCTGCCAGTACCGCTCAGTCCTGGGAGTCGGTACCTGCATCACCAGCGGTGAGTTGCTCTGTGGCCTGTTTCAGAAGAAATTCCTCGCGGCGTTGTACGACTGAAAGGCCTTATGCTAATTCGTTGCAATCAGGACACTATGATGGCGGACGGTACGCCCACCGGTACGCCCACACTCGATCAGTTTCTCGCCGAACTCCAGCGCATCATTTGTGAACAGAATGGCGCCCAGTTGCAGGATTACCTAGTAATAGAGCCCCCATACCGACAGCTGTACACTGCAATGATTGCGGAGATAAGGCAGCGCTACCCAAAAGGCAAGGAGGACGAGTTGGAGGGGAAGTGTAGCGCAGCGCTTCCGGAGGCGCGGGAAGGCGCAGACGGTAGTCCATGGACTGCCTTCATCAAGTTCATAACACAGTACTTCGCATTCATACGAGATGTGAACGTCGAAAATCTCCTAGAGACATACAACCAACTAAGCGAGCTCGTTCAGTAAGTGTTCCGTGGTGGAAAACAGTTCTTCAGAGATGCATGTGGCTAACTGATTGCAAAAGAAAGTGCAACAGCGCACTCGGTCATCCATCTCTTGGTATCGTCATCCTGCCAACGGTTATCGCATACTCTCGTGTCCTCGCAAGGCTCGCGATAGGCCTTGACAAGAGACCAGAGCTCATTGCGCACCTCACCAAGCAATCCTCCGACGACAGCGGAGTCCGCGAAACCCTTCCCGAACGGGCCGCGAATATCCTCCGCCAGGCCTTCGTCACATGTCTAAACGATCGAACGGGCACAGCATCCGGCGTTCGAGACGGCAAGCCGGACGGCAAGAAAGTCGGTATCTACACGATCGCGAACCTCTGCCTCAAAATCCTCTTCCAGTGCCGCAAGACGCGTAACGCCGAGCAGATCTTCTCCAACATCTACAACCAGTCCCCGCCGCTCTCAATCTACCCGCGCCCAGAGCGCATCACCTACCTCTACTACCTCGGCCGCTTCCTCTTCTCCAACAACCACTTCTACCGCGCACAGCACGCGCTGCAAGCCGCGTACGACCAATGTCCGCCTCACCGCCTGAAGCAGCGTCGCCTCATCCTCATCTACCTCGTCGCATCCAACATCATCCTCGGCCGCTTCCCCTCGGCCGCTCTCTACTCACAGCCCGAAGCCCTCGGCTTCGCGGAGCGCTTCGCCCCCCTCTGCCGCAGCATCGCGCGCGGCGACCTCGCGACCTTCCGCCGCCTAACCGACCCCAAAAACGAGCACGCGTCCTGGTTCCTGCACTACCGCATCTTCCTGCAGCTGAAGAACAGATGCGAGGTGCTAGTCTGGCGGTCTCTGATCCGCAAGACCTTCGTGCTCGCGGGCCAGCAGGGCGATGCGCAGGCTCGGAAGGCCCCGACGCTGGATCTCGGGTACGTGCTGCAGCTGGCGCAGATGCTGGAGCAGAAGGCGCTGAGTCCGCTGAGCCAGTTGGATGGCGGGCCGGGCCGGAGACACACGAACTGGATCTTTATGGATAGGGAGCCGCCGGCGAGCGCGCGGTATGTTGATCCCGATTTTGCGGGGACGGAGGAGGGGAGGCCGGAGGTGCTGCTGCCGGATATGCTGGAGGTTGAGAGCATAGTGGCGAGTCTGGTTGACCAGGGGCTTCTGAATGGGTTCATCAGCCATAGGCAGTTGCGGTTTGCGATCCAGGGCGCGAAGAGGAAGGGCGCGCTGCCGGCAGGGTTTCCGAATGTGTGGGAGGTTGTTAAGGGCCGGTGTGATGAGGAGGTGCCTGGTTGGAAGAAGGACCCGCCACGCGGTGCGGTCGGTGCCACTGCTGGGAGAATTGCGGCGGGAGGCTTTGGGCCGGGTATGGTGGTCAACCTGAGTGGTGCTAGGCCTGTTGGCGCTGTGCCTTGACCGCGGAGTAACATGCCTAGCCGTGCTGCAGAAAGGGACTGTGTTAGGGTTATGCTCACAGATCTCGTTGCTTAGCGTGTTGATGGCAGCCACAAGCCTCCTGGATATACACTTCAAAGACATCCAAGACGAGAATCAAACAACATCTGCGGCTGCAAGGCTGCTTAATCGTACCTTTCGCACCGCATTGACATGGAAGACAGCATTGATCAGCCTCTTGTATCTAATGCAAATCGCCATATGGATTGTTTGCCCTGTCTTCGCCGGCGTCTCAACCGGTTTTATTTACAACGTTTTGAACTGCCCAAGTGGTACTTTGGGCATCTCTGCAAGGTCAAAGCTGACAGATGTGCAAGGACACGGTGGGTAGAAGGAACAACAAGACCGTAAGCACGAAGATCGCATCGCCGGATCCTTGGACGCTGCGCTTAAGACAGACTGGCTGCCGGCTGTGCAGTTGTTGTTGATTGGAGAGCACAAACGCCCGTGTAGACTTGGATTATCACCCTTACAGAACATCGTGACGTCCAAAGTAGCAAATGGGCCTGCTAGTGGTGCCGTGCAATCTTCAAGAAGCCTCGTGTCATCGGTATTGCGCCTGAACAGGAGCCGAAGCCCATCACCTTCCTGAGAGTACTCCATGCTGGGCAAGGACGTGCGGTAGGTCAACCGTCGTCTGTCCTTGGGGACAGGTTGGTTTCTGTGGGGCGTTTTCCTTGAAGCTTCATGGCAGTCTGGGTCGTCCAATGGTCGAAACGGTAGGTTTCTTGACCCTAAGAGGAGGGGCGGTGATAAGATCGGACAGATATCCTAACGTAGCTTGTGAGGAATTACTATAACATCAGGTGGATCTCAGACAGGGTTACTTCCGTGAGAAGGGTGGTGATGCAAATTTGAAAGTATTGTGAGATGAGACGTATTTGGAGATATGAATTGTTTAGAGGGATTCGAGTAAGTCGCTCGCGCTCGTTGAATGATTCTGGGTTCATTGCGACCTAATGGAGAGACGATGGAGGATAGGGACATACTAAGCATTGAAAATCACTCATGAGATTTGCCAGCATAAGGATAGGCGACTGAAAGACGCCGGCCCAATCGACCGTGATCTATCTGCTGGTAGATTGCATAGTATATGGCTGAAGGTTCGCCGCCACACGCTCGCAGAGCATGCAGGCTGTTCAAGATTTACAAGCGAAGCAAAAGTGGTATCGTACAGCAGCAGCAAGCCCAAGAGCCGGGCAGCCCTGCATCAGTAGCCAGAACCCAAAAACGGCTTTGCAGATGTTCACTCCAGACCGCGACGCCGGAGAAATGCGCACGTGACGTTACCGAACCCTATGCACCGGGTCTCCGCACTGGCGGCCGGAGAGTGACGATATAGCCTGAACCCCAAAAGACAATATAGTACATGCAAGGCCGCTGGCCGCGCGGCACTCTCGCTGAAGTCCGGTACTGGAACAGGAAAAAACATATGTGCTGACGGCCTCCAAGCAGGCTGACGCGGAAGCGAAGTGATCTATGCCGATGAACCATGGGTATATGTGAACGATCGGGAAAATAGGCCTCAGGATGATCCGGATGAAGCCAATGCGGCAGCGAAAATCTGATAGAAGAAGGTATGCTCGTTAACGTGACATGCAGGATCGAGGCCGCTCTACGGTGATCGTAAACTATGAAGTACGAATGGCGCGTGCGCTCCCGGCGGCGCCCTCATCTCGCTTCTCCGAGATCACGAACGTTATCGCGGCTCCCGTTTAGGGGAGCCTGGCGCAGGATTTCGATCAGGACCAGCTGAGAAGTGCGAAAAGTGCGAATAGCGTGTTTCACGTTGGGTTGGCGGGTCTGGATTGCGGGCACTTCCTGAGCCACGTTCATCTCCACCACCCCGTTCCTCATCGATTCGTTGCTGTTGCTGTTGCTGGTAATGTTGCTCAGCACTGGACCTTTCGGATCGCCCTACACTCTCTGCACGGCCAGATGCCGGTTCGTGATAGCTTCGTGGTCGTGCTCCAGGGTCGTAGCCTCGTGTGGAAGCGTCGCTGCGTGTTCGAGCATGGCCACGACGGCCAGGAGTAGAAGTCGATGATGACACTTGAGAAAACGATGGCGAGGTGTATTGGGTAGTAGGCTGTGGAGCGGGTTGGTGGGCGCCTTGCGCTTTTCGCTTCTTCGGTGAGCTGGTGTAATCCGAATCGAACTCATGGGACCCTGACAGATGCGACGAGTGTGTGATCTTCGCCTTGACTGACGGGGTGGCTGGGGGATTGCTGCTTGATCCTGCTTGAGATGACGGAGGCACCCAGTGATGGAAGTAGATCGACGGCGATGAGGCAGTATGCTCTTGCTGATGCGCGGACTGACTGTGCTGTAACGAGTGCACTGCTGGTGCCGAGGGCGGCTGCTGTATATGCATATCGTTTGTCGTCAACCGTGGGAGTTGAGAGTGCGGTGGCGGCGGCCTTGGGGCGGACGTTGGTGCACCAACCTGACCGGGAGGCTGCAAGGCTCTCGCCCTGCTAGTTGGCGACATAGTACCGACAGAGTATGAGGAAGCTGAGAATGCTCCTGCATGTTGCGGAGGTGGTGCTAGGGGCTGCACCTGGAGTACAACAGGTGCTGCCGCAACCTGTTGCGACACTTGCGGCCCTATGCTGTACACGCTTGGCTGAGGCTGGCCGATCATCCTCTGGTCCCTGCGTGAATCTGGTGAACTCTGCGCTTGTACAATGACTTGCTGCTGCTGAGCTGCTTGCAACTGCGCTGCATACTGTTGCAACCAGTCTATGCTGATGTTTGCGAGATTCCCTCCGCCAATGCCGGCGAATATCATCGGCACGAGGTGGGGAGGGACACCGCCCGACATAGAGTCTCTCAGCATTGTCTGCTCAATCTTTCGTTGCTCCAACTTTAGGCTTTCCTGTCGAGTTCTTTCCTCTTCCTGCCTCCTCTTCTCCTCTTCAGCTTTCGCCATGAGCCAGTTTCGCATGGATTCTTCCGCACCTTGCCACTGTGATGGGGGAGCAGGCATCTGACCGAAGGAAGAAGGTAGTTGTTGGGATCCTGACGGCCCGCGGCTTGGATCTGGCAGCGTCATGGCCGCCGGCGGCGGCAACCCTCGATGAGGCGTGCCCATTGTTCGCGAGGCGCTGCCTGGCAACGGACGAAGCGGATCGCCAGCGGTCGTCGGAGGGGATCGTAAGGTCGACAACGATAATGGCGGAGAGTAATCATGAGGAGTTTTGAACTTGAACTCTGATTTGGCTGGTGGAGAAAGTGTGAGCAACATGAGGGCGACTATGCGTTGACAACCATCCGAAAGTGCTCAGATACGAGGAGAGGTAGCGGATGAACAGTAAAGCAACCAGAAAGATACTCTATGCACTGATGACAAGTGAAAAGTTCCACATACTGATCTCTTAAGAGAAAACACAAGCCATGGACCCAAAAGGCCACTGGGCAGCAAAAGCTCGTAGGCCGTTGCCAGAACTAGTGCTGCTCTGCAAAGACAGTGGTACCTGAGACTTGAACCTCTGATTTGCCCATCCCATAGGGCTCTTGCTACCGCGGAGTTAACTTGGATGAATCCGTCTGCTGCACCGATGATCTGGCCCAGCGCTCGCGTGGTCTGCTAGTCAAAGAATGCCGATCAAGAAGGGCCTGGAAGGCAAAGTTAAGCAAGAAGTAACGGGGAGTACACGAAAGAGACGAAGATGCCGGCTCGGCTTGTCAAATGAGCGGACGCCGGTGCGGGCAACGGCAACAGGAAAAAAGATGAGTGTCGCTGGATGCTGCAAGGATCAGCATGAAGAAGGACGAGACGGCGAACGACGGGCGGAGTGACGTCCTCAGCAAGGCCGACCGAAGTTGGCAGTACTTCTTAGCCGCAGGTCTGTGGCGCCTCAGGAGCAGATGCGGCAGGCCTCTCTTTGAACCGCTGTCAAATTACGTTACCGGACGGAACAGGTTCTTTACCGGTCATTCCAAGTTACTTCAAAAGGAACCCCGGTGACTTCGGCATGGTTTACTTGGTGAGTGATGGACTGTAGCAGTTAAGACCCTTGCTACCGTTCACGTCACCGTACCTGGTCTCTATCACAGCCGCTGGACAATCGCGAAAAGTTCGCTCCTAGCTAGCTGTAAAACGTGCTGTGGCGGGTCGTGTCAATGGTGAGTAGCCAGCAAGGTAGCCGGACGCGGCACTCGCGTGTGCAGCCGGTAGAGCCTGCCGAGCGACTCCTTGTCTACGTTACAGCATGCCCTAAAGAGCAACTGCCGACGTTCTCGGCGAGGTAGCTCTGATGAGCAGGACATGCCTCTATCGAGTAACGATGCACGCTCTTCAGTGATTAACGGTCGTAGCTCCATCCGTGCGTGGCTTGCTGACGGCGGCACCCACAACGGGCCAGGGAATGTGCATCAAGCCTGCCGCTGAGAACCGCCGCCCAGGACCAGGGACGAAGCGAGCAAATCTCCATGCGAAGTGAGCCCTGCAACTTGAGGCAGCGGACGGATTAGTGATGAATCAGCTCTAGTTCTTGTCCGATCGGTCCTGGCGAAATGAAGGGGCTCTTCGGCCATCCCCGATTGTCAGACGACAGGCGCTTCTTTATGGCTGTCTTTGCGCCTACCCTTTGCCTCAACTGCTTCCCGCTCGGATACAGCTGCTCTGAGAGTAGTTAACCCTCGTCGTGCCAAAGGTGGTACGTGGGACTACGATGGGGCTAACGGCAGGCTTCGATGAGCACAAATAGCAGCGGTAACACAGTGCTAGTCCGCCAGCGCGGTCAGGGAGCGTGGCCATGCACCCCGAGCTGAGCATGCTCAATGCATACGGACTCCACGAGGCTCTCTGGTTTACCCACTGAACGAGACCTTTCGAGAACCAAGGAGGTTCCCCTCCTGAATGGAAACCGCTGTCGGCCAGTCAGAGCGCAGCAGCGGTATTCTTCCCCTCCCGCTCAAGCAGGGACGTTGTTACAGCACCCCTCGCGAGACGTGCTGTGCTTCAAAAAGGCTCACGACTACAATGCCTACCCAGCTCTGTCACAGTCTCCTCTATGGCGATCGAGTCGAGGGGAAGGAGCGCTACCTCGTGCTTCGCAAGCTGGCCAGGCTTCGGTCAACATGCTACTCGAGGCTCACCTTAGAGCACTCCCGCAGTGGTTTAAGAGGGCAAGAAGCGATTGATGTTGCGCATGGGGGGTGGAGGGACTTTGGCGGCGCCAGGCGATTTAGAGCGACCCACAGCCGCGTCTCGACGGAAAGCCGTCACTTCGGGTTGCGCAATCACTGGGCGTCTGGCAGCGCTAAAGTAGCTCCACTTGGAAGGCCTGGGCAAGGTCTTCGCTATGGGCATTCCTTCGCCCGGCGTGTTGCATCTGAAACTCGTGGCGTCGGACATGGATCGAATGTCGTTAGATCCATATCCGTCTTCTATGGCAGCGTCCACATGCCGTCGAACTTGCCAGCACCGTCTCGCTGTAATGTATGGGTGATTAACTACGTGGATGTAAGTTACGAAGCATCGCCAGAATCCCTCAAAAACCCCGATGCACATATGCAGTCCCTGCATCGGCTTATGGGTCGCGGCGAAACCATGCGCGCATGATGACTGCCCTGCGTGCCGTTGAATCCAGATAACTGTTTTCCGAACCGGCGCTTGCTGGATGCGCTTGTTGCGGCTGCTTTGTGTATTTCCGGGTTTCCTACGATCTTGCTTATATCAATCTTTCAAGACCACGACCATCTTATGGCTGCATCCTCAAACCTTAGTGGACAAGACCGTTCGGAGTCTCAAACGATAAACTTTGCATTACCGTGAGCCCAGTTTGTTTTGCAATTTAGCATGATGATCTATTCTCCCACTAACCTCCGGTACAACCATGTGGGAGCGGCACTCGCGGCCTCGCACCTCCAACGAGACAAGATCTACCACGATCGACCTTCTTGATCAGCATACCCACATGTCGAGTCTTCCTACAGTACACAACAGAATCCGCTTAGCCCCGAGGGCTCGTGAATTCGTCCCGCCTCCCTGGCTAAGCGCCGCTCAATCCGGCTGCGAGGGTTGCCTAGCAGGTCAGCTCGTCTGGACATCCCAGTCTGACAGCGGAGCATCCGCCGCGAAGATTCCAATTTGACAATCCTTCACACTCAAATTCTCGGGACCTGTGTGACCGCTTCTTCGAAGATCGATGCTCGTGGTTCCTTCGAACAGAAAACCGAACTGCAGGGAGGCGCAAGTCCAGTCGCTGTGCTTGCATGCTTGTAAGCAGCCTCACAATGCTCTGGCGTCCTGCCACGGCCGTTCAAGACCAATCAACCATTTCTACCTACACAAATACCTTGGATACCTTCATCGAACCCAACCCAGCCCTTTACCGATTACATGCGTGATGATTAGAGGTGAGAGTAGCGGCAGGACGTGGCGAGATCAGCGCCTCCACCACCTGCCAAAAGTAGAAATGGAAAACATCCCATGCAGCCTCCCAATCCGTCGACAAACAACCCAACCTGAAGAAGCAAATGCTCGCTGACTTTTGCTGCCGGGCACGGGCCACCCAGCCCATGATGAGGGCCACGTTGAAGCCACGCGAGAACAACATCAGCCGCTGACCTCAGCGATCTGCATGCGGCGCCTTCTCGAAGCAATCTGGAAGCGAATTGGAAGCTTTCCCAAAAAATTGCGCAACACTGCTGCCGTCCACCCCATACCCATCCCACGTGGGTTGCAGACAAGGGTTGCATCACTGCCAGACGCCCTAACCGGCTTCGGGGCACCTCGAGCGTCGCCGTCGCGCGCTTCCGTCCCGCGCTCACCCAAAAAGAAGGAACAGCCTTCTTCAGTAAAGGGGGGGGGGGGGGGGGGGGGGGCAGCCCTACGTCGCAGCCCTAGCCCTCCTCTTCCGCTGCTTCCACTCCGCTTTCGCCACCTTCATCAGCAGATCTTCATCTTTGACCGGGATCCACGAGGTCAGCACCTTCATGGCGTTCTCAAAGTCCGAATCCAGCAGGATCTCTCGCGTGGCATCAATCAAAGCGGCCGAGGTCGCGTGCAGCACGTCTAGATCGGCGCCGAACGACGGCGGAGAGCCGGGGCTTGCGTTCGAGGCGTCGCCTAGAAGCATGAAGACGTCCCAGACGCGGAGCTGCGCTGGGAAGGGGATGGAGTAGTTGAAAAGGGTCAGGTACCAGCGCGTGCCGTACGCTGTCGATGTGATACCCAATTCGTCCTGGGTTGAGCATGGTCAGCACATGGTGAACAGGATCTTGCGCACCCTCCAAGGCTTAGTGCACTTAGATGTTGCCGCATCTCTATCGCATTTTAGTAGGAAAGGATGCGGCAATGACTAAGTGCACCGAGCCTTGCTCCTAACGGAGCTCTTCGGCGCATTCGGGCTCCCTCACGAAGCAGCCATCGGCACATGTGCCGAAACGGTAACAGATAAACCACACGGGGCAAGGTAAGCCGAGGAGGAACCAAGCTTACCAATTTCTGCGCGACGTCTCCCCCGGCAAGCCAATTCTTTTCGAAGTCGTTCAGCGCCTCCATCAGTCCATCGAAGCCGGATTGGTAAAGGCGTTCTAGACCGCGAAGCTGCCAGAGGCGGACCAGCATCACGAACGCCGTCTCCTCGTCGAAATAGCACAGAAGCGTTGCAGCCAGCGTAGCCATGCCCTGAACATAGCCCGTATCGGGCAGATACAAGGACATCGCGTGCAGCACGCGGAATAAAAGCCGCTGGCCTCCGCGATACCGCCGCCTGAACATGATGTGGCTGCTGATCGTCCTCGGGACATCGACATCAATTTGCACGTCATCTGCTGAATCCACCTCTTGGAGCTCGTAGAAGGCCTGCACAAGCTCTTCCTCAGACGGACTGCCCTTGGCTTCTCTGGCGCTTGCCGACAGGAATGAATGCCAGGCCATGGATCTCCAGCGGTCTGGAATGCCTTTCCATGCCCGCGATATCACTTTTGGGTCTTTGGTGTCGAAGTCGAAGATCATGCCTCCGCCTCTTCCGCTCTTCGGCTTGAGCTTGCCCATCTTTCTCCATTTCTCCTCGCGCTCCCACTCTTTCTTCTTCATTGCCATGGCGGCTCTTCCGCCATCCTCTTGCTCGGCGATGTCGGCTAGACCAGGGGGAAGTGTGAGCATGTCGCTGGCTTCGTCCATCCATCTTCTGTCTTTGTTGTGAGGTAGGCGGTTTGCAGCGTGGCGAAGCGAACGCCGGCTACGTGAGGTGTTGCTTAGATTAGAGTACACCGAGCCGGTTTGGTCAAGCGAACGGTGTGAGGACTTCCGCCTCGGCGGAGGGTTCGTCTTAGTAGATCGTGCAGATTTGGGGTTGGAAGGGGTCCGTCGGAGAGTTCGTTTCCGTCGAGGAGTGTCAGACGCCAGTTGGAGTGCTGTCGATGTCCGTGCGAGACCTGGTCTTTCGTGTGCGGCGAACGACTTGCTTGATGAATCACGTGAAGAGACCTTCTTGGGCACGATGAATCCGTAGCGGTCGACGTCTCCGCCTTCTACGTCTGCCCAGTCTTCAATGCCTCCTGCTGTCTCGTGCGGCTCTTTGATGATCTGACTGATTCGCCGGTTGTCCACGGTCCTGGAACCCTTTGAGCCTGGTGATTCAGTTGGACGGAGTCGTTGCGCGGGTAGACTTGAAGCATCAGGCGTCGGCGACGGGGAGATGCTCTCGTTGCCAAGTAGGGGTGGTTCTGAAATTTCGAGCGCTGGGGAACCCAGTTGGCTGACTCCCTCGCCTGCTTTTTCATCTCCATGTTCGTACATCGAGCGCACCTTCTTAGACAGCATCTTCTCGTCTGGTGACAATACTCGAGTAGAGAGTATACGCCCCCGCTGACTACCCACCTTCCCCACAACTGGCGAGGATGTTTCCGCAGCTTTTTCGGGACTCTGATCGTGCCCGTTCTTCGCGCCGACAGCCGCAGCTGCCTTCTTGCCCCCCCACAGCATACTGCCCCTATGCGAGAACTCTATATTGTCCGGCGAGGATAGATCATCGAAGCTCCCTGTCGGTATAGGAGTGCTTATTCTATGAAACGACCCAGTCTGATCTTGGCGTATGGAGTCTTCCGGCAGCGATTGTGGGGTGAATGCTTCTCGCTCGTGCGCGTCTGCTGCTTTGGATGCCTGCGGCAGTGTTTCGTTGTTGACGGTGACGGTCGGTAGGCTAGGGACCTTGCTTACGACAGACCCGTCGTATACGCTCTCCGCAACAGACTCCCTGCCCAATGTTGATATCGAGGTTGCGAGGCCTGAGTCTCTTTTCGCTTCGTCCTCGGAGAGGTGTGAGCGCGTCCTGAAAGCTGGCCAACGCGGTCCCGGTGCTGATTTTGGTCTGCGCAGGCCATTGAGCCAGGAGTGGGCGGTGGAGGATGATTTAGAAGGTGCATCGGTTTCTAGCGCTGTGTGCTGCGAGGTCGGGTTGGACTCCAGGATGTCCTTGTTGGCGACAGTCTGATCCGTGTCTGCCCCATCTTTCATGGTGCCTATGGCGATTGATGGGGAGTATGAATCCGCAGCGGGGGACGCGGCGGCAGGGCGAGGTGTATGATCCGCGAGTTTAGAAACAGCTCACAACCGTCACGTCCACACGCACCCCGTCAGCAATAAACCTCTCAACTGGCTGGCGCACGATCACCATATTGCGGAGATCATCGTCTTTGCTCGAGCACAATGGGCTGAATGTTAAGATTGGCAAGGGCCCTGTTCCTCCATGCAGCACGCAGGGCTCGGAAATTTCCAAAAGCCACTTTATGCAACGGCGTAATAACAAGCTTAAGCTCAATCGGCCCGTTACAACAGTTGCGGGCCTTATCCAGAATCTACAGCGCTAATGATATCCGAGAACTGATGTTAATAGCTACGAATAGATGTTTGGATGCGAAGCATCCTGTATTTGTGCAGGTATGTCCAATCTGTGTGGCCGAAACAAACAACCCCCAACTCTGGCGGGTGCAGCCGACCAGCGCCAGTAGATATGCTAATATTAGCTGAGTGCAGGGGCACACGGTAGGCTCCGCAACTTGAAACACAAGCACGAGTCTTTCCCCTCCACATGCAATACACGGCCGCTGTCAAATTTTGCAACGGCTGCGTTGGCGAGAATGGCTTACAAGCCAAGCTTCCGCTTCTTGATTCTAGGCAGGATACCCGCTAGTGTAATCACCGCAGCCGCAATGACGGCCCAAAGCTGAATGTGCAGGACCTTCTTGTTGAAGTCCGTCTGCGTCGCCGCCGCAACGGTGACCAGCGCAAGGGCGAATATGGTGTAGCCCGCCCACCGGTGGTATTTGTAGATTGCCTTCGCGTTGTCCTCTCCACCGTAGAGCTGAGGCACGAAGTACTGCGTGAAGCCGACTATTGCTTGGATAAGGATCAGGATGTAGGTGATCAGGCCGAGTATGGCGTGAGGGGACTCGAAATGCGTGCCGTTGTGGGCGGCCTTGTTGTATACGATCACGATGAGTCCGCCGAGTAGGAGTAACACACCGGTCGGGTTGATGATCGCATGTGCCCAGGTTCCGTGCTTCTTCTGCTCCGGGGTATGTGTTGGTTGTAGTATGAGGGCTCCCTGGGCGAGCAGAAGTAGGCCAGCCTAAATGGCGTATAAGGATCAGTCTCCGGGTGCTTTTGACGGCGAGTATCTAGCTTACGGAGTTCAACAACTATCGACATGGTCAGCCAGGTGTTAAGCACATACAGAGTAAGGACAAACATACCGGATGAGCTGAAAACAGCATGAGCTTATGAGAGAACACACTCCCCCAGATGATCCCAGCAAGCTTCGTTATGTCAGTCCAGGTCTTGCAAAGCCGAGAATCCAGCGCGTACTATCAAAACGCCAGCTTGAGCGATGATGCCGGTTCCTTTCACACTAATCAGCTTCAGGCTAAGTAATGGTTCCCATGGGATAGCAGCTCACCCAGTATCAAGTTGTAGGCAAGCGGCTTCTCCTCCTGCTGTGAGGCATCTCCAGCTCTTCCGAGCAACGGCTCGTCCTCTCCTCGCTCCAAGGTAGCCGGGTTTTGATCTGGAATGCCCGTTGCGGATGCCATTTTGCCTCAAGATGCTATGCTGTCAGATGTTTCGATTTGAGTACGGAGAGTCTATTTATTTTCTACTTCGGACGCGGGGCATCCGGATAGCTTAGCTTCATGACGCGCACGAAGGACTTGCAGGGAGCACTGGCCAATGACATGCACACATAACTCAGCAATCCGCAGCTGTGACCACTTACTACTCACGACCACCTTCATATTACCAAGCGACACTTCATTTACAGCAACTGACAGGCAGAGGAGATTGAATGATTGGATCTGGACCGTGCGTATGAGGTTGACTAATGTTAAAGTATCCTTTAGGCAATAAAAAGCCCCCAGCATACAGCTGCTGACCTGTATCTCCCCTCTGGTACGACAAGGGCAGGTACTGGTAGAGTAGCACTAGTAGTCGCGAGTGAACAATGAAGGAGAGGCTGCTTTATGGACGCCGGGCATGATCACAGCAGCGGTTCGGTGGTTCTCAATCTCTTCTGACGAGGCATCATTGCATCTGCTATGAGACGTCGCCACCGTCAATATAGACGCAGTTGGAGCTGTATACAACGTTTACGAAGCGCTTCAGGATCTCATTGTACATTTCTCTTGTTGCAGATACTCGGCGCAAGAGTCACGAAGTCAGCGTCATCCATCTTTAGCAGCACATGCATCACCGAGAAGAACGCAGCTGCATCCTGCGATCACATTCATACACAATAACTTCGGTTTCAACATACCGGAGATGCCTACGGTCCCCATGATTGTTCCTCCGTTTCCTCTACCAGTCCATCAGGTGGCCTTGCTGTCTTCATGATTGATTCATCGAGTCGACATCGCACGGAGGGCAAGATCATGGGCTTGGGTTTTCACAGTAGGTGTTCTACGGTTCTTGTTCTCCTTCCCGATTAGGTCGCACCGCTTCCACCTAAGACCTCTGCGTCACGAATGAAGGACATCACAATCCATACGAACCTATTATAAGGTGGAACGTAATTCTTGCTCTTCATTGGAGTCTATCCATAGAGACGAGCGTGATGCGCATGGACTACCCCCGAATTTCCCCTAACCCAGAGTTAAAATCGATATCGGAATCGGAAGCACACACGAGCCCAACGGCAAGGTTGGCAACGTGCGTCAACTGTGCCGTGAAGTTCCTCAATCAAGATTCTCTGGTTCTACCTAGGTGGTCGGTTTCCGATAATCCGAGGCAAAACCGCGTCCCATGTAAAATGTCTGCGCCGTAGGAAAGACGTAGGTAAGCTACAGTGAGGCCATTAGAGCTACGTGGATTGACATACAGCGAAGCCACAATGTATGCTATCGGTCAATGTTTTATTTACCGATGCGGTCAACGTCCACGCTCATACTTTATTCCCCATGACTGTACCGACGCTGTAGTCGTGGGTATATCAACATCCTCCGTCCTGACAGCGCCTCCGTCCGCGCTCCCTCCCTATATCCCTCTTGCACTTCGCCCAAGCCGAACCAACTCAGGACTCACAGCCTCCTTAGACCCCAACGACAACCTCGCCGCCCTCTGCGCCAGCCCCACACAATTTTCCACCCTCCTTCGCCCCTCCCTCTCCCCTGCCCCATGTACCAGTCCCGCAACCAACGCCCCCAAAAACGTATCCCCAACCCCATTCACACTAACCACCTTCCCCGGCCCCATCACCTCCTCCGGCTCAAACAACCGCATATACAGCCCCCCAACCGTCTCACTCCCTGTCCTGTCCCGGCCCAGCACATACGGCGCGTCATCCGGGCCGTACAACCTCTCGTCGCCTGCGGGCAGGAGCTGAGTCAGCAGCACGCCCCTCGGACCGAGCTTGGTCAGGATACAGGGCACCAAGGGCAGTAGCTGGATGCTCATCTGCGGGATGCCCTCGTTGACAAGAGCGGGGGACGTGAGGTATGAAAGCGCGGTCCGCGAGCCTGAGGAGGGGAGCCCGAGACTGTCGATGGTGCTCCACCAGCTGGGACTGTCGAAGAGGCCGAGGGACCGCGCGGAAGTGTGGAGGGCGTGGAGTTCGTGGTTGTTGGGGGTCATGAGGTCGACGATCTGGTTGGGGAAGGTGAGGATGGTGGATGTGGGGCGATATTTAGATGAGGTGGGCGCGGATGTTGGAGAGTAGCCGTGGAAGAGCCGGATGGACTTTGCGGTCGAGACCGGCTCGAAAGCTGTCAGGGCGCCCAAAGATTTGGCGGCCGTCAGCCAGGCGTGGAGGTTGGTGGAATCCCAGTTTGCGTCGACAATGACCCATTTCGGGGATGCGGCTTGGAGATGCGCCAGCCGGTCTGAGTTCCAGGTATCTGGCTGCTCAATGATCGACATGTCGGCCATGGCGAGGGTCAAGTCCTTATGGGCGTCATTGATTGCTACGTACTGTGCTGTTCGCTGGCCTGTCGAGGCGTCAAGCACTTTGATGCCACCTGTCTGTAGGCCCTCGGAGGAGAGCTGGGCAACGGCCGCACGGCCGCTTAAATCGTCGCCAACAGCACTGCAGAGGCGGACTGATGCGCCCATGTAGTGGGCAGCTTTGGCGATGTTGTGCGCTACGCCACCTAGTGTCTGCGTAATGATGGATGGGTTCGAGGTATGTAATTGAGGTGCTATTTGGTCTATCGCGCCTGGCAGCGGAGCGTAGTCGCATGAGAAGTCTATCGCTAAAGCGCCGGCAACCACAATGTCGGCTTTTGGTGTCGCTATAGGTTTTCCCAACCCTTCCGATGCGGCGACATCAGCTGCATTGGATGTGGCTTCAGGTAAGGTTGGTGCCACCATTGACTTCAGCGTTGAAGGCCAAGCCGGCACTGCAAACGTATCAGACTGTGTTCTATGTGGTTGTCTATCAGCATCACTCACTCTCGTCGCATGTTCGCATCCTCTCACCCTACCGATACCGCTTGCTCCATCTTCTCCAGGTTAAGCAGTTCCTTCGCCACTAGAGTACCACGCTTGACGTTGCCTTCGATAAGAGCCCTATTGGCGACGACACTCTTCCCTCCGGTCAACTCCTTGATCTTTGCGAGGATGAAAGGAGTGTTGTCTTTGCCTGATGCACCAGCAGAAGTGGCCTCCCTGATTGCATCTTCAATGATGCCATCGATATCCGACCTTGCTACGGAGGCGTCGGCCGGTATTGGATTTGCCAGCAGTAAACCCGACGAAAAGGAGAGGGCGTGGTGAGCATCTAATAAGATCAAACGTGAGCAAAGCAGTACGAGAAGCAAGACGCACCGCAGAAGCTGACATGCTCAGGTGAAGATGTCACTCACGAATGATGGCGGCGGCTTCTTGCTCATCCTGTATGGTCGTTGGACTTCTTGAGCCGCTGTCTCTTGACCAAAAAGCGGGAAAGTCCACGCTTCCTTCTCTTCCATCGGCAAAAGTGGCTACGCCGACACCTTCGGTCTCCAGATACTCTAGCGTTCGGGGAATGTCCAGGAAGCTCTTGCATCCACTGCTGATCACCGTGACTGGAGTCCTTCCGAGCTCGGTGAGGTCGGCAGATATGTCCATGCTGTTCTCAGCACCCCTATGCACTCCGCCGAGACCTCCTGTAGCAAAGACCTTAATACCAGCGAGGTGCGCCAGTACCATTGTCCCCGCTACGGTAGTGCCCCCATTGTATCTTTTGCCTGCGGCTCCCTGTGGAAGAGCGCGTTAGTTAGATGTTACTGGTTATCACGACATCGCTATAGCCCGTGGTAGCAGTACCAACCCGCATATATAGCTCAAGTCTCTGCGGGAAACCTTGAGAGTGTCTTTCTTGCCCGCAGAAGCTGTGAGCCGGATGATTTCCTCAGCATCCATACCAACGCGTGCTACGCCATCTAGTACGCCTATAGTAGCGGGCACACCTCCGCCCACACGGACTAGTGATTCGAGTCGTGAGGCCAGGGCAACGTTATCGGGATAGGGAAATCCTGATGGGAGGGTCAGCAGGGGTCCAGCGTCTCGAAGAATCCTCTTACCATGGGTATAGATGGTTGTCTCCAGAGCGACGACTGGCCTGCTCTTCGAACGCAATGCTTCCCTAACCTCCTCGGAGACCTTTAAGAAGCGGTTATCGGAGCTCAGGAATCGGTGGGATGCCAGGTTGAAAGCTGGCTGTAGCCTTCGGAACCGTATCGAACTCCCAGAGTATCCTACAGAAGCCATTGTACCTTGGCTGCTGGAGATATGAGCAGTGGTTCTTCCCGTATACGAGAAAGACCTTGGGAGACAACAGATAGCGGCGGAGACTTCATGCCAAGGGCGGATATCTTATGCCAAGGGCGGAACTTGTGCATCGCGAAGCGAACAGCTTGCAAGTAGTTACTCAGTAACCCACCATCAACTCCCATCTAGCTCCAGGACGCGCAATCAGCTCACGGCCCAGCTGACCAATGCAAAGAGCTAGACTCCGTCGTCAAACATGAGGTCGATTGCCCTCGCCCTGAGCTGCCTCGGGGCTCTCTTCACCAGCTTCTCCGCCGCAGACTCAAATCTCACGAAGCCACTCTCCTCAAAACAGATATTATCCAGCAGCTTCAAGCCTCCCCAGGTCTTCCGAAACGTCAATTTGGTACGCAATGTCAATCTTGAGAAGGAATACCCGCGGGAGACGATCAACGTAATCATCGAGAACGTCGACGCGCAACCTCAAGCCGAATATTATCTGCCATTCGAGGCTGGGCTGATTGCAAGAGTTGGTGGTTTGGAGGCTCGGGACAAGAAGGACGCTTCCAAGGGCGCATTTCAGGCGGAAGTCGTCGAATATGACACATATAGGTACGACTGTAGTGCCGCATGAGTGCCTTGCCAGGAGAAGCTCTAGCAGAGTCCCAGTAGAGATGTATTGACTTAGTTACTTTCAGTCCCACCGAGTTCTACCTGATCCACCTTCCCGAGCCACTCGCGCCTTCTGCCCAGCAGACTCTCAGCATCTCGTACACCGTCCTCTCCGCCCTCGAGCCCCTACCCGCATCCATTGGCCAAATGGAGCAACAATACGTCCAATACACGTTTAGCGCCTACACCCCCTCTGCATACCCGACTTCCAAGCAGAAGACCAAGCTCAAATTCCCCTCCGCCAACATCCCAGACTACACTATCCTCCCATCTCCCAACGCCGATGGCACCGAAGACCCGCAGAAACAAGGTAGTACTTTCACCTATGGGCCCTACTCAGACATCCCCGCCGGTGCCGCCGAGTCCGTCTCCGTCCGCTACGAGTTCACTAAACCCCTTATCCACGCCACACTACTAGAGCGCGACATTGAGGTCTCGCACTGGGGCGGCAATCTGGCGACCGAGGAGCGCTACTGGCTTGTAAACCGCGGCGCGACGCTCAAGAACCACTTCTCGCGTGTGCAGTGGCAGATGGCTGCTTACGCTAACCCGCCTACGTCCGCGCTCAAGGAACTTAAGGTCCCACTTCGGGGGGGTGTAATGAACCCGTATTTTACGGATGATATTGGTAATGTCAGCACCAGCAGATTCAGGAGCGATGACAGAGAAGCGCTGCTAGAGCTTAGGCCGCGATATCCAGTTTTTGGAAGCTGGAAATACAGCTTCCGTATCGGGTGGGATGCAGATCTGAGTGGTTATCTGCGACGGTTGAAGATTGGGGGTAGCTATGTGCTCAAAGTTCCTTTTTTGGAGGGGCCGAGAATGGCTGAGGGAGTTGAATACGAGAAGGTGATTGTCAGAGTCGTGTTGCCCGAGGGGGCGAAGTAAGTCCAATCCCTTGTTTCTAGATGACTTGGGACCCTGAGTGGAACGTTGTGTGCTGACAATATTTCACAGAAACGTCAAGTGGGAGACCAGTGTTCCTCTCGTCGGCTCGGAGGTCTCGCTTCACCGCACGTTCATGGACACGCAAGGCCGGACGACGCTGAAGCTCACAGCGCTTAATCTGGTAGATGAGTGGCGGGATAGGGACATCGTTGTCACCTACGACTACCCCTGGACAGCCGGCTTCCGCAAGCCTGTTACTATCTTCGCTGCTGTGCTTGTAGTTTTTGCAGTTGCATGGGCTGTCGGGAGCGTTGACACAAGCATTGCTGCGCGACAAAAAAGATAGAGAGGACTGCTGTGTAATTCAAGTGCTTAGATTTCATCATTCGGGACAATTCGCAAGACTTCAGCTGTAGGCAGCCTGTGAATCTGGTTTACCGTGCGCCTTCTTGTGAGGATCAGCACTGGCACGTCGAACAATAGTACAGTGTCCGCCGAGTCGTGACACTCCTACCGCTCTTTAGGGGGTGAAGTATTCCGTACCTACTTCTCGATTGTGCTCCAGGCGGAAGCGGACCGACCCACCGAGCCTCTTCACCCCACCACCCCTCCAACCTCTAGATTGCCGCCTACGACACTTGACACTCCCACACACGACCAAAGTCCTTGGATCCTCCTTCTCTATAACACCCCTTCGACACCTCTTTAGAGCCGCCCGGATCTCCCATCCGCGCCCCACTGAGTCCACAAACCTCATCTGCCAGTCCATCCCAAACCCATCGCAATGCTCATCAAGTAAGGCTTCCTCCTTCCCAGTGCAACCGCTTCGCGATTCAGCCGTGCACTACTAATATCAGTTCCGCAGAGTCCGCACCCTGACCGGCAAGGAGATCGACCTGGACATCGAGCCCGACTACAAAGTACGCGCTTCGCTTTCCCGCGTCTCGCGCCTTCAAGTTCCACATTATAAACCCGCATGAACAGAGCAGACTCATGGCGTCTGCCCTCTATTCTCTGTTCGCTGTTGGAACCTAGCCACACAGAGCGCTAACACAACCCCACCAACCCCGTAGATCTCGAAGATAAAAGAGCGCGTTGAGGAGAAAGAAGGCATCCCACCCGTGCAACAACGACTCATCTACGGCGGCAAGCAGATGTGCGTGTTGTCGCCTCCCCTCCTTCTCCCACACACTCAAGTAACAGCCCGGGCTGATAAGGCACGAACCACTAGGTCTGATGACAAGACGGCCGAAGAATACAACCTCGAGGGCGGCGCGACACTGCATCTGGTGCTCGCACTGAGGGGTGGTTCATGATTTATCAGACCAGTTCGTGGCAGATGATGAATTGCCGAGATCAAGCGGGGATGTTGGTCGCGAAAGGCAAGACTTGGGGGTGTACATGGTGGTGGAGGAATTGCATATCGCGATGGGAAGGGGTAACGGCGTTTGATCCGGGGTCTACAAGCGGAAGGCCTCAAGCTCTTGGCACAAGTCTTCAAACGGGAAATTAGACTGGTGGTGGAACTCGCTGCTTTGGTATCACGTCTTTCTTCGTGACCGCAACCTTATAGCTACCTTACAATACGATGGCAATCGTCCTCCAAACTCAACGCCGGCAAATGCCAGAACATGCGCCCATTCCTGACAAGAGCGCCCGACCATGCCCGATCATATCCCATCCCGGTATACCCAATCGTGAAGCAATCCCAAGACTCCGGCTAACGATGCAGCACAAACATCCGAAAAGACAGTCTGAACTCCACAAAGCGCCATCTATGCCCGTCTCTTGCTGGGCATGAAAAGGTTTACTTCTGGTTTCCTCTTTACGCCGGTAGCAGGTACTGGAGTCGTTTTGGTAGGTGGTCTAGGCACAGCAACATTGGGTTCTTGTTTCCTCATGCCGGCGACAGGTGCTGGGGTCGACTTGACAGGTAATGGGGTCGACTTCGTAGAGACAGGCGTTGACCTAGTCGGTACTGGCATTGACTTGGTAGGCACTTTAGGAGCCGAAGACACGGCACTGACTGGCCGTTTAGTCCGCTGCTCGTTCAATAATGCTTTCGCTAGGGCCGTTTGTGGTGTTGTTGTCTTAGTGGCCGTGCTTGCCGGTTCGGCTGGCTTGGGCAGCGCTGGGACCGGTCTCCCTTCCCGTATCGCCTTCAGTCGTGCCTCCCGCGCCGCAAGGTCATCCTTCCGTGTCGCCGCACCTGTGACTGTGGTGACCTTCGGTGCAGGCACAGTACTAGATCTCGCACTGGCTACCGGCTCTAGCGCATCCCTTGGCATGACAGGCCTCTTGTACTCCTCGATCAAGCCCCTCGGCGCTCTGAACACCCTTCCGGGCGGCGCCAAACGCTGAACCGGCCTTCTCATCTCCAACAGCCCCATCTGCCCCCTTCGCTGGCCCACCCTCGCCAACATCCTCCCAGCCGCGCTCGCCGGCCCCCGTTTTCTCCTCTGCGGATCATTGATGCCCTGATTGACCTTGACGAGCTGCGCCTCCCGCTCGGCCTGCACGCCCCTCGCCTTCGCGGCAAGCTCCTCCTTACTGCGGATGAGGTTGCGCTCGGCCTCGCGCTTCAGCTTCGCGTATAGCTTCCACCACGAGGCTGGGTTCGCGGGCTCGATGGAGTCGGCTTCGGTGGAGTAGCCGGGGATGTCGCGCCGGATGAACTCGCGCCAGATTTCGCCGGACTCGAGTGCGATGTGGGGGGAATTCTTTTCGATGGTGCGCAGGTGGTCCGGATACTCGATCTTGAGGAGCGCGGGGCGGAGCCAGTCGTAGGGGAGGTCGGAGAGGTCGTCGAATCCTGGGCGCGGGGGTTAGTATAGGGTATGTTGGGAGAAATTGAGCAGGTAGAAGACGTACGGTATATGTTCTTCATGAGTTTGGTGCGCGCCATGGCGAAGAGGGAGCGTGCGGGCATGGTGGAGGGGTAAGGGGGGGGAGGGTTGGTATAAGTAATCTGGGAAGCTGGTTGAGCGAAGGAGTGGTTGTTAAGGTATTGATGAAGGTTGACAGGAGTGATGATGATCTATTTGAGCGCTGATTATAGTTTCCAAGACCGTGGAGAGAAGAGTAGTGGAGAGGCTTTATAGTGTTTCGAAGGAGTGGGACTGTCTTTGTTCTTGTGTAAAGCATGGCCGGGCTTCGCGGTGACGACTGGACTTAAGCTTTCGCGGGGCGGCATCATAAAGAAGAGGGGTTTTACCATACAAGAGATATCGCTTAGCACTACCATTTACTCAATTAAAACCTAAAGGTAAGACTTAACTATAAAGTAGATAAATAAACTATATAATAAACTTATAGTATTTCTAATCTATAGATAGACTAAATTATCTAATAAAGCTACTATACTAGTAACTATCACAATGCAGGGAGGCTTAATACTAGAACTTAATTTATTAGAGTAATATATAAGACGTTACACGAGGTTAGAAGGTGTAGTAAGAAAAATAGGAAAATAACTCTATAAGTAGAGTATATAATCTAGTTATATAACTCTAAAATAACTAAAGATCTAAGTGCTAAGAAATACTAAGTCTAAACTATAATAGTAGCTCCTCTTTAAGAGCTAAGTTTCTATAAGGTATTTAAGTTAGAGTTATATTCTAATTTAGTATTAGAATCTTTATCTAACTTTATAGAAGATATAGAGTAACTATAGGCCTTAAACTCTAACTAATAAGTGTAGCTAGGCTTATTTAGATAGTATATAAAGAAATAATTAACTTTTATAGGGGCTATTAATATATAGTATAAGGGGTTTTAGGAGTCTTTATTAGAGTTAATTTAGTTTATAAGTACCTTAAAGTGCCTATAGTAGTTTTAGGAGTTAAGAATCTAGTTTACACCCTATATATCTTCTATAGAGGTGCCTAATTAGGGGAAAGAAGATAGTAGAGCTTATTCTAGAAGTAGATTATTAGTAGAGGGATAAATTAGTAAGATATAAAATATAGAGTAGTAGTACTAGAACTAGAGTATCTCTAGGTGGTAGCTATATATACTAATAACCTTAGTAACACGGAAGGGACTATAGTACTTATTTAAGAGCTTCTAGAGTAGGTAATCTAACTATAAGTTATATATATCTAGATATACACTATTACTAACTTAGTACTTTAGTGTAGAGGCTTATTAGTAGTTAGCGGTATCTTTATAGCTAGCTTATACTAGATATATTTACTTCTTTAGTTTCTAAGTAATAATTGTTATTTTATTATAGAATTAGGCTGCTTTTTTATAGTTTAATTTAATAAGTAAGTTTATAATAGGAACCTATAGCTTTAAGCTAAGAAGAGAGTATTAGCTATAGTTAGTAAGAAATAGTAAGACTTAAGTGGTTTTTAATATATAATTATTATACGCGAACTCTATATATTGTAGCTAGTCTATCTAGTTATTTTATAGGAATACTATATATATATATATATATATATTACTTTAGAACTATATTAGTATTCTTAGTCTAGCTATCTATTTTAGGGTGGTATACTATAAAGAGGTTGTACCGGATATCTAATTAGAGGTATAGTTTCTTTTAGAACTAGCTAATAAATTAGCTTTCTTAATTTAAAATAATTAAAATAGAAATACTATAGTACTTTTAGATATATTAAAAGAAGAGCGCTATAGTAGTTAGTGTATCTATCTTATTATAAGGAATAAAGTGCTGTATTTTAGAGAGACAATCTATAACTATAAGAATATTTTTATATAAGTTTTCTTAGTAATTCTTACTTTTTAGAAGTTTAATAATAAAGTTAAGTAAGATATTAGACTAGTATTATTCTAGTATAGGTAGAAGCTTTAGTAGGCTATAGTAGTAGTTCTAAGAGACCTTTATATAGGTATAAATAGAATAGTTATAAATAAACTAGTAAATATCTTATATTATTCTAGACTACTAGTAAGAGTGTGCTAGAATATTAAATATCTTTACTCTTTTAGAATATCTAATAGCTAAAGATAAGTGCGCCTTATATAGGGTGTATATTCTAGTTTAGTAAGAGTCTAGTAGGAATTAGTAGTTTTAATAGATAATTTAGTTATTCTCTTTACGGACTTTAAATAGCGGGAAGCCTTTAAGTATATAAGTGCTTTATTATAGGTAGATTAGAATCTCTTAAGCTTATTTATTTAATATATAGATAGAGTTAATATTCTAGTCTAGTATAGTTTTAGGAATTTTATCTAGTACTTTAATTATATCTAGTTGGATTACTAGTAGGATTTCTTTATTTTTAGTGTTTTATAAAGGGTTAGCGGAAGTAGTAAAAACTCTAGGAAAAGCTAAATAAATCTTACTAGTAGCTAGAGGAGCGCGTTCTAGTTAAGAATTAAGGTTTTACTACTTTAATACTTTTTAAAACTAGTTCTTTTAAGAATTACTCCCTCTTTTAATAGAGAGGTCTTTAGACTAATAAGTTAAGGTATTTACTATTATATTTAGGATACCCTTTTAGTAGGTAATCTTAAAGTTAAAATGGGATAAGAATTCGCTCTAGTAGACTTAGTAATAATTAAGGGACTTTATAGATATAAAGTATTTAAGGTTCTTATAGTCTATAATTATATTAATAGATTCTTCTATTTCATTTAGTTCTAGACGCTAGGCCTTAAAGGTCTTAATAATAGCTAGTAGCTCCTTATTATAAATCTTATAATTATACTTAGTAATAGATATTTTTATTAAGAAGTATACTATAGGCTAGAGTCGGCCTTTTATATCTAGTTAGTAGAGTATACTAGCTATAATATAGTTTAAAGTATCTGTTTTTATAGTTACTAGCTTAATCTAGTTAAAGTATTAAAGAATTAGTGTAGTAATAAAGGCGTACTTTAATTTCTAGAAAGTAGACTTATAATCTAGAGACTATAGAAAAGTCTAGCTCTTATAAGTAAGGCTAGTAAGTAGTATAATAATCTTAGAAAAATTCTAGATAAAATAATAATAAAAGTTCGTAAAGCTAAAAAAGCCTTAAATATTTTTTAGGTTTTTTTAGCTAGGCCTATTCTTATATAATAAAGACTTTTACTAGATCTATCTTAATACCTTTTATTAAGATAGTTAACCTAAGGTACTTAACTTTCTAGATATAGAATTTATACTTCTTAATATTGACTTATAGGCCTGCTTCTTATAGGTAGATAAGTATCTTATAGACGTGTTCCTAGTATTTACTTAAGGTATTACTATAGATTAGAATGTTATTAATATAGGCGGTATAGAACTAGTTTAAGTATTTCTATAGAATATTATTAATATAGTGCTAGAAGAATAAGGGCGTGTTAAATAAGCTAAAAGGTATTACTAGGTATTTCTAAAGGCTATAGTAGATACGGAATACTATACGCTATTTATCACCCTTTATAATATAGAGTTTATTAAAGGCCGCGATAATATTAAGCTTAATAAAGTACTTAGCTAATAAGAAGCGAGCGAGGGTTTTTTAGATAAGTAGAATAGAGTACTTATTCTTAACTATAATCGCGTTAAGGCCCTAGTAGTCTATATAAAAATAAAGGCCCCCTCTAGACTTTTAAATAAAAAGAATAGAGAAAGCTATAGAGCTACTACTAGAGCGAATAAAGCTCTTTATAAGGTAGTCTTCTAGGTACTTTTTTAGAACGAGTAGCTCCTTCTAGGATATTCTATATAGGGGCCTAGTAGGTAGTTCTATTCCTAGCTATAGCTAGATATAGTAGTTATAGGTGTAATATAAAGGTAATTAGTCTAAGAGGTGTTTTAAGAAGATATCTAGGAATTTATAGTACTTAAGAGGTAAGATAGTAGCTAGATCTATAACCTTCTTAGATATAAGAGCCTTTTTAATATCTCTTATTATAATTATAAAGAGCTAGCAGCCTATCTTCTTAGTATTTACTAGGTGGATAAAGAGTGCTATACTAATTATATAAATATCTAGGGTCTTTTATAGGAGTAAGTTAAGATTAAGTAGCTTTTTAGCCTTTTTTTAGAGTACTATAATAGAGTTTAGATAGATATAAGAGATAGTGTTTTTACTAGAAAGTACTAATAGTTATTAGCTAGTATCGAGTGTAGCGTAGTAAGCTAGTAGCTAAGAATAACTAAGAATAACTAGAAAATAACTAAGGTAAGTAATAAAGAGGATAAGAGTCTATTTAAATAACTCTACTAGGAACTTAACTTAGATAAAATAGGTAATATTACTAGTAGTAGTAGGGCGCCTATTAATAACTTTAAGAGTAATAGGGGAACTAAAAGGAAGAAAATAAAGGCTAAGGTATTACATGTAAGATTAGTTAATAAAAGTAGTACTAAAAGCTCTAGTATTAATAAAAGTAGTAGACTTATATTTATATAAACTAGTAACTAAAGTATAGTTAACTATAAGGTGTTTATCTTTATTAAAGTCTTACTAAGGTAATTAGAAGATTATAGAAAAGAAAATCTTAACTATTTTAAATAAAGGTTCCTATAAGCAACTTCTAATAGAAACTACTTATTTTTTAAATAAGTTAAGTCTCTAGATAGGGTATTAGGGTTTAGAGTATTAAGAGTAGAGCTAAAGTTAATTACGTGTATAGTAGCATGAGGCTTTTTTAGGTAATTATAGATTATATAATCGCCGCTAAAGTATAGGTACTTATTATTATTAAAACACTATTACTTTATTTTAGGTGTAATTAGGCTCTATTAGACGCGACTAATTATAAGGTCTATAGAGTTACTATAGTTATAAGCTACGGGTATAGACTATAGCGTAATTAGTATAAAATAAAAAGCTAGTAAAAAGGTAGTTATAGTAGTTATTATATAGAAGATGCTAGTAGTAGGAAGTAGAGCTAGAAAGAAGTATTTTTAGAAGAATAACACGCTAGTTGCCACGCCTATAGTAGTATATAGGCGCCTATTAATATACTAGTAGAGGTAGAAGTACTTAAAGTAGCTTATTTTCTTAGTATTTTAGCTTATAAGAGTGCTTTAGATTTTATTTAATAGGCTTATAAAGAGCGTGTACTTCTTTCTATTATTATTATACCTAGTATTATAAATATAGCGCTAGAAATTAATAGTAAAGGTAATAAAATCGCGATTCTTTTAATAGATCTTAGTAATTTTAGCTTAAGTAGTTACTTTAGGGTTTAGGTTACTAAAGAATAATTTAAGGTACTTAATTATTTTCTTAACTAATCTAAACTCGAGTATACTATCTATATAAATATAGAAAAGAAAGAATACTTAAGTAGTACTCTTAAGGCAACTATATAAGAATAAGATTTAAGCGGCTTTAGTAGAGTATTAGTTAGCGGTAATATAGAGCTTTATATAGATATTTATAATAAAAGAGTGGAGGGCGGTATAGTTAGAACTAGAGAATAGTTTTAGGTTAAAAAGTTTTTTTAACTTCTTAGTTAAGTTAGTATTTAGTTAGGCGGCTTAAGCTATAAGTTAAGTAATATATTCGGTCGCTTTAGTATATATAATAACTATAGTATCACGCTATTATATAAGATCTTTAAGTTACTCTTTAAAAGTGCTACTATAGGTATATATCTTATTAAACTAGTTTAAGAGATTAATAAAGAACTAGTACTAGGTATTAGAGTTCTTTAGAACTTTCGCGGTAAGCGCTATAAAAGAGTTAATAGCTATAGAAGCTTATAGCGTGTTAGGAGTGTTACCTATAGATATAGGCGCTTTAGCGGAGGTAGAAGAATATATAATAGGCTATAGCTAAGCTATAATAAGAGATAATTAGTAGGTGTAATATAATATTATAATATAGGGAGGCTTAATACTGGAACTTGATTTATTAGAGTAATATATAAGACGTTACACGAGGTTAGAAGGTATAGTAAGGAAAATAGGAAGATAACTCTATAAGTAGAGCATATAACCCGGTTATATAACTCTAGAATAACTAAAGATCTAAGCGCTAAGGAACACTAAGTCTAAACTATAATAGTAACTATATTAGTAAATCTTTTATTTACTACTAAGCTATTCTTACTTTTCTTAAGTAACTAAAATACTTATAAGTACTCTAAATAATCCGAAGTCTAATATATTAGTCTTTTTTAAGTTAGATAGATGTCACGAACCGCGATAGATGACGCGGAATAAAGGTAATTAGTGCTAAGTATTATGTAAAGGACTAATTACTTAGGATACTAAAATAGGCGTGATTAGTGTGATTAGTATAATTAGGAATAGATTATACTAATTAGGAAGATTATAGTGCGAGGTATTATAGTATATAGGTAGCACTATTCTCGTTTATTAAAATAGTGTGCTTAACTTAAATAAGAATCTAGTATTCTTTATAACTTAATTTAATCTTACTACGTGATATTAATCCTCACCTTATTAGCTATATCTTAGCACTATTCCCTATCTCCTTAATTAGGACCCTAACTATTATAGTAACCTTTATTATCTTATAATAGCACCTCGTTACACTTTAAGCACTACCTTTATAGAACACCCAAGATTAACACGCCGATATATCTACTATAGAATCGACTGCTAGACTATTAAGAGGATAGGTACCGCCGCCACCTCTAGTACTAAAACTAATTAAGGTTAAGGTACTAGACGAGTATAGTAGAGAGCGTAATAAACTCAACTTATAGCTACTCTAATGCGACCTATATATTTAGTATAATTAGGAACATTTCTAGGAAGAAAACAAAGTAATATTCATTATCACCTATCTAAGGGGGCGAGCATTTAAGTGGATCTAGCCTCATCTTAAGGATTTCCTTAAGAATGATGAACACAACTAGTTCTAGGAAATAATAGAACTATTTACTAATATACTCTCGTTTAAAGTAAAGATATAATAAGTATTTAGAGATATCGACGCGGCATGTACTACGGAGAGAGAACTAATAAATTTAACCCAAAAGAGGTTAGTAGCTAACTACGCTACCTAGTTCTAATTAGTAGCGTTAAACACCTTATAGGATGAGATAGCTTTAACCGCGTAGTACTACTAAGAATTAAAAGAGAATATTAAGGACGACTTAGTTAGAGGCAACTAACTAGATTAGTTATAGGAAATAATCTTAATATCAATTAGGATCGATAATTAACTATACGAAAGAAGATTAAAGAAAAAAGGCTATAACGCTCTAGTAGTAGTAGGATATAAATAGAACCACTCTACTCGGTATAACTAAGACCTATATAGGCTAAGACCTATAGAACTTAACGTAATAGAGAGACGCCTAAGATGTTTCTCTAAAAAAAGATTGTAGAAAGGATGTAGGACGCCCTTAAGAGGATAAGGACTATCCTCTAGATAGAAGAAGCCTTTTATAGGAAAGTGCTTTAACTATAATCGTATAGAATATATCACCTAAGATTATAGGTAGCTAAAGAAAACCTAATTACTAGTAAAGATAACTAGCCTAAAGAAGTAAGTCTAGTTAGCTACCACTATAACTTACCACGCGGCTATATCCTAGACTACATGCTATAATAATAGGTGTTAGATATACCTAAGTAATAAAGATGGATTAAAATAGTTTCTAAAACTACCTAGATCGGGATAAGTATTATAGGTTACTAAGAAGAAACCTAGTTAGAGGACTCTAATATAGAGGCTAGAGGAACTACAACCTCTCTTAATTAGAGAAAGGGTTTAAGCGGAATCTAGTTACTAGGGTTTATAGGTAGTAGGCCTAGTCGCGCCTACTATAGTACTAAGCACCCTCTTTAAGGAAGAGGCTGTATTATTAGAAGAAGAAGAGTTATTAGAAAAAGAATTTAGCTCTAATATCTTAAATCTAGTCCTAGATAAGAAACTAGAAGGAAGGGTACCTAAATAAAACCCTATTATAGGAGAATACCCACCTAAGGTATAGTATTAGGCGTACCACAATGTATGCGATTTTATAGAAGAGTAAGCGGGATAATTAGAGTTTAAGAAGAAACTCTAAAAGATTAAGGTCCGCTTAACTGTATATAAAGTATAGTAGAGATCCGCTATTAGTTTTAGCGAACTATATAAAGAAGTCTATAACCTTATTTTAGGATGACTAGTTATAGTTACGGAATGTATACGCTAGCTAGAGTAAATACTAGATAGCATGCCCCGCCTAGGACATAAATACTATAATATAGTGCGAGAACACCTGCCTATAAAAGTAAGGTTTACTAAAAATAAAGGATATATTACCCCTAAGAGAGGTTATATTCCTAGAGAACTCTAATAGAAAGTCACGATATTACAATAGAAATTTATAGCTAGGGATCTATAAGTGAATCCAGGACACTAGGTAGATTTAAGTAAATTCTAGTATAATAGTATAGAGACGCTTACCGAGAATAAGAGCTCTAGAAGCTCTTACGTAGAAGGCTCTAATTTAAAAAACTAGAAGGCCTTTTAGCTAGAGGGTCGATAGAAGCGTCTACTAAAAGACTTTTAAATAGGTGTAAGGGCACTTAGGTACCTAGAGTAAGATACTAAAAACATACCCTTATAGTAATAAGATACACTAGAAACCTATAAGTGTGGGTTAAGATTAGCTAAGTATAGGCTAAGGCACTAATTGATTTAGGTGCTACTATAAACTTTATATTACTATAGTTCGCATAAAGAGTAAAGTTATAGTTATAACTAAAGCTTAACACCTACTTAGTAATAGTGGTAGATAGCTAACCTTTAGGCTATAATTAGGGATTAGTAGACTAAGAAATTAAGATAGTTAGGTTAAAGATTAGACCTTATATTAGGAATATGTAGTTTAATATTACGGTAATAGGAACCTATAATATAGTGCTAGGGTTACTATAGCTTAAGAACGCGAATCTAAAAATTAACTAGATTTATAGGATGCTAGACTTTTCCTAGGGAAAATTAGTCTAGATAAGTAAAGATACGCTAGGAGATAGTCTTAAGATATACGTAATCTTAGCCGCTAAACTTAAGAAGGAAGTTTAGAAGAATTCTAGATAAGTATAGATTCTATAGAGTAAGCGATAATAGCTTGTGTCTACTATAGCCCTATTATCTATTCCCGACGAATATAAGGACTATAAGAGGTTATTTATAGATAAGGCTCTAAAGAAAGCCCTACTAGTATATTAAACATAGAACTATATAATACCTATTAAAAAAGGCAAGACACTAAGAAAATTAGCGATTTACCCACTATTACTAGAGAAGCTAGAGGCGCTATAGGCGTACCTAGATAAGAATCTAAAGAAAGGATTTATATAGGAATCCTAGTCACCCGCAGGATACCCTATCCTATTTATACTAAAGAAGAACGGTAAGTTATAACTATATATTAACTACTAGGGACTAAATAATATAACTATTAAGAATAGTTATCTATTACCTTTAATTTTAGAGTTATAGAATCGACTCTAAGAAGCTAAATAGTTCATAAAATTCGACATCCTAGGAGTATATAACCAGATTCGAATTAAGGAAGGCGAAGAGTAAAAGATGGTAATAAGAACCTATTTTAGACTTTATAAGTATTTAGTTATACCGTTTAAGCTTACTAATACTCCCGCTACGTTCTAGGTATATATTAATAATATTCTAAAAGAACACTTAGATGTATTTGTAGTCGTCTATCTTAATAATATACTAGTATATTTGAAGACTAAGAAGGAATATATACGATATATTAGATAAGTCTTAAAAGCACTCTAATGAGCGAACTTATAAATAGTACTAGAGAAGAGCTAATTCCACTAATAAGAAATTAAGTTCTTAGGATATATTATTATGGATTACGGTATCTAAATAGATAAAACTAAGGTATAGGCGGTACTTAAATAGCCTTTACCGAAGTTAGTAAAGGACGTGTAATTGTTTTTAGGACTAGCAAATTTCTATTAAAAGTTTATATAAGGCTACTCCCAAGTTATAGCACTACTAATAGATTTTATAAAGAAAGATTAAGGTTTCTAGTAGAATAATAAAGCTAATAACGCTTTTTATACTCTAAAGAAATAGTTTAGCACGGAACCGGTTCTAATAATGTTTGACCTAATAAGGGTAATTATTATTAAAATAGATGCTTTAGACTTAGCTATAGAAGCTTATCTAAATTAATAGGATAATAAAGGATGTTAGTATCTAGTAGCATTTCACTTAAGGAAGTTTAGCGGACTAGAACTAAACTATAAAATCTACGATAAAGAGCTACTAGCTATTATTAAAGCATTTAAATAATAGAGAGTATATCTAAAAAAAGTAAAGTATCTAATTTAAGTGTTTATAGATTATAAGAATTTAGTATACTTCACTACTATAAAGGTATTAAACCGTAGATAAGTGCGATAGTCTAAGGAATTATTAATATTTAATTTTAAAATTTACTACTAGAAAGACTCTAAAAACGCGAAAGTAGACGCTTTGTCATAGCCCGGCTAGGAGAGAGCCTTAGCATAGTGTTGAGCCATACCGCACCTAGCTTATCACCAAGCTGGACGTCATAACCCCGCCCCCTTAGCGTTCTTCCTATATTTATAGATGCCCACCATCTAATAGACGGTAGGCTTTAGTCTTTATAGATAATACTAGATACTATTCCTCGGCTACTATAGAATATATCTTACTACTAGTAATTGCCTAGCTTAACGCCGTCGAGCTACTAGCTACTCACGTGGATATATTAACCCACTAGCCTATAGATCCCGCTAAGGGAATTCAGGTTACTAATAATTCTAAAGCCTACCACCCCTTTTCAGGGTATCCACCCGTGTGCCTAGTATAGTAATCACCACCCGCTCCTAGTCGGGAGCCAGCTAAGACAACATCTTATCTACAGACATATAAGCTAAGGCGTCCGGCCAATACAAAGCTAGCGAAACTCTAGCGCTAACCTAGTATATAGAGTTACCGGATCTTTAGGACCTAAGGGTCCTAAATACGCCTCCACTCGGTCCTATAAGATTTAGCGTAGAGGCGCTAAAGGGGAGACGTCGCGAGCTATAGCGTCTTTAATAATTAGATTAGAACTAGTAGGAATTCGAAGAGCTCGGAAGGGAGATTAAGGCTCTTTACCGGCAATAAACGGGCCGACCGCTACTAGCGTTAACGCCTACCCTAGGACTAGTTACTTTAAGTCCACCTACGCTTAGTCGACCTAACCCTACCCCTTCGTCCTTAGCGCTCAAATAGGATGCGCCTATAAGGCGCTATCTTAATTCCGTCGATGTGCTTAATAAAAGCTACATTAGGCCTCGCGAGCTAAAACTATATTAAGGCAAGACTATTAAGAAATATAAGCTTTAGGTCAAGCGCGTAGAAGCAACGTTTAAACTTAACCCTAAGTTATACACAATAGATAGCCGGAAGGTGCGCTACGTGTAGTAATACCTTAAGGCAAAAGCCCTTAAGGCATAGACGCGCGAAGCCACCCCCACCACATATAAGGCATACACCTAGAAGTAGTTTATTACCTTCTTGCTCGACCTTATTGAGGACCCAATAAACCATAAGCTTACTATTATAATAGTAATAGAAGATACGCGATAAATAGCTAATTAGTTAGTTATAGCCTTTAATACATACCTCCAAACACTTAAAGACTAAATAGAGGAGCGGACTCCTTACTAGTAACGCGACGCGTTATTAACAAAGCTCCGCCCTAAGCTTCGTGCCGCTATCACTAACTACTAAGAGGTTCCAGCTATAAGAAAGGACCTACTAGAGCTAGCGGTACAACTAGAGAACAACTAGAAGAGGGCTAGAGCCCTACGCACTACTACCTCCTTAGAGGGGAGGCAGCCTAGCAACCACCAGTCGGCTAGGACCCATAGGCCGGATAAGGGCCGCAAGAGGCCCGACCATCAAGATAATAGTAACACGCTATTAAAAGACTAGCAAGATGCTTTAAAGAGTAAATAACTTAAAAATAGCGAGTGTCTCTTATATAGGTTAAAGGGCTACTACGCTAAGTATTACTCTACGAAGGCAACTAGAGCTAATAAGACTCCCTTATACACTATCCGCGAGCTAGGTAAGAGTTCGGGAAAAGCTAAAGCGTCGTAGAAGGCTCTACGCAAGTAATATAGAGACGAAAAGTAGAGAGTTCGCCGAGTTACGTCTTCTAAGGCTAGACCCGATTTAAGGAACACTAGGTAGATACCTAGGTGCTTATCGACCCTAGCGCTAATACGAGTGTGGTGTCTTAATAGCTTACCCTAAAGAATAGTTTTAAAAAGGTCAACAGCAACCTACTAACCCCCTTATAGGTAAATGATGCAGAACTATACTATTACGGCGCCTACTTAGTGCCTTAGTAGCTAGTAGACTGCTAGGGCTAAGTAAGAGGAGGACAGCATGTAATATATACTATTAACCTCTCCGGACCCCCAATCCTCCTAGGCAAACCTAGTCTTAAGAAGGTAGACTTTACCATTAGGATAAAAAGCAGAAGCTAGCGCTTCTATAATAGTATAATGCCGACACTAGAACTAGTGCCCCCAGAACACCGCCACCTATATAATAGGGACACGACAGCGTATCTAGGGGCAATTGGACCTAAGGATGCCTAGCGCTTCGAGTTTTCATTAAAAGCTTATAAGATCGTGGACGCACAATAGTTTATAAAGAATATATAAGCTAAGCCGCGGGTCTTTACTATCCTCTATAATAGGCTAAAGGAGCAGAGCACTACCTTATACATTATTAAGGCGCCGTTGAACCGCTAGGGAAGCGAAGGGTTAGAGCCGGGTTTCCGGCCCCCACCACCTTCGCCACTCTCTAGGGAGCTTACTAACTACACAGATGTATTCGAGGCTATAGGCGAGTAGAGACTCCCTATTAAGGGTGTAGAGCACCTTATCGATATAGGCGAGGAAGCTCCTCCTTATAGTCCCTTGTACAATCTCTCTATACGGGAGTTATAGGAGCTAAGGCGCTATCTAGATGATGCCTTAGTAAAGGGCTAGATTAAACATTTAGTTAGCCTAGTAGGTGCCTCGGTTCTCTTCGTCCCTAAAAAGGACGGAAGCCTTCGACTATATATCGATTATCGTGGGTTAAATAAGATTATAATAAAGAACCGTCACCCTTTACCTCTTATTACTAAAACCCTAGACCGGCTAAGCGGTGCAAAGGTATTTAGTAAGCTCAACCTTTAAGATACCTATCATTATATAAGCATAAAGAAGGGCAATAAGTAGAAGACTGCGTTTCGCACACGCTATAGCCATTTCGAGTATATAGTTATGCCCTTTAGGCTTACTAATGCTCCAGCAACCTTCTAGGCGTATATTAACCGGGCCTTAGCAGGCCTAGTAGATATAACCTATATAGTGTACCTAGATAATATCCTAATATACTCTAATAATAGGAAGAGCTATATACGCCACGTACGCGCTATATTAGAACGGCTTAGGCAATATTAGCTATACGCTAAAAGGAGTAAATGCAAATTCTTTATATCGCAGGTAGAATTTCTTAGATTTATCATCTCTAATTCCGGCGTTTTAATAGATTCTCGCCGGGTAGCCACCTTATAGAAGTGGCTAGAGCCTACTAGCTTTCGAGACATCTAAGTCTTTCTTAGCTTTACCAATTTCTACCGCCAATTTATTTATAGGTACTCTAAGATTACTAGCCCCTTAACCTTAATATTAAAGGGAAGTAAGAATAGAAAGAAGACCGGACCGTTCTTTTTCCCTAAAGCCGCGAAGAAGGCGTTTCGCTAGCTTATTAACGCTTTCACTACTACACTAATCCTTATCCACTTTAATCCTAAGTTACCTATCCGCATCAAAACGGATACTTCTGCCTTTATAGTAGCTAGTATACTCTCGTAGCTATAGGATAGCTAATAGCATCCTATAGCCTTTTAGTTAAGAAAGATAATTAATATAGAGCGAAACTACGAGACGCACGACTAGGAGCTTCTAGCCATCGTTATAGCGTTTAGGTAGTAGAGACACTACTATAAGGGTAGTGTCTACCTAATTAAGGTCTTAACCGACTATAATAATCTAAAGGGGTTCACCAACGTAAAGGCCTTAAATAGCCGATAAGCCCGCTAGGCCATAACACTCGCGGCGTACAACTTTATTATTAAGCACCGGCTAGGTAAGACAAACCCCGCTAATGCGCCGTCTAGAAGACTAGATTATAAAGACGCTAGTAATATAGTCGGCCGGCTACTACCCACTTTATAACAGAAGTTAGTAATAGGTAAGGGCACCGCCGTAGAGGTGGCGTCTAGGTAGTAAAGAGCTAGCGGCTTAATCGCGCCCTAGGGAACTAGGCACTCCCTATCTAGGACTAAACTCCTAGCGAGTCTACACCTTAATCGGGTAGCTCAAGAAGCAAGCAACGAAGCGCAGGACGCGCTTAAGCCTATTACTAAAACTACTAGTTACAAATAGTTCGTTCCACGCTAGGATGCTAGAGAGCTAGTAGATAGTAAAATAGCATTAACTCCCACAAGTCAACCCTTATCCAAGCTAATTAATGCCCTATAGTAAGGGGACGCCTTTACTTATAAAATCCGAGAAGACGTGATAAAGAAGGAGAGATATAAGGGGAACGCCAAAGCCTTAATAGGCTAGACAGAAGACTTAGCTAGACTGCTTTAGTATAATAATAGGTTATATATACTAGAAGAAGAGTCTATCCGGAAGGAGCTACTATAAAGGCATTATAATAATCCTTTAGTAGGCTATTTTAGCGAGCGAAGAACGCTCAAACTCCTTACTAAAAAATATCACTAGCCACATATATCGAAATAAGTTAAAGACTATATAGCTACCTATAATATTTACTAGAGGGTCAAGATGCCTAGGCATCTTCCCTATAGTAAGATGTCAGCGCTACCTCGTCTAGAGGTACTATAGAGTGAAATCACTATGGATTTTATTATAGGCTTACCTACTAGCAAGCGCGGAGCTAGCGTATACGATTCTATTCTTATAGTAGTAGATCGATTCACGAAGATAACCCTCTACATCCCTACTATAAAGAAGATTGACGCTATATAACTAGCAGAAGTGCTTATTAAGTAGGTGTTCAGCAGGTATAGACTACCTTATAGGATTATAACTAATAGGGGAATAGTATTCACATTAGCGTTTTAGTCTAAAGTCTGCTACCACCTAGCAATTAAGCGTCGACTTAGTACCGCTTTCTATCCGCAGACTAATAGGTAGACCGAATAGTAGAACTAAACCTTAGAACACTACCTCTAAGCCTACTACACGGAAGACTAGTCAAACTAGGCTAGCCTCTTGCTAATAGCTGAGTTCGCTTATAATAATAGCGAACACGCTACGCTAAGAGTGAGCCCATTCTACGCTATATATAGTTTTCACCCGCGCATCAATGTCGACCTCTAAGAGGCTAGTAAAGAGGGCGACGTGCTAGCTACTAAAGACCGTATTAAGGTCTTAGACTAAGTCCAATCTAAAATGCAGAAGCACTAGCGAACCGCTATCGAAGCGCAGGCTAAGTACTATAATTAGAACTACAAGCCTATAAGTTTTAAGGTAGGAGACCTAGTCAAGCTCTCTACTAAAAACCTTAAGCTACAAGCACCTAGCTAGAAGCTTTTAGCGAAATACATAGGACCCTTTCGAATAGAGGAGCCTATAGGCAAACAGGCCTACCGCCTACACTTACCGAGTACTTATCGAATCCACCCTATCTTTCATGTCTCTTACCTTAAACCGTATTAACGCCGGGGAAATAATAGCGAAGAGCTATTTCTACCACTAGTAGAGATCGTCAATTAAGAGCCTAAATAGGAAATTAAAAAGATTCTAGACAAGAAAAAGGATTAAGGGCAATATAAGTATAAGGTAAAGTGGGTAGGCTAGCCTAATACGTATAACTAATAGTTAGAAAAGAAGGAACTCAATTATATAGAAGATATGCGAGCTAAGTTCGACCAATAACGTAAAGAAGCTAGGCCTAAGTAAAGAAAACGCAAGAGGCAGTCCTAAAAGCTAGAACACTCTTTCCCTAGGTATTTTCCCTATAGGGGTTTTTCTAGAGGTTTTAATAAGGTTCTATTAAGAAGTGTAGCATCACCACGGTTTAGGGGTTAGGAACTAACTACAAAGCATGATTCGAGTCTATTCTAGTAGTATAACTAAGGAAACCGAAAGTAATAAGCAAGCAAGAAGTAAGGAAATAATAAGTTCTCCGCCCTCGTCTCCTAAGTTAAAAAAAATAGAATTTTATATAGCTTTCAAACTATTAACCTTTAACAAGACAGCGCTTCGCGCACTCTACCCTAACCTAGAGCCGCGGGGGACCTTAAACTACACCTTATTTTACGGTGTCCTAGACGCTAAACCGCTAGGCGCTGCCTTCCTCGAACCACTAGGAGTGCGTAGGATAGACGGCGGAGCCGGCACCTACACCTATAGAAAAAGCATCCTAGGAGCGCTGTGAGACAACGGCGTTATAATAGGGCGGCTATAGCTAGCTAATAGCGAGGAGAGGGGTTCGTCGCTACCCAGCAAGGGGGCTTCATCTATAACCTCATCCTTAAAAATAAATAAGGGCTTATTCGTAGTACCGCGCTTCTCGCGCGCCGCCTTCTCCTTCTTTATAGCGCGCAGCGTAGCTAACTTCTCCTCTATAGCTTAAAGCTCAGCATCCTCCATAGCAGCTTACTTAGCTAAGGACCGCGCGTATTCCTCTTAGCGACGCCTCTTATTAGTATTAGCGCGACGGCAAGGAACCGGGTTCTCTTCGTCTTCTTCCTCCTCTATATAGGGCGAAGGGGCCCGCTTACGCTTCGCTAGCAGCCCTATAGTAGCTCTCTCGGCAGTAAACTCCACTTACAAAGCCGCAATCTCGTAAACCTTAGGGGAATCGCCTACCTTCACCGCAGGCGCAACGCCTCTTACCCTACTCTTCTCCTTCACCTAGCGGGCAGCCTTATTACGCTACTTCCGCTCGTCGTCGCTATCTAGTATATAGTTAATACGAGCAGCAGCCTCCTCCTTAATAGTATCTAAGCTAGGCGCTCTCCTAGTAGCTCGGCTACTTATCGTAGCAGCGCCACCCCGCTTAGTAGACCGCGTAGCGCGGCCACCTCGCCTAGTAGACTCTAGAGTCGTGCTAGCCTTCTTAACTATTAGCGTAGTAGGCTTCGTGGCGCTAGCGTTCCGCCTTCGTCGCAGAGTCGCTAGGCTATCCTTCTTTCAAGGCTAAGGCTTCCTCTTCTTCTTTAAAGTTAAGGTAGCGCCTCTATCCTCCCCACCCTCGTCATTTATTAGCGGTGGGCTATCGCTACCACTATCACCTACTTCATCCTCTACAGCGACATCCTTATCCACGGACTAGCTAGGATACTACAGCTCTTTAAGGTTAAGGGGTAGGAGATAGTTCTACTCATATTAGTAAAGTCGAAAGGTATAAGCCGGTAAAACCACTCACAATCACGCGCATAGTATCTAGTAATTACTCCTACATAAGTCGAGCTTTAATACTCTCCTTAAGTTATAAAAGCAATAGCTCCATAGCGCTTTTCGGCTAATAGGTAAGACCTATCTTTACGTCCTCTTTAATTTCGCGCTCTACACGTAAGAACCACACACGCATAAGATTAGGGAAGCGCGCCGCCGCATAAGCGGCGGCATCGCGCTATATCTACGTCGCATCTTTAGGAGTAACACGCAAGTCCCATATCTCGAAAAGACTATTTAGGATCTTATTATACTTTAGCGGGATCTAAAAGCGTTTAGCTATTAAACTATGTTCGTAGATACTACGAATACCTACCGGTAGACAAGGCTTCCCTAAGTTAACACATCGCGAGTAACGCACGCTAGAATTATAAGGACCGTCCCTCTTATCGCAGACTACTTCTATAAGGTCCTTTAAATAGCGGAGATAGCACAGCTTAGAGAGCGGGATAAGAGGGCCGCGCGAATATAGAGCAATATCGATTTCCCGGACCTATAAGCAAAACTTATATTAACACGCCATCTCGACATTATAACGCAACCATCTCACCTAAAAACCATCTAAAGACATCTCACTATTCGACGTAAAGCTTAAGCACAGAAATTTAAAAAGGTAAAGAGGTTACGTAATACTTACGTTACAAGAGTTTATTAATAATAAAAAGAAAGAGACGTGAAGGGGAAAGAATTTCATAGAACACTTTATTTATATGTTTAGAAAGCCGACGGTTATAAGATAGTAACGAGCGTAGTAATTCACGATACTTAGCATTATAAATAGCAACACTTCTATCACCTTCCACCACACACGAACCGCCGCCTACAAGCTACCTTACAGCCTACATAGAGGCATGCGGCTACAATCTAATTACACTTTACTATAATAGATCTAGCGGACCAGCTCATAGGAGGGGAGGCAACTATCATAGCCCGGCTAGAAGAGAGCCTTAGCATAGTATTAAGCCATACCGCGCCCAGCTTATCACCAAGCTAGACGTTATAACCCCGCCCCCTTAGCGTTCTTCCTATATCCATAGATGCCCACCGTCTAATAGACGGTAGGCTTTAGTCTTTATAGATAATACTAGATACTATTCCTCGGCTGCTATAGAATATATCTTACTACTAGTGATTGCCTAGCTCGACGCCGTCAAGCTACTAGCTACTCACGTGGATACATCAACCCACTAGCCTGTAGATCCCGCTAAGGGAATTCAGGTTACTAACAAGCTTTTAGTAGAAGACCAGATTATATAGAAGAGAAGCTCTAGATAGTTAGCTTAATTCTAGAATAATATCTAAATAGAAAGATCACTTATAATTAAGGTATACTAGCTACTACTATAATAATTATAAATAACAACCTTAAGGACCGAATCCGGAAAGTATACGCGTAGGATACTTATATTTAGAGAGCACTTTCCAAAACCCTTAAAGGATTTAAATAAATAGATAAAGGCCTACTACTATTTAAAGGACTAGTGTACGTACTACTAGCCTAGTAGATAGAGATTATCCGATAATACTATAATAATCCTATTATAGGACATCGCGGGATCTATAAGATAGTTAAAGCAATTAGCCGTATATACTTCTTCCCTAGACTTAGGAAGAAAGTGAAGGAATATATCGCAGCCTGCGATCTATACTATAAAATAAAGGCAACCTAGTATAAGCCGTACAGGTTAATAAAGTTAGTAGTAATACTAACACAGCTATAGGCTTTAGTAGCTATAGATTTTATTATTAAACTACCTCTTTCTAAAGAACTCTTAATAAAAGTGAAATACGATTCCGTGCTTACTATTATAGACTAATTAACAAAAGAAGTACACTTTATACTATATAAAGAATCGTCTAACACTAAAGAACTAATATACACCTTCCTCTAAAATATAATAGTAATATAAGGACTACCTAAGGAGATTATCTTAGATAGGGATAAGCTATTTATATTAAACTTCTAGACCTCGCTTATAGTATAATTAGGACTAGCCTATAAGCTTTTAATAGCTTACTATCCCTAGACGGATGGATAAACCGAGCGCATAAACTAAGTGCTAGAGTAGTACTTAAGAGGTTATGTGGATTATAAATAAACGAACTAGGTATTACTATTACCGCTTATAAAGCTAGTATATAATATAAGCGTGAACGAAATAATAGGATAAATACTATTTTACACTAACTATAGATACTAGGCTTAGATGTTCTATAAATCTAGAGAAGTCTAAATCCTAGTAGAGTTATCTAGATTAATAGTAAAAGGAATATAATAGATATACTAAGAATTACGAAAAGATATTAAATTTCTATTATAATAATTAGCATTCCACTACAATAAATATAAATCCAGAGGACCTATACTTAAAGAGGGAGATAAAGTTTACCTTCTCTAGAAAAACATCGAGACAATAAGGCTAAGTAAAAAATTGGACTACGTTAGGATAGAACCTTTCAAAATTATTAGAAATATTAAGGATATAAGCTATAAATTAGACCTACTAGAGAGAATAAGAATACACTTAGTGTTCTATATTTTACTATTAGAACTAGCCCCTATAAAAGTACTAGTATTAGTATAGATACTAGACAACTACCTTATAAAGTAAGAAGGATAATATAAAGTATAGAAAATCCTAGATAATAGCACTAACTTCGATAATAGGCTATAATAATACCTTATAAAATGGAAAGGCTACCCGGACTTAGATAATATATAGAAGCTATATACTAACCTTAATAGATGCGAACGAGCTATAAGGAAGTACTATAAGGATTTAAGGCCTTAGTGGAAGTAGGCTTAAAGAATAAGGGAGGAAACCTATCTAGAGCGCTCTAGATTATAGGAGATATAGTAAGAATATCTAAAAATGCGATAGGCGCTAAATTAGGAAAGTCTATTAAGAATTTAGGAGAAGGGCTAGACTACCCCTACTCTAAAGCCTCTACTTCCGCGATTAATAATAGTTCACGCGATATAAGCTAGAAAAAACAGCTCTCCCACTTAGCTAGCTTGTCTTTAAGCTAAGTATAATAGAGGTTCGCCTCCGCAATCGCTCTTTTAGCTTTATAAAGCTTTTTATAAATTTCTTTACTATAAGTATAGAGCTACTTCTATTCTCTATAGGTAATAACTAGGTCGCATTTAGCACCTAAAGAAATATATTTAGTATAATAACTAGAGCGGACGTCCACGCGATAGGATAATAACTTAGAGTAATAGTAACTATAAGGAGTAAGTATATTAGAGCTAGAAGAACGAAGATAAGACACTAGATTATTACGGCGTTTAGTAGAGGATTATTTAAGACTAGCGGAGCCCTATTATTTTAACACGAATCTCGAGGATGTTAGCTTAGGTGCTTTTAGCATATTACGGAAAAAGAGCGAATATACCTTTTAAGGCGAAAGCTATTAGGGAGGGAGATAGTGTTACGAACCGCGATAGATAACATAGAATAAAGGTAATTAGTGCTAAGTGTTATATAAAGAACTAATTACTTAGAATACTAAGATAGGCGTAATTAGTATAATTAGTGTAATTAGGAACGGATTACACTAATTAGGAAGATTACGGTGCGAGGTATTATAGTATATAGGTAGTACTATTCTTATTTATTAGAATAGTGTGCTTAACTTAAATAAGAATCTAGTATTCTTTATAACTTAATCTAATCTCACTACATAATATTAATTCTTACCTTATTAGCTATATCTTGGCACTATTCTCTATCTCCTTAATTAGGACCCCAACTATCACAGTAACCTTTATTATCTCGTGATAGCACCTTGTTACAATAGATTCAGATAGAAAAAACGCTTATTCGAATAAAAGCTTAATAGGTTGGATTGCTAACGAAGCTCAAGGTCAAAGCAGCGAATGGAGCTGCAAAGACATTTATCTTGAAGCAATGAAGACTAGCACAGGGTTGAATGGTAGAACAAACTTCTTACAGTATTTTCAAGTCCAGCGTAGCAAACGGCTATAATTCGAGAGGTCGACTCGACCAGTCGAATTAGCTAGCTTACGTGATTGCGATCAAGTCAAAACAACACCATCGAGCCATCGGCGCGGGCTTTTCCGCTTACAGAATGTCATTTCCAGTGTAGCTAGCAAACTGAGCCTCTGCACATCGAGCATCTGTCTCACACAAGGCTGCAAGGTCTCTCCGCCAAGTAAGAATGACCACCATCCGAGAACGGAAGCTCACTCTCCGCGACACAACATGCAGTCTAATCGAAATGTGGTTCCAACCACGTATTAGTTCTTATGGAAGGAATCTAGACCACACTTCTCTAGCTACTGGCACGAGATTACCCACTAATAGTGCAGAACCTGATGTGTCATTCCCCTGACTCCATGCTTCCGCGGATTGCATAGAGGTGAAGAAATTGACTTTAGAGCACCAAGAGTCGCACACGGAGTCACCCTTCAGTACATCGGCCATAAAAACTATAAGGCTTCGGTCTTGGGGAATACCATCGATGAATTCAAGTCGTAAGATTTCATTGCTGAAAGGATCCAGTGACCGAACAGACCCCGAGAGATGCAGGCTTCCAAAGATGCCAAGCACATCAAATGCGCACCAGGCCCAGAACCTTATGCCTCCGATGGAGAGCTCGTGCACCGTGGGAGTCAAACTCAATCCAACAGCGCCGACAATATGACCGTCAGAATCGAGGCGTACTTGGCCAAATCGTCGTAGTTCATCAATGCAGCTCGAGACAGTAACCGCGCTGGTGTCCATTGTTTTGGCGAGGTGGTCCAGGGAGATAGGTTTGGCAGTTCGTAGAAGAGTCTGAAATACTGTTGCCTGAATCTGTGTCTCAAGCTTGCCCTTGAAGCTGATCACTGTCAAGCCTCGAAGGGCAGCTGAAACCTGCTCTTCAGTGGGAAGATCAAGTCGACAAGACATAACGCCATCTGATGTTCGCGGATGTCCGGTGACATCAAAACCGTCGACGAGCAGAGTTGGAGAATTGTAGTCACCGACTAGCTCCTCCACGATAGCATCGACAGGAATCCGAGCCAGACTCTCCCTGAGCACCTTCCGCACCGGTCCGACTAATGGACAATCAGGAACAGACAGGAGCTGAACACAAAGTGAATTTTGTTGGATCATTGTCGAATAATGTAAGATGCGACTTTTTAGTGGAGTGAGATTCTCGTTCTCGCTTGCTGGCGAAGCACAGCTACATACGCGATAACTCGGCAGCTTAGTCAGGGTGGTGCCGCTAGTAAAAGTGGTGTTGCCGCTCCCAAAGCCGGTTTCGAGCATGATTGGTGCACTACGTCCAAGAATTCCGCTTCAGTCATTTGCTTTCATACTTCTAACATTGAGTTAATTGCAGTTGACCATATCAAAGGCTTGTATGACATGGAAGATTGGAAAGTAGTTAGGTAGCCTGAATTAATTAAAGACACCGTTTAAACAAACGGTTAGCTATTGTACAAATTCCGTATACTTTGGTCCCGACCCTGACCAACCCTCGCTTTCTCCTAGGGCGACTCTTTCGTTAACTCTAGTCTCAGCCACGGAATCTCAACTCCCACCACATTCTGATCAGCTTCATCTCGAATGAACCGAATCATATCCAACGGCTGGTTTCCATAGTAATACTGGTCAGCATCAGTATATTCTTCACACAAGCCCCCTGCAATCGGATCCGAGGAAACCGGCAGCGAGGCGTTGAAGAAGTACCGCCAGGTATCCCCCATCCCCGCCGGAGCAGGGTAGAAGCGGATAGATGTGGTGTTTGGCTGCAAGTCCGGAGGCGTACCCCTTAGCTTGATCGCCGTGATTGCTGCCGCAATATCTAGGTCCGGTAGCTTCCATTCTCTGACTCGTAAACCCAATCCGTTGTCCGGCACTTCGAGCTCAATCACGCTTGTCCTATTGACCGAGCCAGACGAGTATCGGCCGGCGTATGCTTCTCGTGCGTTTTTCACCCGGGCCGCCTCGAGGAAGCGAGCGACGCGCTCCACAAGGAAGCTTCTCGTATCTCCAGCAATAGTCTCCGGTCCTTCTGATGCAAGCACTGCCAATCCGAAGCCATACTCCGGGACGATGGCCAACTCGCCAGAGTAGCCGGTGATGCCCCCGGCTTTGTTGTGCACAGTGAACGGAAATCCTCCGTTCAGGCCTGTGACAGAAGGTCGGAAATCTTCCCACGGGAGGCCAAGAAAGGCAGCGCTCGAAGAGGTGTATGTCATCGGGTGGAGCCATTCTCGAAGCACCTGTGGAGGTAGACGTATGGCATCACCGCTGTCTCCGGTGTTCGGATCCAGACCTTTCAATATAGCCCTCGCAAAACGAGCCAGGTCAGAAGCGGTAGAGTACATGCCACCAGACCAACTAGCCCAGCCGAAGTCTTCATACCATGCACTATTGGCTGTTTCGGTAGGAATGATACCTAATGAGTCGTTCGAAGGCTTCAAGAGACTGGTACGTGACATGTTGAGACTAACGGCAATGTCTCGAGTGACCAGATCGCTAGAACTCGTTCCATTTTTCACCGTGATGATATGGCCGAGGAGATCGTAAGCCACGTTAGAGTAGGCAGGAAAGGAGTTGCTGGGATAGATAGGAGGTCGAGTTGAAAGGATGTTGATGTAATCTATTGCTGTAGTTAGTACTAGGACGTAATTGGTGGGAGAGATGAGAATCTCTCGTAGGAACATACCCTCCGCTGAGCAAGCACGTCCGCCAGATTCCAGCGCTGCTCGGGGCAAGGAACAGGATGGTTTGTCGCTCTCTGGTATTGGTACAGCCTCCCTTATGAGATGAACGATTTCGAATTCGGAGCCGACCACGCTGATGTCGTTGATGGGATCTATTGAATTCGGACATTAACGGTGCGTCAACAAGGCTGGAAGATTAGGCCGGTAGAGAAGGCCTGAATCGAACATTGCAGCTTACAGTCTCTTGTCAACCCACTGATATAGCCTGCCAACCCTCGAACCGTGATCTCATCGAACCCATCCTTCCGAAACTCTGGAATCCACTTTGCGACCGGATCACCAAGATCCAAGCCGTTTACCAGAGCCTCGTAAACAGCAAAAACCTTGCTCACGCTACCGATACGAAAGATGCTGTCAGTAGTAACGCCAGTCCCCTCCGGACCGTAGCTGTACGTCACGAACGGCGTATCGCCCATTCCGGTGACCGCTAGGGAGATCGAGTAATTGGCGTATGAGGGGTCTGAAGCGGCAGCAGCGGTTGATCGGTTGTTCAGCTCGGCTGTCAGATTGTGCTGTAATACAGACAGCTCTGTCGCAGAAAGTGAGGGGACTGGTAGATGCGGCTCTGATGGAGGTGGACAGTTTGCGAGACCGCGCACACCGACGGCAAGGAAGGAAAGGCACAAATATGCAATGTTGGAAAGCATTTTGAAAAGCAATCAGAGTATCGCGGAACCTTCTACTAGAAGCAAGGCACTTCGCGGACTTGTAATGTTCTTCACTCAGGATTGTGGAAGAGATCTTGTAACGAGTCTGCTTCTCGAGTTAAGTATACGAAGGAGGTGTTACAGTCTTATTAGATTAAGGGGTAATTAGGCAACAGCGTAACTACAAGATACGAAGGAAACTTAGAGGTTATCGCTAGCAATACACCGGCTAAGCAATAGTATATAGCTGCCGCCTCCTTATAATAGAAGTTTGATAGAAACTAGTTCTCTACTAACATCGGCGAAAGTTTTTGTCATATCTAAGGTCTCAGAGCCATCTCTGAAGCCTTAGAGTTACCGAGCCTATGTCCAGCTCGCAAGCCGCTCGCGAGAACGGTCGATTACCCCGTATACCCAGCGTGCTCCACGCGGCCAGCGTGCTCGGCGTGCTCGGCGTGCTCGAGCTTCTCGTGCTTCTTGGGATACTTAGAGCTGCCAAGCTGCCAAGATGCCAAGATGCCAAGCTGCTCCCCTTCTTTATAGATTCAGCCCGCTAAGAGCGGCAAGAAGCTAGTACGTATTGGCGCCGACAGCTCGTCTAAGCTTCCAGGGTCTACCTTTGTCAGTATCTCGTTGATCGCAGTGAGACAGTGCCAAACTCAAGAGATGGCCAACTACGAGTATGGTATGCTCGACCAGGCAGATGAGGGTATGTGCATTTAATAGCACAGAATACACACTACTCACTGTCGTTAGATTCCCTACACACATCGCGTCTACTCAATGTTGAGGAGAAGCCATTCAAGCGTATCACCAAACGCCTCCTCACACCCGCATCCCTAATATCAAGGCCACCTACATCGCTACCAACACCTCCCCCGGACATCTCCGCCGCCGACGAAGAAGCCGCTGCCGTTGACGCCTCACGCCGGAGACAAGCCGAAGAGCGCAAACAATGGCGTGAAGACATGGTGCTCGACTTCGCCGCCTTCGAAGGCAGCATAGTGCGCATGCAGCTCCTGCGCACCAGCAACGAAAAAGAGCGCGAGCGCTACGCCTCCGAGAAGATCAAGATCTCAGAGACTGCGCAGGCGATTAGAGACAACACGGCCGAGCTGCGGGTCCAGCTGGAGGAGGCGCAGAAGACTCTGGCGCTCAGGAAGACATACGACGAGCTGGCGGAGAAGATCACGAGTAACCGCATGCTCAAGTCTAGAGATGAGCAGCATGTGCAGCTCGAGAAGCTGAACGCGGAGATTGCGGAGCTGGAGAGCGAGAGCGCACACTATGCGCAGACGTGGGCGGAGAGGAGGGAGCAGTTTGGGAGGATAGTGGAGGAGGGGAGGCTGATGTTGAGGCTGATCAGGGATGAGAAGGAGGAGGCGGAGAGGAAGGAGGGCATGGAGGGTGGAGAGGATGCGGAAGAGGGCGAGGGCAGCACGACGCGTGGAGAAGCGAGTGCGGTCGGCACACCGAGACCTGAGGTTGACGGAGCGACTCCTCTGCACACCAGTCAAGACACAGAGGCGCCAGCGAGTGCTAGGCATGCACCGACGAGACATCGTTTAGCGCCACTTTCGTCGCCGGCAAGGAGCGGCAGTCGAGCAGCATCGCAACCTCTGCAGCCCTCGTCAGGTGCAGAAGCAGACAATCAAGACGCAGATATGGCTGACTCTGGGGCTGTGACTACCCCAGATAAGCGGCGGGAGGACAGGTCAGATATCGAGGAGGGCGAAGAGGCAGAAGATACCCCTGCAGAGGAGAGGATGGACGTCACTTAGTGAGAAGATACCCAGAGCATTCCAGGCGTTCTGGGGTGGTCATTGCTATTTATGCGCGGTCAAGGAGTACGTGGTCTTGGTACCATGTATGTGCAGGTAAACAGGGAATACACGCCAGTGTCCTACGCACTCTCTCTAATAGCCTTCTTGGCACTTGCCACTGCATCTTTCGCCTTGGTGACTTCCTCCGTAGACGCCGTGCCTCCTGCATCCTTGTTCGCTTCCTGCATGGCTAGTCAGCGAATCGACGGCACTACAACTACCGGTACTCACAAGTTGCTCTTCAAGTTTTGCTAGTGCATCTGTGATCTTCTGCCGGATTGAGGGAAGCACCGCTTTCGTCTCTTCTAGTGCTTGGCGCTAGAGTTTTTGTCAGTGATCATGAGGCTGTCTTCGAGAGGACTTGAGACCCAACTACCTCCTGCTTAAGCTGATAGTCTGCATTCTCATCGGTGCTGTTTCCCGCTTTCTCAATGCGCACCTGTTGCTGTTCCATTTCCTTGTGATAGCTTGCTTCCTCCTTCACGAGGCGCATCAGCGACGACGTCGCTACAGCGAGCTTCGACGGAGGCGCCATGCTGTCAATAGTTATCGAGGCCTGGCGTGCTTTCGAGATGGGAAGTCCGCTTGTGCTTGTTTTTCACACACGCTGTTCACACTTCTGATCGCTCCCGTCTTCGATGTGGGGCTGTCGATTTGATGCGGCGCTTATCGATTATGCAAGCACTCAACGCGTGAAAGACGCGGTCTGGTTCCAATTTCGCGCTGTTTCCCTTCTGATCTCACCATCAACAAAACTCAATCGACATCGTACTCTGACAGTAGTGCCTCACGATGTCTTCGCCAGCGCAGCGACGCTCACAGCGCAACTCTGCATCAGCGACACCGCGAAGGAGCGCCCGCAGCTCCCAAGTTCCCCCCAGCAGCCCCCTTAGCAACCGTAGCGCCGACGATCAGCTTCGCTCAGAGGCGTCTGATGCTTCACAACGGCAAGGTTCGCAAGCAACACCGAGAGCAGCAAGACTACAGCCAAATGTCGCTGCTTCTTCCCCTCTCTTCTTCCGCTCGTCACCAGCCAATGGCTCCGTCAATGGCTCAGGGGCTGTCAATGGAGCAGTCCCTAGCTCACCTACAAGGCAGCCTGCGAATGGCACAGATGGTGACCGGACGCCAAGAGCATCTGGTATCAATGTCGGAGGTACGTGTCGCACTTCGTCCACATCCTACATCAAGCTAAAGCCACTCACAGAATCATCTCCCATCCGCTACGCCTCCAGCTCCAGCCCCCAGCGCGCCGCGAATGCGCAGAGATCAGATGTGATCCGAAGCAGCAGCAGCGCGCTTTTCGTGCGTTCCGGTTTCTCTGACGGCCCAGCGTCGTCGGCTCGCAATCGGCGCAGTGATATCAATTCAGACCTCCTCACAAACAACACGGGACGACGTCGACGACTCTTTGTAGACGAGAATGGCATGCCAGCGGGCAGCACTCTGTCGGATACTGCGACCTTCTCCAACGTCGACCCGCAAACATCGGAAGCTGAAGCGCTTGGCGGCACTGGCACCCAGCTCATCTGGGGAACGAATGTATCGGTGAACGATGCTTTGTTCGCAGCCAAGGACTTCCTGCGTAACTTCCAGAATAAGTATCGCCTGATTCAAGATGGCGAACTGGAGTCTAGCAGCCACCTGCCTGCAGATCACCCTGGAAATACAAAGCAATACGTGGAGATGATGAACACGATGCTCGAATTGAGCGTGGATAATCTGAACTTGGACTGCCGCAATTTGAAGTCTTACCCGCCTACGCGGAAGCTGTGGCATCAGATGCAAGCTTTCCCGAACGAGATTATTCCGATTGTCGATCTGGCAGTCAAGGATGTTATGGTCGAGCTCGCTGAGAAGCGGATGAATGAGCTTAGGGTGCAGGCATCGCAGCAGGCTCAGAGAGACGCTCATACTCGAGATTCCAGCTCTATGCCTCGGATTCCAAGTTCTGACGCTCCGGATGGTCAGACGGCTAGGCCGAACGGCGCTGCCTCCGGCCTTGCCGACATTCATGATATCGTTAGAGAGGTGGAGGGAAAGATATACAAGGTCCGGCCTTTCGGCTTAGACCAGACGATCAACCTGCGGGAGCTCAACCCTGGTGGTATGGTATGAGAACGCATCCTCTTGGGACGTTAGCTGACAGTGGAACAGACATGGACAAGCTTGTCAGCATCAAAGGTCTTGTCATTCGTACGACTCCAATCATTCCGGACATGAAGGACGCCTTTTTCCGCTGCGCTGCTTGCGGCCACACTATTAAGGTCGACATTGACCGCGGCAAGATTGCTGAGCCCACAAGATGCCCAAGAGAAGTTTGCAGCTCCTCCAATTCTATGCAGATTGTGCACAACCGATCTGGCTTCTCTGACAAGCAAGTCATCAAGCTCCAAGAGACACCGGACAACGTCCCAGACGGCCAAACCCCGCATTCCGTCTCACTGTGCGCGTACGACGACCTTGTCGATGTCTGCAAAGCTGGTGACAGAGTCGAGGTCACGGGCATCTTCAAATGCACCCAAGTGCGCATCAACCCGCGCCAACGCACCGTCAAGAACATCTTCAAGACCTATGTGGATGTCCTTCATATCCAGAAAACCGACAAGCGACGCCTCGGCGCCGACGCCTCCACTCTTAATGAAGAGCTCGCCGAGCAAGCCGCCGGCGGCCCAGATGCGGTTCGCAAAGTGAGCGAGGAAGAAGAAGCTAGGATCAGGGAGGTCGCCGCGCGACCCGACGTCTACGAGCTTCTGTCACGGTCTCTGGCTCCCAGCATCTACGAGATGGACGACGTGAAGAAGGGCATCCTCCTGCAGCTCTTCGGCGGTACCAACAAATCCTTCGAGAAGGGCGGCAGTCCAAGGTACCGCGGCGATATCAATGTGCTGCTATGCGGCGACCCTTCGACTTCAAAGTCCCAGCTCTTGCAGTACGTGCACAAGATTGCTCCTCGCGGCGTCTACACGAGCGGCAAAGGCTCCTCCGCCGTCGGACTCACAGCATACGTAACCCGCGATCCCGAAACACGTCAGCTCGTCCTCGAGTCCGGGGCCCTGGTCCTCTCCGACGGCGGCGTCTGCTGCATCGATGAGTTCGACAAAATGAGCGACGCCACACGTTCCGTTCTACACGAGGTAATGGAACAACAAACCGTCTCGATCGCTAAAGCCGGCATCATCACGACCCTCAACGCGCGCACCTCCATCCTGGCCTCCGCCAACCCAATCGGCAGCAAATATAACCCCGCGCTCCCCGTCCCGCAAAACATCGACCTACCCCCCACGCTCCTCTCGCGCTTCGACCTCGTCTACCTCGTCCTCGATCGCATCGACGAAGCCAACGACCGCCGCCTCGCGCGCCATCTCGTGAGCATGTACCTCGAAGATGCCCCCGCGAACGCTTCCGCGCTCGAAATCCTGCCCGTCGAGTTCCTGACAGCTTACATCTCGTACGCGCGGTCGCACGTGCAGCCCAAACTAACCCAGGCGGCCGCGATGGCGCTGAGCGACGCCTACGTGGCGATGCGGGCGCTCGGGGCGGATGTGAGGGCGCAGGAGCGCCGTATCACGGCCACGACGAGGCAGCTGGAGAGTATGATTCGGCTTGCGGAGGCGCATGCGAAGATGAGGCTTGCGACGGAGGTCACGGCTGAGGATGTCGAGGAGGCTGTTAGGCTGATTAAGAGCGCGCTCAAACAGGCGGCGACGGATGCGCGGACGGGGTTAATTGATATGGGATTGTTGACTGAGGGCCAGAGCGCGAGCGAGAGGCGCAGGAAGAAGGATCTGGCGGAGGCGGTTGTGGAGATGTTGGATGAGATGACGAGAGGGGGTGGGGCTGTTAGGGTTGCGGAGGTGGTGAGGAGGGTTGGGGAGGGAAGTAGTATTCAGGTGGAGGGGAATGAGGTTATGGAGGCCCTGAGGGCGCTGGAGGTTGAAGGGAGGGTGCAGCTTACGGGTGAGGGGGTGAGGAGAATGGTTAGAAGGATTACTGGGGTGGTTTAGGACGCCTTGGGGCGCGATGGATGTCTCAGAGGTCATGGCTTGGATGCGAGTTTGGATTACGTTGTTACGATTGCCTGGAGGACTTAACTGGACGCTGGCGTTCGGTCAGCGGTATGTGCGTAGTCGTTCCTGTGCGTGCAAGAAGTTATGCGGCTCGAGGATTCTCACTTTCTCAGATGGTAATACAGGTACTTAGCACTCGGATGTAGCCTCAGGGTTCAGTCGTGCCGTTTTTAGCGTGCGGGAGATCGAGGATCACCACGTGGGCCTCTCATTCAGCCCCACTAAAAACCACTAGGGCTCAAGTTCTCCATTGCGAAACCCTAACGATGGCCTCTCAGAGCCATGCTAAAACCTTATTTGTAATTATAATCAACCTGCTCAAGTACATAAAAGCGGGGGCATAGCTAGTAAGTAGTGAGTTTTTTCTTCCATTATGAAATCACCGAAGCTCTATTGGGTCTTGAAACTGCGAGTAGGTTATCCTCCTGTCAAGGCTAAAGGGAGCTTTCAATCCTATAAAACCCGCTTCTACCCTCGCTTTCAAAGTTTCGAAAGTCCAGTTCTCTCATAAACCCAAGAGAAATCGCAAAATCACAAAGTAGTTAGAGATAGTGTGTCTCCATCATCATCATAAAACAAAATCATCATCAATATCGCAAGAACACTCTTCCGCAAGAACCAGCATGTCTTCCCCTCTACTTGACCTCCCGGGCGAAATCAAGAACCTCATCTACGATCTTGTGGTGCCCGAGACCACCATGCATGTGGCTTCGTCTGGCGCAATCACGGTGTTCTCCTGCGATGATGAACAAACACTTACCACTGTGAGTACCTATTACCTGGCCTAATGTTTTGCGGCCGGTGATGCCAACGCTCTTTGAACAGCCCGCAAAGGCGGCAGGCGCTGCCAAAGCTGCACGACCCGTACCTCTTGCACTCCAACATGTGTGCAAAACGACACGGCGCGAGACCATGGTGCACTTCTATGCAAGGACGACGCTTATTTTGAGCTCCCCATCGGCGGCTAGAATGTTCTTCCCGCGCGTGCCGCCCGCGCTCCTCGTCCGCATTCCCTAAATACAACTCATCATCAAACCCGAAGGGTATCAACCCCGTTCCAGGCGGGAAGTCAGAACCCAAGCCGCGCATCGCAACTTCATGATCGAGCAAGGTCGAGGAGCGTGCTGCAAGGACAACTGCTTCAAAGACCCCATATCGATGCGGGTCCTCGGGATGCCATCAGGCGCGACCAGGGCCGAAGTTTTGAGCCACCAACCACTCGGATCGTATGTGGAGGAGACCTCCATCATCAAGACCCTCTGGAGTTCATTCGACGCGTCCTTCCAAGCATATGCTCAGCATGTACCATTCAAAGTACTATCCCGCCTTACCGCCCTGAACGTTGACATCCACCACAACGTTGCGCGAGAGCACCTTAACGCGAAAAGTTACCCAAACTACCTTGACATCGTGTTCGCCGTGGGCATCGCAATCGGATGCCAGTATTTCGCTCAGCAAATTAAAGCTTCGACTACGTTCCGCATCTTCTCACGCAACAATCAACTGATGGGCGAGATGGTGCCCGGGGAGATCAGAGGTGATTCGTTCGATGTCATGCTGGCCAGCCAGAGATGCCGCACTATGTGCTACCACGGCTTTCGCGCTGTTTGGGACGAGAACCTATGCGCGTGTGTCATGCAGGTGGAGGAAGTCAAGCACGATTGGGTTCCGTACGAGGTCGAGTACGCGTACTAGTATCACTTTCGGCAAGCATGGGACGGCGTTTTGGTATACCCGCTTTCAGTCATGGCTGCTTTGGTTCTTCCTTGTATTGCTCCTCTAGACGCTCGCTTTGGATAGGGTAAAGAACTCATAATCACGCGCTTGCGCTTACGAAAACCATCTCATCTTTCCATCGGCTTTTGCGACTTATGACTTTCCTTTTAATGCGAAGCCCTGAGGCCTGTAAGTTACAGCTGACACATGTCCTGATCACAGCCTCATTGTCGCTATTGAAGCTCGAGGTGCATGGTCAACTACAATTGACTTGAGAGTGAGTCGCGTTCAGCATCCTGATATCTTCATTTCCAACCCCTTCATTACCTGTGCTCTGTCCGAATCACTCACAGTCTTATCTTGACTACTTCCTCCACTCGGCTTGTATCCCAAACAACTCCTCTAATTTGCGGCCGCGCACCACTCAACATCTCGAGGGCGCGCTCAGGAACTCGAGCAGCGCTCTGAACGTAGATACGCAGGACAATCTAGTACACGGCAACAGAAGCTGCTGAAGTACGCTTCCATTCTGATTGACTCTGTCGTATCCGCTAACATCACTGCCCGACTCCCAGACCTCTCGTCGACAACCATTGTTCAACAAGATGTCGGCAACCTCTTCCACAGCATCCAACGACGATGAAGATACGAACCCAGCACCAGAGCGTCCTTCAATGCGCAAAGAAATCAAGGACCGGCTCGTTGAGCTTACGAAACAGCAAGCACCATGCCACTGCCTTCTCGGCCGGCTCTCTTCCGAATTCCCTAATATGACCGCGGAAGAGCGTCAGCTCGTCCTTGACGCGACATCAGCTAGCCACACAGCGGCAGCTCAGCGCATGGAGGAGATCTTGAACGAAACGCCCGAGACGCCCGAAGTTGCGAAGGCCGCTTACATTCTGGAGATCACGCCCACGAGTAAAGTACCGATCGCACTTCCTTCAGGTGTCCTGTTGGGGTACTATCCCCAGAAGCGACTTAGATCGGTGGATCCGACTGCTGTCCTAAACAGCGTGCGTGGCATCGAGATTCCTGGCCTAGAGTGGCGTGGTTCGTCATGGGTGAAACATCGCGCGTATGTATATGTCTTGCGGATAGGCTTGGTCATCGAGGATGGGAAGCTCGAGCTCGAGGGACTGCAGTCGGTGATCGAGAAGCTGGAGCAAGTCCGGACTACTCAAGTGGTATGTGATCGTCGCTTTATTTTCCCTTGTCGGTTACATCCAGGAGGAAATGCTCACTTTTTCTGAATAGATAGACAACAGAGGGCACGATGCCCTTTTGCGCCTACGATGAATACCTAGGCCGTTGGTTCGGAGGTCAATTTGGGTGTTTCGGCTCACTGACTAGAACCTCTGTGGCGAGGGGCCTTACTACATTCCGTTGCGGAGTCTGTCGCTGTCAGACATTCGGACGTAAAACTGGACGTCCTCTACCGGCGTCATAAAGTGGGATGCGTAGCTAGCAAGTCAGGAATGACAGGACAGCAAACATGGAATAGAAATACATCAACCATATGCAACACATCGACAGAGACCTCGAGCTACCAGATTTGTACCAGAGTGTGCGGAGGCTTGTAGTATGCTGCCGATAGTCGCCGCATCTATTTCACAATACTGCTTATGAACTGTTGGTCTGATGTCGTTCCGCCACGTACGGCCACAGATCAGGGAAAACATCGGACTCCGTTCGCTCTCCTGTGATTAAGCCTTGAATCGGTAGATTAGTAGTTAGGTGGGTGACCACTAATGAATACCTACTGCTGTACGTTTTTCCTTTTGCTCTGTTTGTTTGCGTACAGCATGATGTTCTGCAGCTCTTCTCAACCTGCGATTCGCGACTTGCTGGTAGGTTCTATGTCGTGGTTGGTGAACGGGCTGATCGAATTACAATGTTTGCTTGAGAACAGCGTTCTCAGGTGTGAGTTAACTCCACAGCATTTCTTCCAAGATCACGCTATTTTCCTGCCAATGCATTTTCACTAACGGCCTGTACCGACCCTTCCAGTCAACCTTCGACATATCGGATTAGCCTGGGTTAGTTTTGTAGGTAACGTATAATACCGCAGACACGTGTAAATTCTCCTCCGTCTCACTGCTTGCCCTCATAGTCTCTCTTCCACACGCTATCAAACGTCTCCTTGCCCACAGCAAACTCCTTCAAGAACTCCCTCTCAAGATCATGCGTCCTCCGTCCGAGTAGTACAAGGCTGTGCAGAGGTGGCCCCAGATCACTCTCAGCAAGCTGCTCCAGCGTGCCCACCACGATCTTCTGGTCTTCAGCCCCTATCCTCGCCACCCCGACGGCCAGGCTGTCCTTCCCATACACGCCCTCTTTGCGCTCCTCTTCCGTCTCCAGCATCTGCACTGCACACTGCGCGACCGTCATGAACCGCGGCGGTTCGTAGATCTTGCGCCCACGGGCCATGTTCTCAAGCGACTGCTCCTTCACCTTGATGTCCAGCAGAACGAGCGTGTGCAGCCCAATCGATACATTCTCCTTGATGCGGTCATAGAAGGAGCTCGGCTTCCAGTTCTCGAGGAAAAAGACCATGCTGACCGTCTGTCCGAAATTGTACAGCTGCAGTCCCGTCGCGCCGATTGCAGTCAGGATGCTTGCGTTCGGGATGCTGCGCACGGGTATGGAAAGCTCGCGGGCGCGAAGTACGAGGTCGGAGTGCGTCGTTGCGCTGAAGGGGTCGCCAACGACTAGGAAGGCCACGTCGACGTTGGAGGCGTCTGCTAGGATGTCGTCGCTGGAGGACTCGACCATTTCGCGGTCGGCGATGGTGACGGGGCGGCCATAGAAGGCTTCCTACTTTTGGAGCGGTAAGCTTCTGGTGATATTGCTTGCGCGTGGAAAGGGCAGGTAGGGTGTTGTACCAGCTTTTCCTTATCGACGAGGAGGATGGCTGTATAGGCCTCAAGGTAGACACGCGCGGCATTCTTGACGATCTCAAGGCCTTTGACTGTGATGTCTTTCTCATCGGCTAGGCCGAGGCCGATTAGGTAGAGCATTTTTGGCAGACTTTCGGTCAGAAAGATTTGTGTCGTCAAATGATTTGGAGGCTTCTAAATCGTTACAGGAATGGTAAAACACACACTGCGTAAAAACGATATCAGAAAATGCTTCACCCAGGATTAAGGTTGCGGGTAGGGCTGAGCTGCGGAACGTGACCCTTGCAGCGATCGGTAAAGTTGCCGCATCCAGCCGGGTTCCCCAGGCCACGTGCGGTGCCACGGTACTTCACAATCCCTTAGATCTCCATTGCTTCCCGTCGCTTTTCCTCCTCGCTCTTCATACCACAAACAAAAACCTCGCTAAAACTCTCGCTATCTCTGCATAAACACGCTTCACCGCTACTCTCGCTATCACTACGCACACATACGACGGCAAACGTGCTACCAAATCGGCATCATGGCGGACAAAGCAGCAAAATACCGGACAGAGATCCAACAGGTTAGTGGGCGCTTTGCGTTGTTCCTACGGTTCGGGGTTTCCTTCCTGCTTTCTCGTCTACTTTGGGGCTTGTTTTCTTCTGTGCAATACTTGTCTCTTGCCCCGCGCAACCGGCTTTCGCAAGAATTGGGATTCGACGTTCCCCACCGACCGAAGGGTACATGCTGTGGCGCAAGTAGCTAGGTCCAGGAATCCAACCAGACATGGTTTCCGCGTATGGACAGAAAGCCCTCGATGAGCGATTCGCTGGCCCCGCCAAAATATCAAGATATGGCGAGATAGCTGATCTCACAACGGCAAACCGGCGCATTGAAATCGAAGCAGTTGGGGTCCCTCAGCATGCTGGATGTCATATCTCAAGCTTGTAAGGGAGACTGCGATAGGCTTTCGACTTCAGAAGCTGTAATACTGCAATAGTTGCTGTGTACCACCGAAGATGATTTGAAGCAGAGCGGCCACGGCTCTGATCCGCCAACCTCACCCGCCACCCTACTCTTGGTGTCCGTCGACCGGAACCTGAAGGTGGGGCTGTCATGAAGGCGGGGCTGTTATGTTCGAGTACCTGAGAGCTTCATGAAGAGCTTCGCAACAAATCATAAGCTGTAAAGTCAGATACAAGGGCGTCAGCTTCCGACAAGTCGTCCAAGTCGGCTTCCATTGTCAGGTTACGGTGCTGCGAGTTCCATTACGTGTTTGGATTGCTCCGGCTTCTCCTGTGTACCGGTCGAGTTTGATGCTGTCGCTCGACATATTCCGACTTGAGGGATGCGTTCAACGGCCATCTGCGACGCGACGCGACCTCTCGCCTGCGTCGTCCAACCAACCCTATTGACTGCTTCACCACCTGACAAACCAAACGTTTTAAACAAACCGCTTCTGTTCTCGCGGTCACCACACAACCTTTGCTGGATTTCTTTGCGCAATTGTTATCCTCATTTCCAATCTGGCTTTCTCTTGTTCAACTTCATCGTCCACTGGGCTGCTCTCAGCCTGTTTCGTTCTCTCAGTCCCAAAATGGATCTCTCACCGCATCAGCCTCAAGACGACACTATCTTGCAAAGTGACTGCGACGGCCAACCTGAAGATGACGACTTTTCGGAAAGCAAGGAATTCACTGAACACATATCGCAGATGATGTTCGTCTCTGGCGAAACCGGCGAGCCGTCACCGGAAACAACCACGCTCATTGAACAGATCGTTCAACAACAAGTGCAAGAAATGGTGAGTTCGAAACCAACCTATGGCCCATCACTCTCGCTGACACCTCTCCTAGCTCCGCGAATGCACCGCCCTCGCAACTCGCCGCGGCAGCCGCAGCATCTCAACCGACGACCTCATGATGCTCATCCGGCACGACAAAGCCAAAGTCTCACGGCTCCGACACTTCCTCCAATGGAAAGACGTCCGCAAGAACCTCAAAGACCAAGAAGACAGCGGCAAAGGCGGCGGAGCCGAAGTGCCCGACCTAGGCGGCGACGACATCCCCGGCGTGGGCGCGACAGGGCAAGGCGAGAGCGCGAAGAAAGTCAGCAAGCGCGCCAAAGTCGATCTGCCGTGGGACGTGCAGAGCTACTACGGCGAGCAAGTTCCCGCAAGGGACGATGAGGAAGACGAGGAGGAAGAGGAGATGAACTACGCCACGCTGCAGCGGCTCAAGATGGCGGACGAGCGCACCAAGGACATGACGCGCGAGGAGTACGTGCACTGGTCTGACTGCCGCCAGGCGAGCTTCACGTTCCGCAAAGGCAAGCGATTTAGGGAGTGGGCCGGCTTTGGCATCATCACGGAGAGCAAGCCTAATGACGATATCATTGATATCCTGGGGTTCTTGACGTTTGAGATCGTGCAGACCCTTACGGAGGAGGCGCTTAAGGTCAAGAATGCGGAGGATCTGTATAAGAAGGAGACCGGGGGGGCGGAGAGTCAGACAAGGAAGAGGAAGAGGGAGGGCGGTCTATTCGATCCGCCGGAGGAGGCGAGGGAGCCGGTGCAGCCGAGCCATGTGAGGGAGGCGTATCGCAGGCTTCAGCAGTCGTCGAATAAGTCGAAGGCTATGTCGGCGTTCTCGAGGGCGATGCCGAGAAAAGCGTTGAAATTCGTAAGTCGCAGGAAGACACTCAACGTTTAGCAGTGTTGCTAACATTTTGTGTCAGATCTAGGCTTCCTGCCTCTCAGGGGACTCAGCGGGTGTTCAGGTTTTTACGGTTCAGGAAGAGCGCAAGCGGCTTCGTTCAACGGTTGTGATACCCCAGGGAGACGACTTTCATTCATGGCGCATGGAGCGGGTTTATCGTACCGAGAAACTCGATAGAAACGCGTAATCCATATTAACAGCGAATGTACGGCGCCAGGCTCATCCATTGCACTTTCAACAAACCCCGTAAATGCCTCGTATTCGACAAGAGATACAAAGTACAGAAACACGGCCTTGCTCCGAAGAGCTGGTATACCGAGACGAGCTAGATGTCCTCAACGGTTGGTTTCCGACATAGCCTACATGTACGCAGCCCAGACCCGCAGCGCGTGCGCTAGTATCGTCTACTATGTAGAACACACGCGTCAGCCGACGTCGCCTAAGAACGCCACGCCGAACCCAGTATCGCAAGAAAAAAGTCGCATCCTCCAGAGATGTGGGCTCCCCATGATACACCCACCAAGTCAACGAATGAGAAATCCCACCGCATGTCTCAATATCGCCGCACCTCATGCTGCGGATAGTTCCCACCAGCATATCTATCAGGGTCAACTGACCTATAACCCCCACCTCCACTGCGCCTATTGTGCTTCCGTCGCGGCGGCCCCACATCCGAGTGTTCCTCAATGACCTCCACGATATCATCTCCACTAACTCTCCTCTCCCGCTCCATCCTTTCCTCCACAATAACCTGCCTCGGCATCGGCGGCATCGGCATCGGCATCGGCGGCGCCTGCATCGGCGGCATAGGCGGAGGCATGCTCTGCCGTCTCTCCTCCACAATGATGCGCTGCGGCCTGGGACTCCTACTGGCCTCCCTCATCTCCGTACGCGTGCTCCGGCGCGAGCGGCGCGACCGGCCGGGGGAGCGTGAACGCCGGCGCTCGCGCGCGATGACGACTTCCTCGCCTTCGATCTCGTTGCCGCCGCCCTGCCCCGCGACGGAGGAGATGAGCCAGCAGAGCAGCAGGAAGCCGAGCACGGAGCCCAGCACGATGCCGACGACGGTGCCGGGCGCGGGACCGCTGTTTATGTCTTGGTAGTAGGAGGGGATGATGCCGGTGATGTCCTGCGTTGGTTGCGTTTGCCGCCGTTCTAGCTTGGCTGAGGATGTGGGGACGGGTGTGAGGTGTAAGCTGTGCAGTAGGCGCCGAGACAGGGTGGCTACGCCTGTCGAGAGCAGGCCGCGCGCTCGCGGCGCGGGGATGCTGGAGAGCGCGTTGGGCGGTGGTGGTAATGCTGGCATTGCGCCGTGAGAGATTGAGGCTGCAGAGCCTCGCTGTTGTTGCGCGGCGCTGCGCACAGAGGATGGTGGTGGGGATGCTTGTGCGATGTCGTTCTATTTACGTCGGCGATCTGCGGCGGCTCGGTACGTTTACTGTGCCGGAGCTTGCGTGGAGGGCGATTGCGCGGAGATGATGCGTTGCGCTTCTGTTTGTCGTGATGGAGTGATGTTTCAATGGTAGCAAAGGTCAGCGACAGAGTCAACGTTAAGTGAGCGTGGTGGTAAGGACAGCAGAATCTGGGTTCGGGATGCTGTTGACGCAATTGTCGTGCTGCATGGTGGCTGGTAAATCGGGAGGCTTGAAATCGCTCGAGCTTGTCCGTCATGGATGGGCAGGCCAACCGCGAACACGTTTCCCATCAGAGCCCGTGCAGGCGTTTTCCTAAACCGACCGAGGTCCATTCGGCTTCATCAAACTTGCATCTCGTGCGCGCAGCACAGAACGCTCCACGATGGTCATACCTGGAGATGGCGCCCAGCATGGCCAAGCCGATCTGTTTGCACCTCAGGCGCCCGTTTCGTGCAACGACATGAGAAAGGCTACAGCTAAGGCATTACGCTCCACAGGATTTCAGCAAACGTTATCAGCCGCAATACACACAAAGCTACTCAGCCAGTTCTGTCAATTACTATCCTAGCGCGCAGCACGACGCGGTGTCTGTTCAGCGACATTCGTGTCGGCTGCGTCGGCATCACGTGCCAAGAGCCAAGTCTCCGCCGCCTTACATAATTAATCGCCGTGCGGAGGCGGAATGGATGCGCGGCTTTTGCTGCGCCTCCACCCAGACGGTTGGCAACATCACCATATCTTCTTTGCTTCAGCGTTCCTCATCTCTTCCTCCTCACATCCTACCCTCACATAACGTCTCTCGCGCGCCGTCCTCATCTACGGAAACCGCCTCAACATCTCCCCAAGCGCATAGTCTCAAGCGCATATCACCAGATCTCAGCCCCACCTAGGTAGCGCCCTCAACTAAGCCCTGGACCCTCGTCCTCAAAGTCTCAACATGTCAAACAAATACGTACGCGCATCCCTTCGAACCACATCGCGCAACCCCAAAACTAACACCCACACTAGGATCCCAACGCTCCCCCCGCCTACCCACCGCAAGCGCACTACGACGCCGGCCCATACCCCCCGCAACAGCAGTTCTCCTCTCCGCCGCCCCAGGGCTACTACCAACCGCCACCGGGCGGCGAGGCTCAAAACTACTACGGCGGCGCCCCGCCGCCCCAGCAGCAGGGCTATGGCCAGCAGCAGCCCATGTACTATCAGCAAGGCCCCCCGCCGCAAGGTTACGTTGATGGTGGAAGGGGTGGAAGGAGACGCGGGGGGGACGGAATTTGCGCTGGCATTTTGGCAGCGCTGGCTTGCTGTTGCTGCTTAGACTGCATCTTCTAAGGGGGTCGTTTAGTGTGGTGGTACTAGGGAGGAAGGAACGCCGAAGCTGGCGGTTTTGGGTGGAGCTAATGTCGTGATGATACCCTGGCTGACTTTATGTGAGCGGATATGGGTATCGGCGTTTGCTGGGCAATTTGGGCTTGTGGAAGCTTTGGTCTCCAAGAGTGTCACTTTCCAGCCTTTCGATACGAGTCATGATGTCTCTTTCGTAGTGCAACACTATCTGGCTACAAATGCTTCAGAACCCTACCTGCTTTCGTTCCAGCACACAAGTACATCAACCAGCGGGGAAATCCTACATACGAACGTCTTGGGAAATTACAATGCACAGAGAGCGGGCAGGCATGACGCAGCAGAGTAGTTTGATAGAGACAATTTAATAGTTTCCTAAAGTTTTTCTCTGTATAAGTGTAGTATCTATAAGTTATCAAATCTTCTAGCTAGTAGCAGAGAGCCTCGCATCCTGAAGAAGTGCGTCTACTGCAGCTTTCGTCCCCACACCACGCGAATCGGATAATTGCCGCCACGCTCCGACAGCTCAGTCTCCAAACGAGAAACCAAAGTGTCAAGCGCCTCTCTCGAGAAATGCAAAGGCATGGAAGGTGTTGCTACGCAATTAGCTTCGGCTCTTTGATATAGAGTGGTAGGCAACCATGGACTGACCCTTCGCGAAAGTAACCAACCCCGAAGCAGCACCGCTGACGCAATAAATCCCATTTCTTGCAAATTGCGGACTCGGATTCGATGCTCCATAATACACATCCACGACGCGCTCCTGGACATCGACGAAGCCGGCTTCCCGAAGCCAGGCATGTATCTCACGGGGATACTTGGAGCTTACTCCCATGAAGGCAAAGGTGCTCTTCAGCAAGGTCGCAAAATCGTGCATGGCAGGGCCATTGCCCTCTGCAGAAACGTTTTCTCCCTCAATCAGCTGAATCCATCCGCCCGGCTTGACTAGCTCCGCGAGACGAGTGACCGCAGTTTGCGCAACGGGTCCAGCATTAACGAGAGCTAAACGCTGGTGCACAACATCGAAGGTACCGTGCCAATCTTGTGGCCACGGTTCGTTGATGTTCTGGACCTGGTGGATTGTGCCTGGAGGTCGATGTTCTGGGAAGTAGTGTTGATTGATGTCCGTGCCGACAAGCGTGTGGGCTACAGGAGACCCGCTGGAGGACGCGAGGTCACGGAGCCAAGTCCCTTGGCACACAATCGTTAGTCTGCCGTGCCCAGGGGTACGAGACGACGACTTATGGAGTCCGTAGGTGCTCGTCTACCATCTGCTGTTGCGGAGTCCAAAACGCGCAATGGCGCAGCTGAGAGCTCCACCGGCACCAGCAACAAGCCACCCATCGCATCTTTTAGAATCTCATGCATCTTTGACAGCCGTTTCACCTCTTCCTGACTGTCAAGTATGTAGTGTGGGTTCTCCGATTTTTCCGTCATGGTTACATGTAGCTTCAATATGTGCAGGAGCGAGGGTACGTTCTCAAGTGCATGGAACTATGCACCGCTGGTGGAAACTGAATGTTATAAGCGCTGTAACCCAAGTAGTTGCTCGTGGTAAGGACAGCTCGGTCTGACGTGAGCTGAGCTGACCAATGCAGTCACGGATTCGTTCCTCTAGGATGTGCACGCCTAGGAAAGTAAAATCCCAAAAGGTTGGGGTCCCAGCCGCTTAGAGAAGACCGGCGGAGCAATCTCTGCAGTCTCTGGCCGTGCGGACGACATACCCAACTTCGTGATACCCAGAGAATAGACTAAATGTGGTTGTATACTGATCTATAATACTAAGCGCTAGACCTTAGCTTACCTAGAGGATTTTTAAAGGTGCTCTGATTTTTCCCATAGGTGAGCCGAGCTGACAGCCCGTGATGGGGATACGGCGCTTGCATAGGTACGCATAACGTAGACATCCGCCATCTCACGAAGGATCAGCTCCCCGTAAGGTATGGAGATGGTGTGAATGATGAGTTACTCGGCGATCCAAGTAATCTCATGGTCGTTATGGTCAGCCAGTTCCTTCCACAGCTCGCTTTCAGTAGTTACCAAAGATCGTTCGGACTGCCTCTGCATTTGGGGAAGTCAACCAGTGATCATCAATGACAGCCATAACCTCACCGTCTTTCCCCCAAGAAAATCTCAACCGCACATACACCTGAAGCATGCACTATCGATTATCTTCCACTGCTGTGCCTGCAGCTAATCTCTGTAGGGCAGAGCAAAACAGGGGCCAGGCCAAAAGACATGTGGCAGCCGCCGAATCAGCCGTTGCGTCAGCCGCGACAGGGTGGTCTTTCCTTGCTAAGTCGTCTCATCTCGCGCTGTGTGGAGAACGCATGCACGTCCACGAGCAAAGAGACGCAGATGCTGGGGATCCGTCACGTTTGTGCAGCCGCTGAGCTGTCTAGCTGCGTTGTAGGTCTTCGCGAGCTGACGGCACGTGAAGAGCGCGGAAGGTTTCTCAACGGACGCGCTGATATGTGGAAAGGGGATGGAGCGCTCTTGTGGCATATCTGCTTTTTCTTGAATAAGGAAGTGCGGATATTACATGAGGCTCTCGTACTCGATGAAATCGTCTCACAACAGCGGGGAAGAATACGCTAGACTGCAAATTCTCCGACAGCGGCAGACGTTGCACGTCACGACGAAGCTCGACTTGTCTGTCAAACCTCTCCTGGCTAAAGCCGTGGCTCGTCTGGTGGTTGATGTGACCGGCTGGCACTCGACTCATCCACGGCACTCGGGGTCCCGAAGTCGACGCTGGACTTGCCGTTTGTAAGAAGGGAATGTTTCAACAACTGCCGCCGACGACCAATTCATCATTGGCTGAAGCAAGCCGACATGTAGTTGGAATTTGCTCCTGCGACGAATCCAGGCACGGCCGGAACAGCATCCTGGAGAAACTAGGTTTACTTTCGGTTGTAAAATGTGCGGCCGCCTTCGCAAACCATTGTGTTGAAGTGATGTTGTATCAAGAACCACTTATATATCGAAATAACTCTGGAAATCTTACCGCAGTGAACTTGAAGGCTAACTCCCCGTTGGGAGATCTTTCGATATCAATGTTACTGGAACCTTACCAAGCAACGCTATGTACAAGTCCGGTTTGGATGAAGCTTATTGTAGCTTAAGATTGTCCTCGTTCAGCACTCCATACAGCTGCTCGATGTCTTGACCTACGGCCACAATGTCCTGTGCCAGCTGACCTGTGACTAACGCTATGAAGAACACAACTGTCAGCCACCCGCTACAAGACATCACTAATGGGAGTAGCAGAGGAACAGGCCGCTCACCGTAAGCATATAGAAGCTCGTAGTCCTCGTCTGTGGCATCTTCTCTGTTTGGCGCGTTCTTCCGGAAGTCGAAGACCTTGGCCAGAAGACGATCTCGAGTGTGCTCGATGTTTGGCAAAGCATCGTTCATTGGGTATTCCAGTTTCATGGAAGACGCCAAAACTTGGGACGGTTGGTCAGCTCGCTGCTCACAGAATTCTCTTGGGAGGCATGATGGAGAGAGAGATGAGAATGCATACCAGAGAAAAGATGGCTTATACGCCACGACAACTCCATGCGCTCATGTTTCGTGTACCTCAGAATCTCCGCCTCGGCCGGGCTTGCCTTCAGATCCTTCACAATGATCACGTTCATTGCATGGAACGCATCCAGCATCCTCCCCGTTGCCTCCAGAATCCTCTTCATGATTGCATCTGGAAACGGGCCCCTCAGCTCGAACTCATGCCTTGCACTCTGTCGCAGCGTCTCGAGATGTGTCAAGAAGCGCTGCAGCTCCAGCGACTCTCGGATATCCACATACGACATGCCTCCCCGGGCCTGACCCTGATCTTCAAGCAGCAGCGCGAGCGGATCTCGCTTCCAGATCAGACCCATACGAAGCCAGAGGACACAGATGCCATCCTTGAGTTTCCTGCGGGCACTGATGGGCCAAATGAGGCGTGTGACAATGAGGCCCCAAATGCAGCCCGTGAGGACGGCGACAACGCGGTGGAGTACGATCTCCCATATCTCAGGGCTGATGCCGCCCTCGTCCTCGTCATCTTCTTCGTCTTTGATGGAGAGGCTGTAGGCGTATAGGGCCGAGAGGTTATACGTTAACATAATATAGCGGCCCATCGGCCCCTTGCCTTTCCCGATGATGATGTAGAAGCAGCCGAGCGAGACGAGCCAGCCCAGGAAGGCGAGGATGTAGGGGTTCTCATCGGCAATGATCCAGGCGATGATTCCGAACACCGCGCCAATGCCAGTGCCAAGGAAGCGCTGGAAGCCGGTGGTGTTGGAGGCGCCGATCGTCATGGAGCAGACTAACATGTATGACAGAAGGCCCCACTCGCCGCGCCAGTGTGAGTAGAACGGCCGCGTGGACGGTATGAACGACCACATCGCATAGATGATGGCGCCGATGCCGACCTTGATGGCGTATTTGATGTCGTCGCGGCGAAAGAAGCGCAAGGCTCGCCAGATTCGGAAGGTGTACGACAAGTGCTGCTGTGGTTTTTCTGGGTCTATAGTGTTGAGTCCTCGCGGAGGAGATGGAATCTCTCGAGAGAGACCTTGTTCAATATTTTCGACAGCCGCTGGCATTTCTAGCTCCGATTAGTAACAGCAGTCCAGATGCTCCCAAAAGGCCGACATACCCTGGTCCGTAGAGTTCTTGGTCCTCGCTCTACGGTTCCACCAGAACAGGATCCAGTTCCATGTTCTGCGACGAGGTGAGCGCTCGAGTTCCTCCTTCAGCTCATCTACGATGTCAAGATACTCGATCATGTCTTCTGCGAAGTCCTGCAAAGAAGAACTAAAGTACCCACAACTAGCAGCCACCTCCTCATAGTCCGCTGCTACGTCAAGTGAACTGGGTTTATTGATAACCTTTGTCCTGTAAACCAAAGCCAGAGCTTCTCTTCGAGCTCGGCTAAACAGGTTGATAGCATCCTCCAGACTTTGGCGGAATTGACCACCAACCGTGATGGCGTACTGAGGGCCAGGTCCAAATGGAAGCTCCTCGAGCATTTGTTTGAGAGTGTAGGCCAAAGATTTCTGCGTCTGTCAGCGAGGTTCGGCGCAATTTTACGGAGAGAACAGACCATTGGAGGCCCCAGATGTGAAATGAAGGTTGAGAACATGTCCGCAGGCGACAGGACAGTAGCAATGCTACTTGCATCAGTTGACGAAGCTCTTTTTGGGGTCTGATCGCCTCCCGCATCACTCGATTCTTCAGGGGCTTCGTAGATGGCGGACAAGGAGTGAATTCTATCGCGGACACTACTAAAGTCGGGGAATTGCGGAGAATCGAGTCTGGGGAACGAACTTGCGAGACTGTTATTGCCAGGCCCATATGAGCTTCTGAGAAGTGTAAATTGCGTGGAAGCAGCGCTTCTCAAGCCACCAATGTTCTGTGCAAGTCTCTCCATGCATTTGACCAATCTTGCTTCGATCTCGTACTCTTTCTCTGTGCCCAGGAGATAGTGCTCGTTCTTAGCTTCCTTCAGGTCCTTAGTCAGTGAGGTGAAAGAACTCTTGTAGCGTGTAGAAGCCGCTACGAATGACGGATCGTTTAGCTCATCCTCGCCGGATAAGAAGCTGGTCGTAATCATGGACATCATATCGCTAAGCGAGTCCGTTGCCTTCCTAAGATCCTCTCGAAGCTCTTTTCTAGCGGAAACGGGCTTTATAGCCAGACTGACGGCAGCTGTTACGATTACACCCATGATTACCATTTTCAGCACCTGAAAGATCTTCTCGTAGGAGAAAGTACCGGCTTGGACTGAGCCTTCTTTCGTCAAGATAGTGATGATTGCAAGCGACGTCAGGGAGCATGCCTTCGTACATTAGCAGATGGCTACAGCGACCGTTCATCAGTGTCTTTCATACCACATTAACCAAAGGGTCACCTAATCTCTGCTTCAACCAACCCACAAAGCCAAGGCCGCCGCCGCAGAAGACGATTAGCACTACCACATGGCCCAACACAAGCAAGCCTTGATGGCCGAAGAAGCCAGATACTGCCATGCTTGTGAAAGATACAAAAGCGGCGTATGCGAACGCTACTAGCGCAAGGAGAGTCGCCTCTTGCATGCTCCCGGCTGAGCGTGCCGGGTGGAAGTAAACCGTAACGGTCGCGACCATATGCTTTCCATCATTCTTCCCGAGAAAGCGTGCAATGGGCACCACGAAGGTTGCCATGCTGCCGATCAGATATGCCAGAGAGCATTTCAGTATACTTTGGCCTGTCTTGGAGGTAGCGAAGCCATAGGCCTGCGAGACTGCCTTTTTGCTACGGCGCCATATGCTCTGAGTTGTCCCCGATGGCGGGATGGAGGACCTCCGTTGGCCTAGCAGCGGTGTCTGGTCGTCCCCATGCTCGTCTGGTGGTGGGCTTCGAAGCGTAATGGATCGTTTGACGCGCTCGCCGGTCTTTGGTAGGATCAAGGTCGCCTGCCGGAGCTACTCACGATCAGTATACGCGTTATAAAGGCTCGAATAGACTCGCAAAGCACGTACGCTGGGCCTCATGAACCGGCGTGCTGCTGGCCATTGCGGAGCATCAGCAGGGGACCCGTTAGCACTCATTCTGCTTCATTCACCGCCGCAAGCTTAGAGGCTAGCGGATTAAGCATCTCCGACTTTACGGATAGCCATATGAGGCTTTCCACCTGGAAGCTCCGTATATACAACAGCTCTATATTCCACTAGGTGCCCTCGGCGGAGGCATTCCGTCTGACATGCACGTGACCATGCAGGAACGGACCCTGCGGGGATCGCGCATCCATCGCGCCTCAGCCGCAGCTGCACATGTCAGAGGCCCTCACAAAGCCGGGAACCTCTATGAAGTTTACGATACAACCCTAAAACTACAAACCTCTACCCTACGAACAGAAACCTCTCAAAGCCAAAACCCAAGGTCACTTTTCTTAGTGACAGTAACACCCAAAACCCGTCGCTACCCTGCTGCCTGCACTCGAGCATACGTCTCCCGTCTCCAGCCTCAGTCTATACAGAGCCGGTGCATTCGGGCAAGAACTCGACTACCTTCACTCCGAGCAGTATACAAGTAGCAGTGATGTTCAACCGAAATAATCTTCCCTCGATGCCAAATCCTTTCGGCGGGCGCTCAGACGGATCTCCCAGACCACCTGCGCGAGACGGCTACGCAAGGCCTGGCCAGCAAGACACAAGAATGGGTGGCGGATATCCAGAGCCTCCAGCATACCGCGATAGTCCTCCGAGGATGCCAGCGCAACCGCAATATCCTTCTGGTGGAGACGGGAGGAGTCTCCAACTGAGACCTGTAAGGTCGCCAGGCGGGAACCAGTTCGCCATGGCCAACTGGGCGGCAGTCTCCCCTCAGAACTTTCGACCATCTCGAGACGGCTCAGACATCTACGTCATGATCAACAACAACTTTGTGCTTACTGCACGACCCCATGATGGCTGCCCTCAGGGTGAGATAGGCCTTACAGACGCGCAGCGCACGTGGATAGGCGTTACCATCGGCCCGCAAGAGATAGTACAGGTGCAGCCGTATGACCCCTTCAGGGCTGGCGAACAGACACTCGGGAGCATAGATGCGGAGGTTGGGTTTGCTACGAACAAAAAGACTACCGATGTACCGTACGACCAGGATGAACTGGCTAAACAATTTACTAGGGTTGGTCCCTATCTTCATATTCTCGCTGCTCTGGCTAATACCGGTTCTTGCAGAATTTTGAGAATCAGGTCCTAGCTCCGGGGCAGGTGCTTCTTATGGATTTCAAAAACGTCCCACTCCGTTGCACAATCAGAACTATCAAGAGAGTAGACCTGTCTATGGAGAAGGCCGAAGCCTCCTCAGCGCCGACTACATCAGATCCACGGGCACGTGGTATACTGATCCCCCAAACTACCGTGGATTGGTTCAAAGACAATAGGACAGATATCAAGCTGAAAGCATCGAACAGAAGGCCAGCCGCAAACTCAATCATTCAGCCAGACTTCAAGTTTCAAGACATGGGCATCGGTGGCCTGGACAATGAGTTCAGTGCAATCTTCCGGAGAGCATTTGCATCACGCATATTTCCGCCGGGGCTTGTGGACAAGCTTGGCATTCAACACGTGCGAGGCATCCTGCTATACGGGCCGCCGGGAACGGGCAAGACGCTTATTGCCCGGCAGATTGGCAAGATGCTTAATGCAAGGGAGCCGAAGATCATCAATGGTCCTGAGGTCTTGAACAAGTACGTTGGTCAATCAGAAGAGAACGTTAGGAAGCTCTTTGCCGATGCGGAAAAAGAGTACAAGGAGAAAGGTGACGAAAGTGGGCTTCACATCATCATTTTCGACGAACTGGATGCCGTGTGCAAGCAGAGAGGATCCGGCGCCGGCGGCGGGACTGGAGTCGGTGACAGTGTCGTCAACCAGCTTCTATCCAAGCTGGACGGTGTGGATCAGCTCAACAATATCTTGTTGATAGGAATGACGAACCGTATGGACATGATAGATGAAGCCCTGTTGCGACCGGGACGATTAGAAGTCAAAGTAGAAATCTCTCTGCCGGACGAGCACGGACGACAGCAGATTCTGAGTATTCACACCAACAAGATGAGAACCAGCGGCGTCATGGACCGAGATGTGGATTTGGCGGAGCTCGCGCGTCTCACAAAGAACTTTTCCGGTGCAGAGATTAGCGGGTTGGTGAAAGCGGCGTCTTCCTTTGCCTTCAGTCGCCATGTTAAAGTGGGGACGATGGCTGGCATAAAAGATGATGTGGAGAACCTCAAGGTGAATCGCCAGGACTTCTTCAACGCTGTAAGTATCTGTCTTAGTGAATGTTCCTGGTGTAAACTAACATTGCTGCAGTTGGACGAGGTCAAGCCGCTCTTCGGTGTCGCAGAAGAGGAACTATCGTCACGCATACGGGGAGGTATCATCCATTACTCACCCCTTATCGACAACATCTTGGCCGAAGGGCGCCTCTGCGTGACGAAGATCAAGCAGCCTGTCTCCGAAAACTCGAATCCTCTACACTCGGCAATCCTCTTTGGTCCTCGCGGGAGCGGGAAAACAGCCTTGGCTGCGAAGATAGCGATTGATTCAGAGTTCCCCTTCGTGAAGCTTCTCACGGCTGAGGACATGGTCGGCTTCGCTGATATGCAGAAGGTTGCCCACATTGATAAGACCTTCCGGTACGGCCATTGACTTGTGCGCATATATCCTTGTGTTGCTGACCTTTTATCAGAGATGCCTACAAGAGTCCCCTGAGTATCGTCGTCATAGACAGCATCGAGCTGATAGTGGACTGGAATCCTATCGGTCCCCGTTTCTCGAACCCAGTGCTTGCGGCTCTGAAAGTTCTCATACACAAGCAGCCGCCAAAGGTATTTCCGGCTCGTCTTCTACGTTTGTATGTACACGTACTTACTCAACTTCCTAGAATCGCCGACTCCTTATTCTCGCCACTACAAGCAAACGAACAGAGCTCCAGCAGCTCGACATCTTCGAGGATTTCGATGATGAGATTGCGGTTCCCAATGTCAATACTCAGCAAGAGCTCGCGCACGTCCTGCAGGCATCTGGGGCTTTCTCGGAGCAAGATCAACAGCGAACCATGTATGAGATAGCAAGATACATGGAAGATAACCGCAGGACCGATGTAGGAGTCGGCATTAAGAAAGTCCTGGACTCTATAGAGATTGCGCGGAAAGACCCGGACGTTGCTGGCAGATTCGCTCAGCGAATTATCCAAGCGATGATAGCCAGCGGACTGGCTTGAGGAAGCCATGCTACAAGGCTTACAGGTGAGTACCTCTGCGGTTCACCAAGGTTGGGGAGGTCGAGAAAGTCACGAAGGCGAGAGTGGAGACTGTTGAGCCACGAGGTACGCCGCAAGGTGTGTCACATCAAGTGCGGTTGGATGTCTGTACTTGAGAAGCCCGCGCTTCACCCGAACAGCCTGCGAGGCCTGAGCTCCAGATGGCATCAGCTCACGTTATGTCCCTTGATCCGAGCACGGCTGCACGCTCATGCGTCCTTTATGTGCCTAGGGAAGAAATGGCTACACAAGCAGCCAATGAGCACACTTTTGTGCAACGAGTCAGTCTCAGGTCTTCACGCGAGGTTCGCATGGTACTTGACAGTTTACCGGGCGGTCCCGCGTATGCGCGGATCGGGCCCTAATGCAGGCTCAGCGTTCTTGCACGCAATCCGCCCTTGCTTCGATGAGGTTGATGTGACCCTTTCTGTCGCTACTGGATACAATACCCCTTGATCGATTAAATCCCCAGCAACGATCCGCCACAGTTGGTGCGAGGTCTCGAAGCTATGCCTATAAGCTCCGTTAGATCGTCGATCGCCATCAGGGAATTGCTGCTGTCTGACGGGACTACGGGTAGCTACAGCACCGTTGATGTGATGCAAGGACGTTGACTCCAGCAGACAGGGTCAGGAAGCACTACACTGGACGACAGACGAGCGGGTCCTCGTACTGCGAGGTCCGAGGACCTCACCGCCACCGTCGTCACGCGAAAATGAGCATATAGACGAGCCTTTTGCAGAGAAGTACCGGTATTGTTCACGCGGTGGTGAAATGTTGCGCCAGCGAAGAAGTATGTAAGGCATCAATAGGCATAAACAGAGCATCAAACTCATCCAATCAATCCCTTAAGCCCTGATTTTCGCTTAGTCGGCCACTCACGACTCGCCATGAACCAGGCATGACGCATCTAGAAACGTCGGCAGCAGCGACGGTTTTCGTGCAAACCACGCCTCACTCTCACCGTTGATAAATTACCCCCCTAAACCCCTACCCTAATCGACTGATTACTAGCTATTACACTCATCCTGAGTGGCTGACAGCCAACAGTGCACAGCATGTGCTTCTCTAACGAGTAGACAGCGCCACATCTGCGAACTACGTTGTTGACAGCTCCACCATTCTTTTCCAGCAGCTCCGGAGCGGTTCGCGGAGCGAGCATGAATTGCCAACACATCAGCTTGACAACAAAGTTTCCCTAGCTCGTACGCCGTACATGCAGCCCCATGCGACTTACAGCGCCGGACCTTGCTGCTTTTGCTGAGAGCTCGCGTCTGGCGCTTGCTGTCTTGCGCTTCTCTCGTGCTCGGCATGGCCGCTGCTGACCCTTCTGATTCCCCCCTTCCTCCATCCCGCCAACCCAGCTCTGTCGAGCCTTCCTGTTGGCCTGTTGGCGTGCCGGAATGCATACCTTTCTTGCCACTGGCCATTGTCCCGCTTCCGTAGAGCCAGATCCTACTCGCGGCTTCTGATCGGCCGCCCCCTAGCGGTCTTGGGAGAAGCGTCAAGGCTCCAGAACCAGGGAAGGAGGGTCCGGATGAGACGGTAATGCCTTCCATAGGGCCTTCGGTCATGCACCTTTATCAATCATGAGCGGGGTCGGATGGGATGAGCATGTTGAAGGGGTCAAAGCTAGGCCCCTCTGCTCAGCACGAGCTTGTCAGGGTAGGTTGATATTGAGTATAAAAGGGCGACTGAAGTAGGACCCGACGGAAAACTTCCTGAATTCTTTCTCCCCACTCCTCAGAGTATACTTATTCAAACATCCCTACCCACAAGCGTACCGCAGGTTATATCCCTTTCTTACTCTGAAGCTTTCACCCTTGTCACCATTCTACCATACATACTTCACATCAACGAGACCGCTTTTATTCTACTCGCTCTCATCATCTCATCATCATGGCTCCCACTCAAGCCTACTCGTACTACCCATCCTATCCCTCTTATCCCTCTTATCCCTCATACCCATCCGCCTCTGTCCCGATTGGTATGCCCACAAAGCCGGGCCACTATCAGCCAAATCCTCATCACGGTGCCTATGGCCGAGTGTCCGCTTCACCGCCCGAAGCTCCTGCGAGCGTCACGACATCCGGGGTTGCTTCTTATGAGCCGTCCGCAACGTCTAGCAACTATGCAGGCAGCGCAAGCGACTATGAGACGTCGTCGAATGGCTCCAGCGTCGATCTGCTCGACTACATGAGCGACCGGCTCCATGGCTCTTTGGATCCGACGCCGCTTGACCGCGGCCTCGCTCGCCAGGCGCAGACGTAAGTAACACATCTTGTTCGTAGACACTCTGAAAACAACTGATTCACCCCCATACTCGGAGCGGCGCTACACAAGATGTCCACCCACGCTAACACGCGAACAGTTCCGGCGAGCTCAACGCCAAAACGCGCGAACTCCTCGAACTGCAAGCGCTCGCCCAGCGCCGCCTCGCCGCCACACGAGCGAACTTCGCCGGCGGTATCAAAGCCGCAAAGGAGGTTCAGCGAGACCTCGAGTGGACCCAAAAGCGCGTGACGTGAGCATCCTTTCCTACAGGCTAGATTTCTTACTGTTCGCCACTGACAGCTTATTACAGAGCGATCAACCAGCGAGCCGCCCGCAAATATCCTGAACAATACAAGATCGCTTCGCAGCGGTATCCTGCGCCGGTTGACTACTGAATGGTGTCGCAAAGGCAGTGAGCCGCTTATGTCGTCAGCCTAGAACGACTCTGGCCGCTCTTCCTTCTTTGTTCTTTCTTGTATATCGTTCTGTGTCTAGCTTCCCTTTAAAGCGAGGAGATGTCGTTGATTTTAGCTTTCCCCTTCCGTCTGCTGCTCGCTTGTATCCGCTCCGCCCGGCGCTGCCGCTTTAGCAGGGCACACGTGGCATAGCGCGTCGTTGCGCGCGGTTAACCGCGTTATTGGGCTCATGATTAACGGCCTTGTGATTCCTGGGTTCGGCCTTACCTTATGATTGGGCAGGCGAGGGCGCGTGCAGCCCGGTGTTTGTGAGTGGTCAGTTTGGTCGAATGAGGCTGGGAAGAACCCGGAGCCGGGGTGCCTGAGTGTCTTGTGTTAGGGAGGTTTCTTGTGGGGATTTCTTGGTGTGGTGTACATAACGGGACTCTGAATATTTTACTCGGCTGAATGGTTGGCACGTTGAAGAGATCATGGCGCTGCTATTGTACAAATGTGTCCTAACGTTGCATCAAAAACGACACAGCCTTGTTCCAGATGGTGTCTGTCGGACACGAACAATCAATCCACAGTACTCTGACTTCCTGCTCGAACGAGATGGTTCTTACGCATAATGAGCGGTTTGTTGTGTACTTAGGAAAACGGCCCTTACGGCGACGGCAGATATTCCACGTGATGTAGAGTTAGAATTTGAGTAACGATTGATCTCGTAACGGTTTCTTGGCGCATAGATACCAAGTTGAGGCAACCACGCACCAACATACGGCGAAGCCGAATCCGTGGCCATGGAAGGAGAAAAAAAGACTTAGGCGAACTGGCAAGGAACGTGAACGGAGATAGCCGTGGAAGGACAGAAGATGGTGAAGCAGTGATTCCGCAGAATTTAACCCGCTCGCCGGAGAAGATAGTCATTTAATTTCAGACTAGACATGAGGACAACATCATCCTGTCACACTACCACCGGGCCCCTCGCCCTTCCATCCCTTCGCAAGAGTCCTCCAATAACAGCGTCAGTCCCGGTCAGCCCAAAACCCTTACGGACTTAGCTCCTCTCCCTTCTCTGAACTCGTCAGCGAGCACGGCCAAGAGCCGAGACGACACTTACTTCTGTCCGACCTCCGCTCGGTGCGCACAACCGACTCTTTGCTGATGCCTCCGTCGAAAGCGTCGAAAGTCGGTAGCAAGAAACGAGGACATTGCGCCGAGACATTTCCATCTTCGTAGCCGAAATCTAATGTTCTTCGACGTATATAACGTGATTCCCAACACTTAGCTACCGGAACGCAGGATCTGGTCTGGTCGAAGCAGATCTCATGTCCTCCCCCATGGATCTTCGACGAAGCTCGGGAGAAAGTAGGCCAGATCTCCCTGAGCATTCCTCACGCCTCGCCGCAGCGCCGCCAGTTCCTCACGAGAAAGCGTCCTGGGTCCAAACGCTGAATCCGAGCCCGTAGAGTTAGCAGATGGAGCCGAGGGGTCTGCTAAGGAGGTGTTTGCCGGCATCTCAGCATTAGCGTCGGGGGCGATGTCCTTCATGGCTTGGCCACGTGATAGGTATTGTGCAAGTCCAGGAGGAGGCGCAGCCACTCTCTGTTGCTGACCGAGCTTCTTGCCACTCGTGTCTTGTTTGGACTGCTCTTGCTCACTTCCGGGCCCGGCGAGGTTCTTCTGCGATTCATCTGACCCAGCATACCTACTGCTCTCCAGGTCGTTGTTCACACTGCTCCCCACGCCCGCCCGATCCTCCAGATGCTCCGCAGACGCTCCAGCAGGACCGCTTGGTCGGGCTCTTCTGATGCCCAGCTGGACGGTGTTCGAGCCGGAGCTGCTGACTGTTGGCGACGCTGCGCGAGCAACTATGGCCTGATCATGCTTGAATTTGCGTTTCTTATTGCTTGGCTGGCTACCAAAGGCTCCGAAGCCCATGACAGCTGCCATCTCTGGGTCAATATCGGCCGGGTCTAAGTCCTCCATCTTACTGTGGTGGTGGAAGGGGGTTTAAGGGTGCTGTGCTCAGATCGAGATATCTCTTGGTAATGCACGTCCATGGCTTGGCGTCACGTGCTATCGTTGGATGTGCGGGCGCTGGCATGGGTATTGCTAACTTAAGTGGTGCAGATGTACGGCGAAAGCTAATTTCAGTTGCTCTATCTGAATTTGAGAGTTCGATTTCGCTTTTGTAACACGTATTCAATCCAGAAGTGCCACGCCGTTCACTAAAACCACACTCCCAGAAAACGTATACTACACTGGAGAAAGTACGCCAACAAGAGAGTAATGGAGAAACCGTGTGTGCAAGATCAATTTTGGACCGGCGAGTGGGGGCTTGCGGACTACACGCTGGTACCAGATTGCTGCGACATAGCACTTTCTCGACGTTAGCGGATTGTGCCGGCTCGCCGCCAATATCAGTTGCTCGTCATTTACTCAGCAGTGTCCAACTCATCGTGCGCGGGAGGCGGGGAATCAACTGCCAACTATGTCAGTAAATACGGTGGCATCACGATTGGAATCAAGACATACGCTTCCTCTCATCTCCATTGGTGCCGTTTTCGCGATCATCTTCCCGGTCTCGGACATCCTTCATGTCCCTATCACGGTCATCGGGGCTTCGCGAGCGGTCTCGGTCGCGTCTATCATAGTCGCGCTCACGGCGGTCGTCCTTGCGCGGGGAGTAGTCACCACGGCCACGGCGAGGCGGCGAGGCGCTACGGCCACCGCGGCGCGGAGAGCGGTCCCGCCTTGGTGCGCGTCGGTCAGAGCCGGGTCGGTCAGAGCCGGGTCGGTCAGAGCCAGAGTCAAAGCGCCAGGAGGCAGAAGGTGGCGTCCGAGCCCACTGATCAGAGGGTCAGCAACTATTCCTGGTGTGGACGGAGCTCCCCTTTGTACCTCAATCTTCAGCAGGTCATCGCGCCCAATCCGCTTGTTGTGCATCTCGTGGTACGCATCATCAGCGTCACGACGGCTTTCGTACTCTACAAATGCGAACCTGCAAAGGGTGTGAGCTGTCGTCTAATGCACGGAGAAGCCGAGGAAGCCACTTACAGGCGACTAGACGCGGAGCGCGGCGCTGGGATATCACAGCGAACAAGACGCCCATACCTTGAACATACTGTTAGACTGGGGATCGATGGCGGTACGACGACGGTGCGAAGGAAATGCTGAGGCTATATATCGGGTTTCGAAATCGCTCGATGCGCGTTCGAGCTGGATACAGGGACAGGAGGACGAGGAAATCTCGAGCGACGGTTCGATCGAAGCGGAAGGGGAACGGGAGGGGTGCTTCTCAAGCGTTCGATCGTAGGCGGGGCTCGACGAACGAGGACGACGAGGACGACGACGATCGATTCGAGTAGAGGACATACCGTTCGAATTCGTAGGCAAGGTCGCGCGCGCGGGTGCCGTGGCCGAAGCCGGTGACGTAGAGGGTGGTGCCGCCGCCACGAGACATATCTGCTGTGATCAAGCTGTGAGTTTCTGCTAATGCTGAAGAATATAGCGTTGCTGTTGGTGTTGTTGGTGTTGTTGATGATGGAGGAGAGGATGTGTATGCGTGAAGAAGTCGCTCGCTGGTTGCGGCGAGACGTGCTTCTGGAAGAACGGCGGACTGACTAAGCGGCGCCAAGAGCGTTTCTTTTCGGCGTATTGTTACGACTGTCACGACTGTCACGACTGTCACGATTGTCTAGGACGCTACAACCGCAAGCACGACTCTCCTCTTTATCCGCCGTTCAACACCCTCTTCCCACCCATACACCTCGACTCGCCCGCCGACACGCTTGCACGACTCTCAAAATAGCCGCCCTCTCAGAGCTCGTCGCCTCCTCTGAAAAGAGCTGCAGCGCGCCACCTCAACCGACGCTCTTCTCAGCACCCCATCACAGCCGACCTTCAAACATCTCTTTGCCTGAAAGATGGCGGTAGAGGTGGCAGTCGGCACGCCGCTTGCCGAGGCGCTCCAGGAGCTTGTTCAACCGAAGTTGGTGGAGGTGGGATGGAGTACTGGCGGCGACGACTCCGCGCTGTCGGAATACATCATTCTCATGCTGGTGAACGGGAAGACGCAGGAACAGATCGCCTCAGAGCTGTCAAATGACCTGCTTGGCCTCGGACCAGAGGATTCAGGCGCCACAGACTTTTCGCGCTGGTTGTTCAACCAGGTTGTGATTCTGGACAGGCAGCTCAGTGGTGCGCAAGAAGCGACTTCAATAGCGCCTGCCGCTGCAGAAGCGTCGCAGATAGAACAGGCGCGAGATAGCGAGATGGGAGGCCAGATGGCACCCTCTGAGCAGCAAGACGCCGATATGGACGAGGCAGCAGATGGACCGGCTGGCGCAATGTACGTACCGACGCCTCAGCATGTGACTGCAGTTGCTGGATCTTGGAATGAAAAGACTAACAGCTTGTGCAGACCAACCGGGCCAAAAGCAATGCGAAATGGTGCGTCAAAGACTCGAGACAAGCGGATACTGGGCCAGGTCAACAAAGCAATGGACCGGACAGGCGATGCAGCCTTACACCGCGTCAAGGGAGCAGCAGGTGTAGGGCGAGTAACTACACATGCTAGAGAGCCACCGAAGGGTCCACGAAGCAGTCTAGCGCGCAACATCAATCACCACATGGGGAACGGCAGGCCCATGCCGCCCATGGGTCCCATGGGTCAGCCTACGCAGTCGCCGGTAATGCCTATGATGCCTATGATGCCTGGCATGCCCGGTATGCCGGGCATGCCAATGGGTCCTTCGAATCCTCTCATGAATTTGACTCCGGACCAGCAGGTGCAGCTGTTCAAGATGTACGAGCAGCAAGCGGCATACGTGGCACAGAAATTGCTGGAGGGCCAGGGTGTGTTGAACCCAGCGTTCCAGCAGAACGGGAACGGGCCACAATCCGGCAAGTCGCTCTTTGACCGCGTTGATGGGCGGAGACAGCGACAGAACCTTCGGAGACCTCCGCCTGGGGAGGACAAGAAAGAAACTCCCCAACCCGCCAACAACACCGGGTCCACATCGTCCATGGACGTCGAACCGTCCACTCAACCTGCATCCAAAGACCCCTTCGACATACTTTGCCGCTTCAACCTCCAATGCACGAAGGCCGACTGCCCCTTCGCACATCAGTCGCCAGCAGCCCCTCCTGGCATAACGGTAGACATGTCGGACACCTGCAGCTACGGTGCTGCCTGCAAGAACCACAAATGCGCCGGCAAGCACCCATCACCCGCGAAGAAGAGTGCTTTCAAAGCCGAGGCAGAGTGCAAGTACTGGCCGTACTGCTCGAACCCGGCCTGCCCGTTCAAGCACCCGGACATGCCTCCGTGCAGGAATGGCGCAGACTGCCCCATGCGGCCGAACTGCAAGTTCGCGCATACGAACGTCGAGTGCATACACAACCCGTGCACGAGGCTAAACTGCTTGTACAAGCACAAGGAGGGCCAGAAGAAGGGGAAGTTTGAGGACAAGGTCTGGAAGGCGGATGGTGAAAAGGGGCACGTCAGCGAAAGGAAGTTTGTGGATGACGACGGGGAGGAGGAACTCATTATCCCAGGAAGCGGGGGCAGCCAGCCAGAGGGGGAGGAGACGCATGAGATGGAGACGCAGATCTTCACAGGGGATACGCAAATTGCTACGTGAACGGAAGCGTAGGGCAGCGCATTCGCTGGGCATCTACTGAGCGGGGGTGCTGCGGTCGACTGGATGGGTATGGGTGGAGGGGCTGGGGAATATCATGGGTTGAAGATACCATTCCGTGTAGGCCATGGGGGTCACTGTACGACTAAGTTTTGGGACGGATGCTGGCGTTGAGGGCGAGCTCAATGGCTCATATACTGTTATTGTAGAGATTACCAAGCTTGGAAGGCTTGAGTTGTAGCTCTATGCCATACCATTTCTTCAGGAATACTCTCCATTTTGGTTTTGGAGCATGTGCTTGGATCAAGTTGAACCCGGAGTTTGTGAGAGCCAAAGTCCGACGTGAACGTCATTACGATTTCCGCAACCGCATCTTCCCAAATTGATGGAAGGCATTCCCACCTGCAACGACGGCTTGTTACGGTGCAATGCTGTTACGGAGACATGTTAGTCTCCTAAGATCAGCTGTGCAACATGCGCACCTTACGCCAGCCCTGACTCCACGATCCAATCTTCGACAGTACGCGACTTCATCATCTACCGATGAAAAAGACATAGCCGTCGTGGGCGGCGGCATCACCGGCCTGGCGAGCGCATACTACCTGGCCAAAGAGCTTCCAAGAGCTAAGATTACTATATACGAAGCCAGCGAACGCGTGGGAGGATGGCTACACTCGAAGCATGTAGAAGTGCCGAACGGCAGGATACTGTTCGAGGGAGGACCACGGACGCTGCGCATGTCTCCTCTGGCGCCGGCCGGCATGGTTACGGCGCGTCTGGTATGCTATCCTATCCTAACTAGAAGTAGTACCTTCTGACACTGGCCGTAGATTCAAGAGCTCGGCCTCATTGACGACGTGTTATACACCTTTAAAGACTCACCCGCCGCCCGAAACCGCTATGTCTACTACCCGGATCACCTCGTCAAGATGCCACACCCCAGTGCCGGGCTCTTCAATACCGTCAAAACCATATTGAGCGAACCGGTTTTTCGGGGCCTACCCTCGGGCATGCTCAAGGAGCCGTTTCAGGACGAGCGAGATTCACGCATCACCGACGAGTCTGTTGGCTCGTTTCTAGCGCGACGAGTAGGGAAAGTCTTTCCGGACAAGCTCGTGTCGGCGGTGCTACATGGTATTTACGCCGGCGATGTGTACCAGCTCAGCGCAAGGAGCCTTTTCCCATTACAATGGCACCTAGAGGGAAAGCATGGGAGCATCATCAAGGGTCTCTTTGCAGCTCCTGGGCCAGTACCGATGTTGAAACGGGATGTGGATCTGATCAGGGAGCAAAACCCGCGAGACCTGGATCCTAAGTTCAGGAAGAACCTCCTGCGGTGTAGCGTCTACAGCTTCAAGAACGGCATCCAGCAGCTCGTCGACCGCCTAACGGAACGGCTGAGACAAAACAAGAACATCACCTTCGCGCCATCGACGGCTATAAAAACGATCGAGAAAGATAGCTCCACCGGCGGCATCAAAGTCGGTGCTCTCCTTCTCAACCCACATCCTCGCCGCTAACAGCCCCCCACACAGCTCACCACCACCGCGCCCTCCACAGACCCAAAACCCCACACCCACGCCATCTCCACGCTCTTCTCGCGCACCCTCTCCACCCTCTGCCCCTCCCCCAGCAACGCCCCCACCCTCCTCCCCACCCTTGCCAAGACTCACGCCGTAACCGTCATGGTGGTAAACCTCTACTTCAGCCGGGCCTCCGTGCTCCCCGTCTCGGGCTTCGGCTACCTCCTCCCACGCGCGCTCCCCTTCGCCCAGAACCCCGAATTCGCACTCGGCTGCGTCTTCGACTCCGACGCCATCGCCGGCCAGGACTCGCTCTCCTCCCCCGGCGCAAAAGTAACAGTCATGCTGGGGGGCCACTGGTGGGACGGCTGGACGGCGTTCCCGTCCGCGGAGGAGGGCGTGGCGATGGCGCGGACGGTGCTGGCGCGGCATTTGGGGGTTGTGGAGGAGCCCGCGGCGAGCAATGTGTCGGTGCAGAAGGAATGCATTCCGCAGTATACGGTCGGGCATTATGAGAGGATGGGGAAGGCGCATGGGGAGCTGAAGGAGGCGTTTGAGGGGCGGTTGAGGGTTGTGGGGAACAGTTATACGGGCGTGGGAGTTAATGATTGTGTTAGGGCGGCGAGGGATCTGGCAAAGGGGTTTGCGGATGAGAGGAGTTGGGACGTCAGGACGGGGTTGGAGGCGTTTAAGGAGGAGGAGAAGTGGGTTAGGGGACCGGTTGTTAGGAGACGGAAGCCGGGTGAGGAGGAGGAGGAGGAAGAGAAGTAGGGTGAGCGGTGGTGTATACCAATAGATCAAAACGTTGCAATCTAAGCACATGTGAAAGTCGTTGCGGCTGGTGGTCGCTAGACTTCCCAACGCGTGAAGCCTTATACGATTCTGTTCTACTATACGGTCACACGTAATGAGGATCGCAAACTTGCAGACTAGTAGTACTAGCTGCGGACGAGTGATGGTCGGAGATGAGTGATAGCGCGGTCTGCTTCTAACACAGCTTTCGCAGGTAAAGAGTATTCGAAGTGTGATAGAACACAGTACAGAGAGTACGTTCGGGCGGACAATGCTCTCTTTGCAATCGAGATACTTTGAGCAGGGCAGCGTTGCAATACAACGCCATAAGGCTCCTCACTCTTGCAGAGCGCCCGTCACGTGCCTACCTTGGAGTGGTTGTCGATAAGGATTCTGCATTCTGCCCCTCGGCCAAGCCGTCCCCACATCCAAACTTGTCCCTCCGGAAGTAAACATGTAGCTCCTTCAAAATCATCATTTTCTCTCCGTCGACCGCAGAGTCTCAAGATTGACGTACAGTTTCTCCTCCGCCTCCGGGAACGACTCAAGTCTTCTGACCTTTTACAGCATGCCTCCACACCTATACCTCACCGCAGAGACGGAGGACTTCGACGCAGTGATCATGCAGCACTGGCGGGAGGAGGGTAAGGTGACACTACCAGCCCACCACCACGCGACTGCTTCGAACCGTGCCCAATTAACCCTCTCAAAGGCTTCGACGTCGCATACCTCCCCTTCAACGGCGGCGGCCACGCCTACACAGCCGCACTCCAAAACCTCGCCGACGTACACCCCCCTCCCTCTCTTCTCAATCCTTCAGCGCGCACCGAGACGCTCACGCGCCACCACAGGACCTCGAAGCCGGTGAATCCTACGGCCTGATCGCCTACGGCGCCCCCGCCTCCACCTGCCTCTCCATCCACACAGAACCCCAGCCGCACCTCGCAGTGCTGGTGTGCTACTACCCGCCCTCGATCGCGGATCCACGGGCCCGGTACCCGGCGCACCTGCAGCTGGTGTTGCACCTCGCCGGGTCGCAGGGCTTCAACCCGGCCTTCGCGAGCTATACGTATCCCGGGACGGAGCCTGGGTTCGCGGAGCATGACTTGGGAAGCTTTGATAAGGTCGCGGCGGGGCTGGCGTGGTCGAGGAGCTTGGGGGCCGTGAGGAGGGGGTTTGGGGTTGATGTTGATTTGGAGGGGATTTGGGAGGGGCATGTGCAGGGCATGTTTTTCGTCCTTGCGCCGCCAACCGCCCGGTGCGGTCTGGTAAAGAGAGAGAGCCACTGCTGACGGAGCGCCCTTGGCGTACAGAAGAATTCACGAACCGCGACGCAGCAGCGACAATGGCGACGATGGTAGCCGAGCCGTACGTGAACCACATACCGACGCTCACGGGCGGCATCGGCAAGCAAGAACTCTACCGCTTCTATCGCGACTTCTTCATCCCGTCGAACCCGCCCACGCTCAACATCCGCCTCGTCTCGCGGACCATAGGCGTGGATCGCGTGGTGGACGAGATGCTGATCTCGTTCAGGCATACCCAGGAGATCCCGTGGATGTTGCCGGGTGTGCCGCCGACGGATAGGCAGGTGCAGGTTGCGTTGGTGAGCGTGGTGTGTATTCGCGGCGGCAAGCTCTATCATGAGCATATTTACTGGGATCAGGCGTCTGTGCTTGTGCAGATAGGTGCGCTTGATCCCAAGCTGGTTCCCGATGGTTTAAAGAAGAGAGGCATGGAGCGGTTGCCTGTTGTAGGAGAGGAGTCGGCGATGAAGATGATTGACGAGAGTAGTGTGCCGAGCAACGAGCTGATACCCGACTGGTAACCGAGGGCCGTCCAGTACCTTATGAAAGCGGCTGCGTCGCCGTAATGAGGACACGGAGAACTGGTTTCGATACCGGATTCCATCTATGAGATTTGCTCGTGATCGGCAGGGATTGAATGGCTGACTTCAGTGCTCCGCTATCTTCATCCGATGAACTTGCAGGTGGGGAGCCTGTAGTTTTCGAGGGCCCAATAGCGCCTCCTGACGCCAGCCCATTCTCCAGTTTCGTCCAGGTCGGGTACTTTGACATCTTCCCATTCGGTCTCCAAGCCGGCTTCCATCAAGTCGATCTCCACGACCTGCTAAGAGTCAGCATATCGTGTCGTGATCCTCCACAATTGGGCGACCAACCTCGGAGTAAACATCATAGCAAACCTGCCGATCAGCACCCAACCCATTGAAGAACCCAAATCTCCCACCCTCTCCCTCGTTGCCACCAGACGGATCGAGCAGCCCAATGACGTACTCGCTGAAGAACTCCTTCAGCGCTTTGTAGTCTTCAGCAAACGTATCAAAGTAAATAGCGTCAAACATCGTGTCTTCTTGTACAAGCGTCGGCACAACATCCTGCCACTTCCCCTCATGCACAACAACGCCCGGCTTGTCGTACCAGCCCTCCTTGCGCATGCGCTCGAGCACCGCAGGATGCGCCTCGACGATGTGGTGTGCGCTTGGCGACTTAGACTGGAAGATGCCGTCGATGATGCCCATGCCGTGGCCGATGTTCAGGATGCGCAGGCCGGGGGCCGGGAGGAGGCGGTCGGCGGTGCGGCGCATGATGTCGGTCTCCCAGGCCATCATGACGCCGTTCTTGTCGGCGTCGAGCAGGCGGTCGGCGGTGAAGGTTAGGTCGGAGGCGAGGTAGCCTGCGCTGTTGACGTCTGGGTTTGTCGGGATGTGTGCGGTTGTTGGGGCGTCTTCGGATGGTGGTTCGACGATGATGCCCGAGGCTTCGATGTCTATGGTCGAGGCGTCTTGGGGGTCGTCTAGGATCTCGAAGTCGTCTTCATCTTCGGCCTCGTCGTCGTCGTCGCCGAGCATCTGGTATTCGTCCAGCCGGTTGAGCAGTAGTTCCGCCCGCACGCCCGCCTTTACCACCATGTCGTATATTTCCTTCAGGCCCAGTCGGTGCGCTGTGCAGCCCGGCGTCTCGTTGTTCTTGTCCAGATCATTCCAGATGGCGCCGTTCTGGAGCAGAAGCTCCACGGTCCGGGCAGCTGCCTCCAGCTCCTTCTTTCTCCCATCACTGGCTTCCGCACGCTCTCCACTCGTATGGCCATTCTCGAGACCGTCAATCTGCCCATCGCTCATAACGATAGCTGGGTCCTCTTTCTCCTGCTCACAAGCCGCAATTGCGGCGTGCAGTGGGGTAAACCCCGTGTCCGGGTCCTGCACATTTACGGAGGTGGTGCGGAGGAGGTTGCGGAGGGCTTCTAAGTCGTGGTTTGCGGCGGCGAGGAGGAGCGACTGAGTCTCGAGATCGGTTTCGATGGTCAGCGGATCGTGCATGGTGGTGTCATGGCTGTTTGATTCTGGCATCGCTACGCAGTTTTGTTCTTAACTGTGTGTTTGAGGAAATCGGCTTCGAAGTGCAGTGGTGCAGCATTTTCTACGTGTGGGCCCAAGCTCAAGCTGTTGCGAAATCATGTCGGGATTCGTGACACTGCTCGAATATGTATACCAGTTGAACATTTGAATTTTCTTTGAAAACCGAGTCCAAGAGACTTCAAATGCGTGGCATAGCTTCACAAACAAAGGCTGTGCGTGACCATCGAATCATGAGGGTCAATCGTGCATAGTAAATGAGGACGAGATTCTGAGCCCTGGAACATCCAGCAGACCGAGGAAGGAGCTCCACGTCAACGAAGAGAGGGAGAACAAGGCTCTTTAAGAAAGCGATGCATGGCTAGATTTGTTGAACTTCCAAGGAACAGGTCATATCATTTTGCTAATGCACATACAAGAAGACAAAGCACCAAGAACAACCGCCCAACCAGTCGCGCCTGCAGTCCACTCACGCATCAGCATGACGCAAACGCAGTCTCCCTCTCCATCCTTCTACTCCTAACTCTCCGCCCACAACCACCCCGCAGCCTCAACGGTGCAGCACCACCACACCCCTTCCGCCCCTCCCCTCGCTCCAACCCCACCACAGCACCACCGCGCGGCGCCTCCTCCGGCTCACCAACACGCCGCCTCTTGCTGGGACGCTCATCATCACGCCTCGGCCTCTTCATCAAAGACGGATCAGCCTTTACAGCCAGCACCGAATTCACCAGCAGCACTCCGTGCCGCAACTTCTCCCTCCTCTGCGCCTTCCGCGCCTTCTCGTTGCAGCTTCTAACAAACGCCCGCCGCTCTTCGAAAGCGCCGCCCGTCTCGTCCTCGGTCTCTTCATCGGTCGAGGGCAGCTCGCTCAAGTCCTCGTTCGAGTCCGGGGAGGCGTCGTCGTCGTCGGTCGGGAGGAGGTTGCCCCAGTCCTCGTCTGAGTCCCCGAAGGCGGGCTCGGAAGGGGCGGGATGGGAGGGCAGGGGCAGCCGTGAGGTCTGGTGGGCTTGTTGTGCGGGTCGCGAGGGGAGAGAGGCGGCTGGCGAGGGGAGCCCGGGGATGCCGAGGGCAGAGAGATTGTTTACCGCTTCGCGCACGGTGGCGTCGAGCGAGGAGTCGGGGGTGGAGGTGCTGTCTGTTGTTGACATTTTGAAGTGCGGTTTTGTGATTGAAAGATTGTGGAGAGACGTTTAATGTTTTGGTGGAGGAAGGGATTGAGGGTGCGCGAGGGACTAAAGGACTACGGGGGAAATGGTAAATTTTATATGGAAGGGGAGTGGACGGTAGAAAACTCTAATCACTGCAACGATAGATATACGTTGGAACCATGGAGCGTGAGCCATGGTTGAAACATCGAAACGAAACTAGGGTGCTAGGATTGAGGTTGTCAGAGCGAGAACCACATCAATGAAGCTTCGTGGCTAGCCGACATCAGCAACGCTCAACCATGAAACTTCGTTTCCATGTTCATAACAGATTTTACCAGTAGGCATGAGAACAACGGACTGTGAGTGGAAGTCGGTAGCGAACCGCGTCTTTCAAAGCTAGAGAGGCGCCAAGCTCTGAGGTTATGAGCTCAAAAAGTGCCGCAAACTACGCGCGAGATGTATCCCGATGTCAACGAGACGCCTACCAGATACTTTCCCAGCCTCAAATTACAACGTCCAGAGCTGCTGCTGAGCCTCTAGTAGCACCTAACGCCCGTGATGCTAAACCGTTTCCCGACACGATATACAACATCGCAATCAACTCAATCAAGATCCTCCGGCCGCTTGACAGGCGACGTCCGCGCAGGACTATCAATGGGCGGTCTTTCAGGCGCCAGCCGACTCTGTATACTCAGACTGTTCCTGATGAGCCTGCCTGTGCTCGAACGACGGGCATCAGGATCGCTAGACGCGCCATCAGTATCGGGGTCTGTGGAAAGCACAGGCGCATAGTCTTCAACCGCCATGTGCGCTTCCTTCAAAGCGACGTCCCGCATCTTCTTGATCTTCATGTAGTTGTACGCCGCTATGCTGCCGATAGTGACAACCAGGCCCGAGAGATTGATGGAAGTCAGCTTGTCTTTGAAGACGACGCTTGCCGCGCTGATCGTGACGACTTCCTTGAATATGCCGCAGATGCTGAGGGTGACTACGCTGGTACGTTTGAGGAGGGCGAACTCAGACGACGTCATGAGGAAGGCGAGTGTTCCGGGAAAGAGGAGGATGAGGACGCCAAGGACGTTTCCCTTGGCTTCAGTGAGCTTTCCGAACCCCTCGGTGAGATCGTGAAAGCCTTCCACGGGTATAGCGATAACAATAAGACTCAAGAACATGATGGGTGCGAGGAAGAAGATGGAGGAGAATGGGTTTGAGGTAGCCGGGTTTCGGAGTAAGAGGATCTGCGTCAGGGACCACCGGAAGCCTGACGAGAGCGCTGAGGACATGATCAGGATGAACCCGACGGCGTTGAAAGCTGTCTCGCCAGCGACCATCATAACAACGCCGACCGTCATGGTAGCAATGATACCTCCAAGTCTCCAGGATGGCTTCTCGAGGCGGAAGAGGAAGGCGAACAACAGCACGAAACCTAGCACTGAAGACTTGCACATGGCTAGTGGAAGCGGTCAGCATGAATTGGGTTCTTAGAGAGGTATACTCACTGAAAAATGTCAAGGAGATAAACTTCAGGCTCATGTTGCCCAGACCGATGTCTAACCCGGTCGCTGCTCCGCAGGGTCCGATGCGAGTCAGGTAAAACCACCTGGTCATCAGTGGTTTCTTGGGGTCGATCGGTTCCTGACGGAGCTGTGGGGAGCCAGGTGCATGCGGATCAAGCGCATCGTGTCGTGGGCGGAAGGAGGGAAAGAGATATAGAACGAGCGCTGCCAAGCTGAATTGTACAATCATGTGGAGGGAGGTTGTAAACAGCGGAAAGGGGAAGATGGATTTGCTCTTTTCATCGGTGGCGTCTTTAGGGGTAAACATCCATTTGTTGTACTGGCGTTGCGTCAGCGAAGCTCTTTCGCTATGCCACATTCAAGCCATACTTACTATCGAAATCGATATTGAGAATAGATACCTGAACCCATTGTCAACGATGAAAACATATCCCAAGATGCGGCAACCTACCACAAGCCTATCAACAACGCGTTGATAAGCGACGTCCTGATCAGACTCTGTCTCGCGATATCCTTCTCTTCCTTTGTTATGCCCTCCACTGCTACCCGCTCATCCAACCTAGTGTTCCTCCTCTTCCGCTTACTGCGCGCCTTCCGATCGACACCAGTCAAGCCAGTCTCCTCGTCGTCCTCTAGGGCGTCGTCCGAATGCATCTCGTCGAGCTCCAGATCTGAACTGCCTGTTTCCCCAGAGTCGTCTCCTTCATTCGCGGATGCCTTGTCCTCCTGTACCTCGTGCAGGTCTTTCGACCGTAACCGCCGGTGCTTGCGCGAGGGATTTGTTGGATTGGCGGCCGTGCTGGCGATCGAGCTGCTGCGCCGACGATGTTCGGAGGTCCGGCTGTCCATGTGAGTTGTCCAGCAGCTGAGGGAGAGCGGCGGGTGACAGATCCCGCTGCTCGTGCCCTAGTATCCGGACAACGGTAGTAATAGTATTTGCGAGGACCGTGCAAAGGTGAAGTCGTTCGTGAAGTGTTGAGCGCTCAGGTGCACAGCAGACAAAGGCGCAAGTGCAGCTGGTATTAACACGCTCAATAACATTGGTAATCTTGGTTGCGTCTGCACTGAGGTCCAGCTCGGTAGCGCTGCTTGGCTTGGACTTCCAAGAGTCAGGCGCCGGTTGAGGGTTCCAAGTTCCAGCGTTTTGACGATGCGCTGTTCCTGAGACTGTCACCAGGTCTGATCGCTAACTAGTCGGTGGTTGTGATCTTGCAATTTCCATCCACCTGCCGGCAGGTCCGGTTCGTGTTGTTGTTGGACGGCTTGGATCTAGGATGCGGTCCAGGGCATGTCGATTGCAAGGGGCTCCTGGGCCAGAACTTTCCTCAACCCATGAAGGGTTTCGGGCATGTACACGGTAACGGCCTTGTATTGAATACTTGTCATCAACACTCTTGTTGGCCTCGGGACTTTTAGGCTAACATCTCTGCCAAATCTCCATTCCTCAGGTCCATCTGAAGCACGGGAATCGTGCTACCGCCAGAAGCCCAAAAAAGAATAGTAGTCATGAGTGTCCTTCAGTCATACTCCATAACCCCTTGCCTCTCCTATAGGCACAAATGCAACGACCGATCCTCGACGCCAATCTCAAACCACGCCCGAGACTCCGTTCCACTCCACGCCCTCAGACACCACCTCTACAGCGTCTCCCAGCCCCCATTATTCACATCCCCTTCAAGCCTTCGAGCAATCGTGCTCGGGATCCCGTGATTCAGCCAAACATTCCGCAGCAGCTGGTCGTAGCGCTTCTGGTTCAAGAACAGCTGATGATGTCTGCGGAGCGTCGGGTCCGACTCGCCGTGCTTATCGAGATAAGGCGCAACAGACCAGCTGCCATGTCCGTTGTGCAGATAGAGGACCATGCATTTGCGGATGTTGATGAAGAGACCGACGTTTACGCCGCATCTGCGCAGTCAAGCGTCAGCGCGTGTGTTCGGTTGTTCCAGCATGCGTGTGAAGATGCGGGGAATTGCCCCGGGGAGACGTAGGAAACACGTCAAAAGGGATAGGAGACAACTTACTTTGCCATATGCCGATTACATCCCCCCTTCCCCATAGTCAAGGTACCCCTAAGAGTACTGCAGCACACAGCCTGGCTACAAAAGATGTCGCCGCAGAAAAGACACACAGCCGGGTCCGTAATGTCCTTGCCGGTCGTCGGGCACTTCCGCTTTATGGCCTCGTCCGTAAGCGTGTCGTAGTTCTTCGGCAGACCCACCAGCTCAAAGATAGCCGGGTGACTGAGTGTTATGCCTGGACGCGGGGGTCGCTGCTTAACATCACGTGACCAAGTCCAGTGCCTTATCCAGCCCGTCACAAGAGAGCGGGTAGTAGAACCGTGGGCCTCGTCGGACATGTAACTCTCGAAGATCTGGTCCAGCAAGGGAAGTTGTAAGGCTCTTGAGAGTCTGTCCAGTTCGGAGTCGTTGGCAGATCCGGGACCGGCGAAGGGGAAGTCCACGCCGAAACGGACATGCATTAGGATGACGGCCTTACGCAAGAAGGGGAGGGCGTAGCTGGTGATTAGCGTACGGAGGAAGCGCCAGCACTCTGGCTGCTCGAGGCGCCTACGGATATGAACGGGATTGAGTGAGGTTGCGTAGGTCGGCTTTAACGGGGAAGGAGGCCAGGACTCAGAGGAGAGAGAGTCTGCCAGTTCGAGCGCGACGCCAGTACCGTCTTCGGCGCTAGTGAATGGTCCCTCACGAAGATACGTATTTACGATACGATCGAGAAAAGCCCGGAATGCCAGTGCTTGTTCTGGCGCACACTGGGACTTCTGCTCGTACGTAAGCTTTGAGTTGCCCTGAGCGGTTGCGGCAGACGAGCCGAATGGCCAGACACTCTTCGGTTGGGCGACGAAGGTAACTATCACTCGTATAATTTCCGCTAGGTAACAGAGTCGTAGAATGTGGTGGATGTCCAGATGCATGACAGGAACGATGCAGACTGCGCACTCGGTCAGGAAGACGAAGGGGTCTTGCTCTAGAAGCGGTGGCAGGCCTCTGAGTTCGAGTTCGAGTGCATCCCGTTCGTAGAGATAGGGGTGCCCAATGAACAGCTGGCGCAACTGTCTGATCTGGGTCTCCAGAAACTCTTGGTTGGTCTTGTTTGACCCGTCGTTACGCAAACAGCCAACTGCATTGTATGATAGAATAGTCTCGGACAGGATTCGGAGGTGCGTCAGGGTTGAACTGGGAATCTTGTCCAGGAGGGTTGTCCCAACGTCGCATTCTACTCCCCTCTGAGCTATCTCTGTCGATGCAATGGAAAATCCAAGTGTTCTAGCTAACGTGTCTGTATGTGTAAGATCTTCCACAATTGCAGATGGCGTGTGCGTGTAGCTATATCGTGTGTATAGCGAGTTCACCCTCATAGTATCTCGAAGCCGTTGGTAGATCCTCGTAAGCTCCAGCATTGGTAGACTCACGCTAGGAAGGGACTGTTCCGGGAAGAACAACGGATCCCGTGGATCGTCATAGGCAAGCGGCAAAACTGCAGGCAATAGTTGAACATTACTACGCGGAGGTTGCGAAGGCGGCATGATCAAGGGGACAATTCCTGTCAGGTCAGGAAACCCGGATGCCAATGACGTGACAACCTCTTGAGACGCGTAATCCAGGAAGAACTTCTGGCTTCGAGCGACCGCCGCCGGCGTCTCATGGCTCTCCAGCTTTTCGGGGCCCTTGTATAGCTTCGACACGTGGACAGGCAGCTGACCGACGATCCATTGTTCAAACGGGACTTCAGGAGCGACCGCGTCGGGGTAGCCGAGTGTCTTGTCTTTCCAGATAATCGGCAAGAAGACGTTACCAAGGGCTTTACACAACGGACAGAGAAATTCCTTAGCATCAGGTCGCTCGGGATGGTTCCGCGCTATTTGATTGATATGTCTCCGCTGAGTCGCTTGGTTGTAGTTCTCGAAGCATGCATAGTGCATGATGTGTCCGCAACCTGTAGTAATCGGCCCACGTCTTATATGGCCGTGAGGGAAGCCTTTACCTAGATCCTGCCGTTCAGTGATGATCTTTGTCCCGTCCGAGGTGACCTTTTCAACTCTTCGCCGGTTCTGGCCAGCCACACCAAACGGCCGGATAGATTCTGCTGAACGATCAAGACTCATCGGTGTGCTCACGACTTCTGCAACCCAATCCCGGTCTTGTATGTTCGTCTGTCGGAGGATGCTGCTCTCTGTGATGAAGGCGAACGTCCCGTACAAACGCTGGTCGTCCGTTTCTTCCTGGCACAGAATGCAGGTCCCGGAGGGGAACTTCCAGGTCTGGTGTTGGTCTGTTGGAGACACAGCTGTATCTTCATCGGCATCGCTATAGTCTTCATCACCCCAATCAACTGCTTGATTAGCCATGAAGTTGCTCTGCTGCTCTTTCATCGCGGCCATGACCCTAGCTTGTCGTTCTAATGCTTGCCTCTTTTTCAGTTCCTTCTCCTGTGCGTCAGGAGGTGCTGGCGATGCCGTGTCCATCCTGTCGCCTGGTAAGTCCAACGTTGAGGTTGCTGCTGCGTATGTACTTGGTTGCTTCTGCTGAAGTCGGTGGAGGATCAGCCGAATCTTTGGCTCACAACCGCTGTAAATTTGCGCGCGCAGTATATTTTGCAGCAAGGATAAGATCGTGGCCTGGCCTATGTGTACGTTGGGCAGACGCTTGAGCAGAACGAAGCTGACAAACGACTGTGCTGGGCCTTCGGAGAGATGGTCCTCGTCGCTGTCATCTTCATTGACCGCTAAGAGAACAAGTTGCAGAACAAACTGCAAAAATCCCTCTATCCGGGAAGTTGGTACATTCGGAGCAATCTCAGGGGCATGGCCCACATATTTCAGGAAGTAGTAGATTACCTGTGCGAAGAGAGGAATTTTCGTAAAGTCAGCCAGGCTCTGGAAGACGCCTGACGAGATTGGATGTAGCCTTGGCTCGAAAACAATCTCTGCCGGCGGTCGGCCCGTCTTCTTCGCCATGTACTTCTTGTAGATATTCTCTGCTTCCTCGCGCTGATTACGTGTGTATTGGGCGTTGTATGGGTCGATCTCTTCCACAAATTGTTCTTTCAACTCGAAGGTGCCGGAGTCTGAAAGGCCCTCTGGTGGCCGAAACTTGGTCATTTCGCTGAGGATATCTGCAAACTCGTCGGCTTCCTGGATCTTCTCCGACAGCCGCTGCGTGAGCTCCGAGTGTGACAGCGGCTTGAAACAGAGGATGTGAGCAATGTCTCGCCTGATAGCGTTGATTTGAGGCTTGCCATCATTTTCGGACGGTACCAGTGACGCGCGATCGCTCAAGAGAACGATTAGGAGATGGATGAAGTCTTCGGCCACATCGATGGTCTGAGTGTCTTCCCAACCTGGACGCACTGTGAACGAACCTGTTACCCACTCTAACAAGCCAAACCTATCGACCACAGATGCCAGGAAAGCGGCCGGAGAACACAAGACCATAGCAGCCTGCAGGAGAAAGATGTCTCGTTGGTACGCTACATCCCTCTGTATGACACCGCGGTAAGTCGACATCTGATGTCGCAACGTTATGCCATTCCGCACCCACATCCCGGCTCGCATCTGCGATAACCACGCACAGACGCGAAGCGGAAAGTCAAAAGCTGCAAGGAGGTACTGGTCTGGGTTAAGGTCCGGTGTGAGTGCTCTCAAGGGCGCGGGCGCTTCTCTAAGCTCTTGAACGGAGAATAGTAGCAGCGCAAGCATTTGATCGCGAGCCATCCCCTTTCCACGATCAATGAGCCATGAAAGTGTGTAGTGAAGCGCATGGTGGAAGCTCATGGGCTCTTTCTCTATGATGAAATCGACTATGATGTGCTGAGGTTTCGAAAAATTTCGAAGGTCAATCTCGAACACAAATGGGTCTAGCTTCTTGAACCTCGTCTCTTGCTTGATCTCCGCCTGGCTGAAACGCCTCCGCTCAGCGCCCAGGGAATTAATTATCACGACCTTAGCCGTACGTCGAATAGCCTTACACAGTCGTGCGAAGTCCGGGTCACTGGTGGACGAATACGCTTCAGAGAACTGCCGGCAGAGCTTGTTGATCTCCCTGGTGATGATCTGTGCGCTGATCCAAGCATCGGTTTCATACTCAAGATGCTCGCCAACTGCGCGTACATTTGGACAGATGCCTTGATGGAGCTTGACGAGATCGAGAAACTGCAGGAGGTACCGTTCTTCGTTGCACAGTTGTTCCTGAACCTGGTCCGAGCTGAGGAGGTACTTCATGTCGAGGAAGAAATGATACATTCGGCGATTCGTGACCGCGCCCGCATCGAAAGCCAGTGTAGCTAAAGGATTGACATCGGACGGATATCCGACTTGGCGGGTCGTTAGGAAGGTATAGAGAATTGCCATCAGATTCGTGAAGAAGTTGCCCCGCTCAATGACCTCCGCAGTGATCGACGGCGTCGTCAGCATCTGTAGTGATAGATTGATGATGGAGTGGTCCGGCTCACGGTCGGCGATGAGATACAGCTGTGCTAGAGTTGTATAGACTCCTGCAAATCTCAATCCGAGGACTCGCTTGAAAGACGGTATTGTTACCACAGTAGTGATGAAGACGTCGCGCATGTCGATCCGAGCCTTCTTCCACATGCGCAGGTCGTATAGAATCATGTAATCAAGTCGTACACGCTGCCACAGGTCCTCATGAACAGGTGCGGCCTCTTTCATGCTGAAGGCTTCAGGCGTTTCAAGCCAGTACTTCGGCGCTTTGGGGGGTCGCGTAACTTTGACCCTTCTTTTGGGAGTCCTCGGGACCTTCATGGGTTCGGGAAGCGCAACCTGCAAGGCTGGATGATCTCCATCATCTGAATCAGGCGGTGTGTGGCCGCGTCCCCGTCGCCTAGGTGCTGGGGGCGGTGGCGGTGGCGGTGGAGGAGGATAGCCTGCGAGTGTTGCTTCCTGTGCTTCCGTGTAGTCCTCTGAGTCGTCTCGGAGCCGCATTTCATAATCACCATCTTGGTCCGCTCCGTTAGCTTGGTCAACGTCCATCTCGTTGCCGTCTTCAGCCTCACTATACGAATCATCATCACTCGAATCGCCCACCTGTTCGACTCCAGCCTGGGCTCCACGACGAGCTCGTCGCTCCGGCCTACCCACGAAGCGACCATAGAAGGGCAGTTCCTCGTCGTCCTCAACTTCGTGGTCGTCGATGCCATCCTTGCCCACCTGAGCGTGATGCGCCTCGCTGCCCATCCGCCATGGTTTTAGCATCTCCTCGCAGATGACATTGCGCAGTACGTTGTGGTCCGGTCCAGCACTGCATCCTGCGATATCCGTAATCCATTCCATGATCGTACCGCACATCTGCTCCCGAAAGGTGTCTCTCGCCGAGCGGATCGTGACTGTGAGCTTGATTTGCTCGATGATCTCAGCTATTCTGAGAAGCTCTTCGACGTCGGTGGAATAGGTAACGACACTCCGCCCCACTTCATCCACCTCCAACGCCTTCTCGAGGCCGAATTTCTTCCTCTGCTTGCAGGCACGCGAGACTTGATCTCGAACATCGTTCACGGTGTGCTTCTCGTCGTTCCACAGGACCAGGGCAAACTCGTGGTTCAACGGTTCCTCATCCGCTCCCCCATACCACTTGGACGTCAGACGAGACAGCCGCTCATCCTTCAGAATGGTTTGCTCCGTTTTGGGAAGTCGCAGTTGCTCGGGTGAGCAGGAGAAGACATCGCAATAATAGTCCAAAGTCCGCGCGATTGTAATCCTTATGCTTTCAACAAGGACTTCTGGCAACAGAGAGCCCTGCCTTGCCTTCCCGGCAGCTTTCGAATCCGCCTCTGCGCGCTTCGAATGTATGTTGCAGTGAACAGGTCGAAGCCAGGCCTCGTCGTCGCCACAGTCACAGCAACCTGAGTTCCCTGGAGAGATGCTGACGAACACGGTGTGCCCTTCGTGATCTGACGCATCGAAGCACCTTGCGCACAGCACGCAGGTGTCGTCTACCGTGCACGTCTTGCATCTGTATGTTGCCTCCCCGCTCTTGAATATGTGACCACATGGGTGCCCCCTTGCCGCCTCTGTGTATTCCGCACCTTCGACAGCACCTTGCGCGGTCCGCAGGCTCCATGGCTGAGACGCAGGCGGTGGGCCCTGGGGGAAGAAATAGCTCAGATAGTCGTCGCGACCGCCAGCTAAGGATTGAAAAAGGATTTGAACCAGCGCGCGCCTGGCATTACTGTCGTATCGGTGGTTGAAGTTTGCGGGGTGATCTCTTAGGAGCTTGCAGAGATTCTGCTCGTTAGGTGATATCAGCATGCTGTGAGCAGAAGCCGCGGACTGCGGTCGGGTGTTGCTAGGGCTTGTAGCAAAGCTATTCGGGATTGTATAGCTGTCGAGTGGGCAGGTAAGTCGATGTGGTTACGGAAGGGCGTCCTGAACGATCAGGATGTTGTCAGCGAGTGTGGCGGAACTCTGCTGTTTGAGTTATGATTAGGAGAGGTGAAGTGGACCAGCCACTGTTCCTGTGAGCCTTAGGTGACTGCCTTGTTGGCAAAGTTGATTAACAAGATGCAGGAGGGTATGGCACTTCGGCATCACACGGCTGTGGCGAGCGAGCTTTCACGATCAAGGCAGTGACGATAGAGCAACGGAACAACTTGACATTCGCTATTCCCACGTTGTTTAACAATCACGTATGTGAATCCATGCGCAGTTGTCATAATTTAGAAGCAAGTTGGGAGATAGAGCTCTTAGGGCTTAGGCAATGGTTTTACTGGTACGGCGTAGAGCATCGTTTGACCCATCTTCGAACAACCTGTCCCCTCTCCACGCCACAGTAGCTTGCGCATGAACACGCTTCCCACCCATGCCATCGCAGAGATTGACCAGCTCGTCCTTCACTTTCGAGGTTGCAACAGCACTACTCGTCGTCGTCGTGTTCGATATATCTCTTCTTGATGTCCTTCCATTGCCGCTGCGTATCCGTTAGTGACCAGCCAGACTGAATCCGACGCTCAGTCACCTACACCCCTGTTGATAGTATCCCATATCCGATCCGCAGCAGTGTCGAAGCCCCTGTAGGAATTGCACGTCAACACCTCGTCCTCGAAGCGGTCCAGAGTAACGCATACATCTGTATTGCGAATGCCCCCAGAAAGATAGTGCCTAGGAAGACCGTGTTCTTCCGGATAAGGGTGCTGAGAAAGGCGTTAGCTGGATCGAGCTTCGTTGCGCTTCGAGGAGGTAGGCGTGCTTGTAGATCCCTGATGATATCTGCGATGCGCGTGGTCAGTTTGGGCGTGATCTTGTGGGCTCTTCTTTGACCTACGCCGGCCATTGCGTCTGCAAAGGATTCGGCAACCTCAATATCGTATCGGCTTTCGCAATTGCTCTGGTGTTGGGGGCTTGATTGACGTCGTCGGTGGTGAGGTCGGAGGAGGGTGGAAAGAGCCGCTTTGAAGCTTCGGAGAAACTGGGCTGTCATGCAATTGGCCGGACCTTCTCCAAAGCACCTCACGCAGCAACAGAATTCAAACCTTCGCAACACACCTGGACAGCTCCTTCCGACGTATGAGTGACATTCCCTGGGTTCTGAGATTGCTCGGTATTGTGAATCTACCGCTTCCAAAGGCACACTTCTACAGAAGATCTCGCATTTCCAACTATTAACTCCTCGAGCGCCCCGGCTGCGACGGCTCCGACAACTTCCCTAGCATTTCCCAAGCTAGTCTTCGTAGGCTTTGAGGCGCAATCAATATCAGGCCAGGAGACATAGATCTCTCAGCCAAGGTAGAATCGTGTCAAGAAATCCTCGAACCGCTGGCCACACCATGCCTACCGTACCCTCCACCCCCACCACATCAAAAGCAGGCATAGCCACCAACACAACCACTGGCGAGCGTCATATCCCCTCCAGCGTCCGCCCGGACGGCTCCCTCCGCAAAGAGATTCGCGTCCGACCGGGATATCGGCCGCCCGAAGATGTCGAAGTCTACAAGAACCGCACCGCCGAAGCGTGGAAGAACCGGGGCAGCGGCGGTGTGCCGGGTGCGGAGACACTAGACCTTAAGAGCGACGCTAGCGCTGCTGCCAACAAGAACGCGAAGCGAAGGGAGGCGAGGAAGAAGGCTGCTGCGGCTGTGCCCGTGGAAGGTCAGGCGCAGAATGGGGTGGTGAAGGCCGACAAGCCGGCAAGTTCGAAGGGCGCTGAGAAAATGGAGGAGCATGTTGATCCAGAGAGTGAGAAGGTCAAGGAGGCGAAGAAACTCAGCAAGAAGCTGCGGCAGGCGCGAGAGTTGAAGGAGAAGAAGGATAAGGGGAACGACCTGTTACCCGAGCAATTTGAGAAGGTCATCCGCATTAACGAGTTGATACGCCAATTGGACAGCCTAGGATTTGATGAAGAGGGCGAAAAGAAAGCCAACAAGGAGGGCACGCCTTGATGTGGACTACATTCTGATGGCTTGATCATCACCCATCTTGTCAACGAAGCTTTCGAAGAGCTGACCCTCTGTGTCCTTGAAAGCGGCGATATTTCGCACACTACGTGGGTTAGAGGCAGACGCCAACTATTCTACTGCTGGTTGATGCAAGGCCGGCGAGGCGGACCCTGTGCATTACTGTGAGCCGATGCACGGTCAGAGACAAGGCGCAAAGGAGATGAAATGTACTGGACGGCCCTACGACGCAGGCTGTGACAGGGTAACATGCGGCTACGGTGGGAATGAACAGCTATGGGCTTTGGATGGCCAGCATACGATTACATGGCTGTCGATTTGGCGTCCCAGACTTATCGTCACGGGAGTAGTTAACGCGGAATAGCTACCAAAACGTCCTTCTTGATGGATGAGAATCGTCACGAGCCTCAATTTACGCATTAATCTAGTCCGCTTGTCTATATTCCAACAAATCTCTAGTTGAGAAACACATTCCAATAATTCTCCCCGTATCGCTAGATTCAAGATTACGACTATCTGCTTCAGCTTCGAACCCATCTAATGATTATCGCGCATTCATGATTCTCGGCAAGAGCCAGGATGGAGACATCTGTTTTCCCTCGCACATGGGTCTCGGCATTGTATTCCGAGGGTCGTAGCCGGCTTCACCTAACATTCGTCAGCGACAGGTGCTCTGAGGGTGTCAGTTGACCTGAAGCATGTTGGCGGCTCCGTACCTAGATGACTCCACGACGGCCATCATGACTCCCAGCGCCGACCGAACCGAAGCCACCAAGGTATGTGTGACCACGTTACCTTCATCTGCCAGGCGACGAGAGCCCGAAGACCATCGGCAACCGACCTGAACCAGACACGTTCAGCTTAAATACCCAGCTGAGGACGCTCCGCCGCGGCCAACACCGCCGTCACAGCAGTCAGGGGCGCCCGGCACATAACGCTGGAAAGTACCTCACGCGACCTGGGCCGCATCCCATCTTCCCCCTGGACCATGGGAGCATTCGCGACATACGAAGGACGGGGTTTGTATTGAGGAAGCGGACGCTTGGCCACCCTTCTTGTCGTTAGCAAAGAACCGTCAAGTGAGAAACATGGTGGATATTTAGAGCTTCTGTTGACTACAGAAGCCGCTAAAGGCTCGATTCTCTTCGTATAAGCGCCGACATGCTGTGATTCAAACACTCGTGATCGCACGTCGCCAAGCGTGCGCTGCCTCAATACAAACCTCGTCCTTCTTACCCAATTTGTTGGCTGACCCCTTTCTCTTCCATGCCTCGAATCACGAATCGCTTATTACGTAAGCCCTCGCGTTTAGCTTCCAGTTCCTTCCTTTTCAAGTCTGATACCGGATACATTTCAGGAACCAGACTCCGACATCTTTCGAGCAACGACTTCGACAGCCGTCAGCCAAATTCTCACAGCTCGGGGGACCAGATTCGTGACATCCATGACTGACTCTCCATCCTGAGTTTGGCGAATCATTCAACACTGCCCTCATCTGTTTCCATCACGCCGGATCCCCTCGTGCGCCCTTTCCGCTCCGCCATCTCGCCTAAGCACCCCCAAGACACTCTCCTGCCCCTTCGCTGCCAACTTCAAGTTCGCGAACCTTGCTTCCGGCAACCGCTTCCCGGCCTCGATGCTCTCGATGACCCACTCGACGCCCACGAACTTGACGCCTTTGCCTCCCACCCTCGCAACCTCTTTCTGAATCTTGCTCCCCGCGAGCCCGCCGCCAGCGCCGCCGCCGCCGGCTGTCGTGCCGAGAATGACATGGGTGACGCTTCGTCGGCCCAGCGCGATGGAGAGGCGGGCGCCGTGCGAGGCGAGGAGGTGCTTGAGTTTGTGATCCGAGATTGTGGGTGCGGTGGAGCCGTTGATGAAGACGGTTAGGTTGCGGAAGATCTGAGGCTGAGGCGGAGCTTGTGTCGCGGCTTCGCACTGTGGGTCTGCCGATGCATGTGCTGCTAATAGCCGGTTGTCCGTAGAGTCCTTGGGGAGTATCAAGGCCTTTGCGGGGGTTCCTCCTGTGCCATCCTTCGTTCCTGCTACAGCGATGCTCTTAACACCCTTCGTGACCGCAAAACAATCGAGCAAACTCCTCTGCCCCGGTCCCCTTAGCCCACTCGCGCCCCTCCCCCATCCCCCACTCTCTTCCCGTCCGTCCACGCCAAACCCCTCGCTACCCGCACCAACAGTATCAGCGACTCTAGTGCCGCCGCTCGCGCCTCCGGCGTATTGTGCGCTGAGCTTGAGGTTCCGCGACACGCGCCAGGACGTGCTGCCCGAAAGTCGGTTTTCGGCGCGCTGATGCCCGGTCGAGGAGTTCCAGGCGTCGAAGACGTGGCGAGTGGGGGAGGCTGCTCGAGTGGGATTGAAGGCGGTTTTCGTGGTCGTGATTGTTGGTGAATGTGGTGGATATGTACTTTTGCTGATACTGGGAGCGTGGGGTGACTGCATGGCGGGGCAGAAGTGGCTGATGCTGGACAATGGAACCTGGAAGACAGGGAGAAGTTGGTTGCACAACCCTGTTCCTGTTTTGTAACTTGTTAGGTGTCGGGGATGTGCTCCGTCTGCTACCGCGTACCTACTCATGTCGCCGGAAAGTTATGAAATCACGTGCAGAACCCTAGGATTGGCTCTCTCTTACTAAATATCACGGTTCACCTTACATAGTAGCATGGGGATTCGATCTATCGATTGAACATTATGCCTTTTGAGCCCGATAGCGTAAGTGTGAAACCCATGCGCACGTGGATCTTTACAATGACTAGAAACGGCGCTACCTACTAGTCCCCTCTATAGGATATCTCAAGAAAAACTACTCGTCCTGAAGAAGTACCTTAAAGACTACTGCCTGTGAGCTGCAAAGGCCCACGGCGACGCAGTCGCATCTCTGACTGACAAGGTCAACAAGGTCAAGACATCAAGACCGTCGACAGTTTCTTCCAAGCCCTCAAAGCCAAGACGGATGCCACCACAAAGGCACAGGCAGATTCCAGTCGTATGCACCTCAAGAGATAGACTGCACTCGAGGAAGTCCACACGTTCTGTAACAGTGAGAATAAGACCAAGGCAGAATGCCGACAGCTCGCGGAGTGACTCGCAGCCTTACAGCAACGCGTAGCATCACCCGCTGAGAGCCTTTCAAGGCTGTTGTTAACGAGAGATAGCTGTCTCAGCTCATAGACTTCTAGGGTGCCTACTACAAGTCCGCGTACCCGTTCTGTTACCATTGCAACCGTGCAATTAAGAAACATAAATGATACGATGTTATTACTAACTTCCGGGCTATTTAGATGGCGACACTATAAGCGGCTCCTCTCGTACTTTAGGTCCTTAAGATCATTCACCAAGTCGACCCGAACGCCCGAGCTTTGGATGAGGCGCTCATCACACCGTGCTGGGCGGCGTCCTTATCTACCTCGACGCGGACCCCGAGGTAGACCTCGTTGAAGCGGACGTCAGTTACCGCATTCTCGCTACAGGCGGCCCTGCACACAGAAAAGAGCGCACCCTGCGTCATGGCCGGCACTACGTACGTCGCGATATCGCCTTGCGACCCCGTGCAGATAGTCCACGTGCTCGCAGAGTTGTTCTGCTCGAGCAGGTACTCGATCGCATCCCGATAGGCGACTACGGCGCGCGTCGTTAGTATGGCGTCAGGCCCACACGAGTCGCGCGCTGGCAATACTTACAGAAGTTGGCCTCGAAGCCGGCATTCAAGTTGCAGCGGAGCCTTTCGGTAGTGGTATCTTTAATAGGGATCGTTATATACTCCCCGCCGAGTTGTAACTATCGGCGCACATCGGCTCCCAGCGTTTTTGTGAACGTGTCGAAGGCCTCGGAATATTATCCAGCAGCCTGATAAATTCTATGTTTCTATTTACATTATGCCAAATTCGGACACTTGATTCGATGGTTGATTCATAAGATTACTAATCACTATTTGATTTATAATCTTTATGGTCAAGAGCCCAAAATCTCACATCGACGTTCACGGACATCGGACTTTTTCAGAAGTCCGAAACTAATATGGAACCTAGTAAGGTGAGTCTACTCGACAGTAGTAACAATAAGCTACAGTTGTGTATAAAAGCGCTCGATAGGCCGCTTGATCATTGCGATGAACATCTTCTTCAATACTTATCAGTACACCACAGAAAGTACATCGCAAATCAATCAGTCTAATAGCAACACTCGGCAATAACATGTCAAAGACTATTGTTATCACCGGAGTCACGGGCGCTCAGGTACCTAATGCCAGCCAGCGAGAGCATCGCTACTTGACTAACAACCACAGGGAGGATCTGTCGCCCGGACGTTCCTACAACTTCCAGGCTGGCGAGTCCGCGGCATTACGCGCAACCCCTCAGGGGCAGCCGCCAAAACCCTCGCTTCCGATGGTGTCGAAATCGTCCAGGGGGATCTCGACGACAGGAAATCGCTGATCAGCGCCTTCCAAGGCGCCACCGTTATCTTCTCTAACACCGACTTTTTCACGCACATCTTCCACGCCATGAGCCCCGATGCCAACCTCCCCGCTGGCAAGACCCCCAACAAGTACGCATTCGAGCGCGAAGTCGAGCAGGGCTTAAACATCTCCGACGCCGCTGAGGACTCGTCCGTCCTCAAGACGCTGGAGCGCTTCGTCTTCTCCTCCCTCAGCGATGCTCAGAAGTTGAGCGGCGGAAAGTACAAGACTGTCTATCATTTCGATTCCAAGGCCGAGACGGTCCGGCTGATGCGGGAGCGCTGTCTCAGTGTCGCAGCGAGGATGAGCACTGTGCAGCCGGGACACTACACTACTAACTGGAGGCAGTTCCTGAAGCTTGCTCCTCAGAAGCAGGCGGATGGCAGCTTTCTCATGTCGAGGACGGCGCCGCCCGATTTCAGGATGCCGTTCGTCGTTGTGGACAGGGACATGGGGGCGTTCGTCAAGGCGTTGGTCGATATGCCGCCGGGTAGAGACCTGCTGGCCGTGTCGGAGTACATGACGTTCCCCGAGTTCGCTGAGGTCTGGGGCCGTGTGCACGGTGTCAAGACTACTTACAAGCAAATCTCCAATGAGGAGCTGTTCGAGGGTGTTCCGTTGGGCTTTATGGAGGAGATAAGGGACAGCTTTGACTTTATCCATGAGTTTAGCTTCACTGGCGGAGACACTAATGTGCTAGAGCCGAGTCAAGTAAGATGTGCCGTGTTAAAGTTGTGATAAGTAGCGAGGCTAATATTGTGTAGCTCGACTTTAAGATTCCAGTCACTTCGATGGAGGAGTACATCAGGAGCGAGGACTGGTCACCTGTTTTAAACGCTTGAGTACGCCGCTCTCGATAGAGCTTAGGAGAGTTGCCCGGCTGGATGCTTGGTAGGAAGTACGGCGGTTGTTCGATGATGATTTGATGATCGAGTAGTGGTGGGCGCTTCTGTCGCGCGCGCGCGCAGTCACGTGACCTATTGGCTGGGCTACAGTTAGATAACTATCACATGCCTAAGTCGCCTACAACGGCCGGAGAGGCATCCACTTAACTAAGAGCACACGAAGGGGCGCTGAGCAGAAGCTCACTATAAAGGAAATGGCGCTGTATGCACTCTTCAGACCACAGAAAGCCCCGCAGTGACTTTGGGATACGTCAAATTTAACCAAATCGTCCATACAGTATCTCTTGAGCTTATCCCGGTTTTCTCTTGTCTGTCTTGTTAAACCGCTGGACGCGTTCTCGTAGGCAGCAGGAGTCATCATCCAGGCCCAAGGAGGTGTTGAACTGTTTCTAGAAGCTGCGCGCAGTCGGTTCCCCTTCGGCGCCCCTTCGGCGCCCCTTCCCTCCTCCGCCACGGTCCACGTTGTCGTCAAAGGCCATCCAGCGGGGAGAAGCTCGCGGTCCCGGCTTCATCGAGGATGCAGAGAGTATCCCCCTCGTTCCAGCACAGCGGCTCAAGCATCCGCTCTGTCTCCTTTGAGTAATCTGGCTTTCATCGTAGAACGACTGTCGGAGACGGCTCCCGACTCCTCAGAGACTGATTGCTCGACTGGCATCGCTTGGGCGATCTGGCGGAGTGAATCTCCATGTCCGCCTTCGAAATGATGGGCACGTGCAGCATGGCATTCTTTAGGGCCGGCATTCGCCGCGATGCTCAGGTACGTGGTGTATCTCGCTACTCATTTCCTTAGTCGTTCGGAAACTGACGAATAAAAGAGCGATTCACGCAAGGTATATCCACGAATCGGAAGGTGTCAATAGCCTTACCCGAAAAACCTCAGATATCACGCCTCGAAAAGCTTTCAGAGGGGGTCGGTAGAACCAAACCCTGGGGGTCCGATTCGCTGATATACCATGTGCAGATCACTTTTTTGATTCGTCGGCTTCAGGATAACTAAGAAAATGAGTAAGAATAGGCGTCAGGCTAGGCCGCTCTTTATTCGTATGGCTTGTAGCACGGTATGGAGAAACCAGGAAAACGACTTCCTGCAAGGCCGCTTTGACCCGCCTCCCCGAGCTGCAGGTGGGAGGTGAGATGATGGTGGGGATCTGTCAGAAGCCGCATGAGATACCTGGGACGCTTGGCAGCGGGGGCAGCACTTCTGACCGTCGATATCAGCTAAGCATGTGGTGAGGACATGGGAATCTATATCACACTTCCTGCTGTAGCGCTGGTTTGTATACGAACTCAGTTGGTATTGTCCAGCTGTTCTTCGTAAATTCTCATGCTGAGTGCGTTTCCTCGTGTACATCGCCACACATGATGTAGAAAGACGCTTAACCAGTAAGACCATCAGTCGTTACCGGGAACCCAGCTTCCAGATTCCCGTTTGCTGGTGAGATTGCAGGATTACCACGAAAGCACTACACCCGCACCATCGTTGTCAATGAGAATAAATCACCCGGAGGAAATGGATGAGGGTAGTCCAGAATGCTTCATCACACTCAGGATGGAGACTCTGCAGATTACATCTCGAACCTGGTCTGTATTCGTTGGGAGTCAACCCGAAGGCCGTCGAAGTCATTGCTTGAAAGATGTCCAGCCCCGTTTCTGATGCACGGGTTAGGCTGACGAAGGAACGAAAAGCAGCAGGACGGAGACTAGCGATGCTGAACTCGGCGTAGTATGCGGAAAAGAGAGGATTTCCGAACAAGCCAGCTTTGTACATGCTCCTACACTGTACGAGGAAAGAAATTAGGCTTGATTGCGATGAGAGGCACAGCGCCAACCTGGTTGACCGGCACCTGGAAGGAGACTTGATTACACCCTTTCCAGGGCGGGGACTTAGAAGGCCTAATTCGGAAAAGGGTAGAGAACCGTAGAACATCGCATGTGAAAAAAAATACATGATTTTGCTTCTCTAAGCTTTTCGCCGAGATGAAGTTCGCCATCGCTGCTGCTCGCGAAAGCCGCTACCACTACTTAGCAGTTGTTTCATTGTACATGTCTATGGTTCTGCGCGTTTTACATGTCTAAATCTCAATCCTACCGTTATCCTCAACGCCACCAGAGCTTCCCCCCCTCAACAGCTCCCCAATCGTTCCCCCTCATCACCCCCTTCACTCCCCAACATTAGTAAATCTCAAATATCTCTTCACCTCCCTCACCTCCCCAAATTTCTTCTTCGCATCCTCCGTGCTCACGCTCGGCGGCACAATAACATCATCCCCCCTCTGCCAATCAATCGGCGTAACCACGCCCTTCTTATCCCCCGTCTGGAGCGCATCCACGACCCTTAGCACCTCGCTCGTGTTGCGCCCTACGGCCGCGGGATACAGCATTGTCAGCCGGATCTTCTTGGCCGGGTCAATGATGAAGACGCTGCGGATTGTGAAGGGTAGCGAGCCGTCTTTGGCGGTCCGCTCGATGTCGGATTGCGAAATCATGTCGTAGGGGTAGGAGATGCGCCGGTCGGGGTCCGCGATCAGGGGGAAGGAGACGCGCGTGCTGCAGACTTCGTTGATGTCGTTTATCCAGGTTTTGTGCGAGTTGAGGGGGTCGGCGCTCTGGAGGTGGGTGTACCGTTAGCGGATTCATGGCATTTTGGAGATTGGGTTGGGACGGGTTGGTGCTGGCTATAGTGGGATGTGGGTTCGAAGGTCGTGAAGAGTCTTACAAGCCCAATCATCTTCACACCACGCTTGTCAAACTCCGCGTTCATCTTCGAAAAGGCGCCCAGCTCCGTTGTGCATACTGGTGTGTAGTCCGCAGGGTGCGAGAAGAGGATCGCCCAGTTGTCGCCGATGAATTCGTGGAAGTCGATGTCTCCCGCCGTTGTTGTCGCCTTGAAATTCGGAGCTACATGAATATACCATCAGCAGTTCTGTACATGGAGACATCTAGTATATTATACGCACCAGTGGATCCGATCCGTAACCGTGGCTGCTCTCCAAGATCTGAAGGCGTAGCTAGGAAGCGGCGGAGGAGGGGCGCGGATGGTCGCTGTAGGCGGATATTGGGACGAGCAATGACGCGGAGGGAGGTGTGTAGAGCTCTAGGAGCGACTCGCGGGAGGAATGAGGCCATGATAGGATTCTGGAGTTTGCAAATGCTATTTGTGAACTGCAATTGCAGTTTTGTGATATTGAGAGCTCAAGAAAAAATAGCCGCGATGGCGTCAGAGGATCGCTGTTGCGCGCAATCCGACGCGCCACAACCGCCGATGGGTTCATGCAGGTCCAACGTTCAGCTCTCTTACCTGAAACCTCTAACCACACGGCTATGATTGAATACCACTATGTTTCTGCCTACGTAGGGCATTCGGATGAGGTCGTAGGAGATGTCAGCTAGGGCAATAGTGATTCATGAGATCCGGTCAGAGCCTCTAGCAGATATGGTAATCATCCATATTTCTACTCTAGATATCATAAACGTAACGGAAGATGCGTAGGTATTTTCCAGCCTACTGCTCACATAGTGAAGTTACCATCAACCGAGCATCAGAGGCCCCGCAGTGTCAGCTACTCTTGACACCGCTGCCACACCAACATCTCCTATCCCCCTCTCTTTCAACATGCACCACAACATCCATACCTCTCCCCTTCAAAAACTGCGCAGCCCGTTCCCGAACATCTTCCAGATCCGCCGTGCGTGCAGCACTGATATGTATAACGCCCAACACCTTCTGCTGCCCATCATGGCCCTCGCTCTCGCACCCTTGCCCATGTCCGTGGTCATGTCCATGACCGTGTTGATGCTTATGCTCATGCGCATGCGCGTCCGCATGTGCCATCCCCGGATCCTGCAACCAAAACCTTGGGACACTATACCCCACCACGCCCCTCAACCCGCTGATCTCCTGCAGCGTCTCCTTGACGCTGAACTCCACATCCGCGGGCAAGCTGAGCATCAACTTCGCACCCGAGCTCTTGACCAGCGGCCACGCGGAGAAGAAGATAAGAATCGCGATGATGCACGACGCGAGCGGGTCCCAGCCGGACCAGCCGTAGAACTTCGTGAGGAGCGTGCTGATGATTACGGCGACAGAGCCGAGGGCGTCGGCGAGGATGTGCAGGAATATGCCTTGCATGTTTTCGTTGTCGTGGTGGTGGTGTGAGTGAGCTGGCGGGGAGGGCGCGGTGGGGGTGGCGGCGGAGGTGAAGGGTGCTGGAGAGTGTGCGGAGGGGCTGTGGTTGTGGGTGTGTTTGTGCGAGTGGTCGTGGGAATGGCTGTGAGAATGGCTGTGACTGTGACTGGGACTATCGTGCGAATGGCCGTGAGAGTGACCGTGGTCGTGGCCATGGCCGTGGTGCGCGTGACCGAAGGCTGTAAGACCTACGATGTTGACAAGGAAGCCGAGGACGCTGACGATCAGAAGCTCGTTCAGTCTCTTGAGCTCGTGACCGTGGCTGAGCCTTTCGAAGGCATCAAAGACGATCTCTACGCTCACGAGCCTACTCAATCGGTTAGTAAGTCAATCTAATCAGGTGACCAGGCTTGCTCACATGAGGAAGATACCGTTGGCAAACCCAGAGAGGGTGTCGATCTTTCCATAGCCGTAGGGGTAGCGGGTGTTCGACGGCCATTTGCTCATGACAGCCGCAGCAAGGCCGACAGCTAGACCCGCGCAATCGAAGAGCATGTGTATGCTGTCTGTCAACAGACCCAGGGATCCGCTAGCAAACCCGTAGAAAAACTGTACGAGCATAAAGGCGAGATTCAGACTACATACACACTGTCAGCGCTGCTACTGTCAAAACAAGATAGAGACTTACACCGCGAAGTACGCTATCCGTCTGGAATCCTTCTCCAGCAAGATGCTGTGTAGAATCGACCCCATGTGACATCGGTCCAGCAGGTACTTCGTGAGCCTCGAATGTTTCTCTCCATGCGAATGATCATGATTATGGTACGCTTCAGCAACTGGCGGTAACCCGTTGCCATGATTGTGATTTGTTTTGACCGCGGGACGACCCAGGTCCGACTCCCCGCGGGCTCTTGATCGCGCCTGCATTGCGTCTCGTGGTGGAGAAAACTGCGCTCTGCCGTTCAAACGCACTTGCTCGGTGTTGTTTATAGGTAGAAACGAACGTGTTTGCGCCTGGCTGTGCAGACTGCCCGTGGAGGGAGTTTTCTTCACCGCTGCGCTGTTCACATGCGGGGCCCAGGACGGTGACCTCTCTCCAAGCAAGACGTGGTTGTACGAGCGCGAATGGTGGTGGCCATGCTGAAAATGCGTGCCGCTATTCAGAGGAAGCGCGTAGGTCGAGGCCATAGACGAGGAAGGCGCGATCGGTGCGGCAGTTACTGTTGAGGGAGACCGGCACCCAGCGATGAAAGCAAGATGGGGACACAACGGCAGGCGGAGATGCAACACGAACAAAGGAAGCTATGCGGAGGCTTATCAATGCCCTGCGAATCCCATAGCAGACTACAAGTGACGGTGGAGGCGCCGGGCCATTCACGTCGTCCCGAGGTCGTTTCTTGGTATTTAGGGATAGCTCAGGGGGTCGAGGGGTCCTTGGGTGTTTCGAAAACTCCAGACCCGTCCCCCGCCAAGCACGAGATACATCCACGTGGAGAAGTCACGACAACATGCTCGCACCGCTCTCTCATCTGTATCTCGGCAGCGCCATCATCAGTTTCCTGGCTGCCCTCTCGACCGCTCTTACCGTCTTTTTTATCACCGCGCCAACTCAATATGATCCGTATGCAGAAGCAGATGCCCCACCTAGCAAGGATGGAGAAGAGCCCAGATCTGCGAATGGGAAGAGGCGGAAGGTCAAGACCTCGGTGCAGGTAGTCGTCTTGGGGGACATCGGTAGAAGCCCCCGAATGCAGTATCATGCGTTGAGTATAGCAAAGCGTGGAGGCAAAGTCGATCTCATAGGGTACAAAGAATCCGACGTCCATCCGGATATTGCATCCAACCCATTGATCAGCGTCATTCCCCTCGCGCCCGTGCCAGAGGGTCTGCGGGCAAAAAGCGCTCCCTCATTTCTACTCTTGGCGCCACTCAAGGTTCTCTGGCAGACATGGACTCTATACTATGCGCTGGGATACCGCACGCGGCCGGCACGGTGGATGCTTGTGCAAAATCCTCCTGCAGTGCCCACGCTCGCTGTTGCGGCATTTCTATGTTTCTTCCGTAATACCAGTCTCATCATTGACTGGCACAATTTTGGCTATTCAATTCTTGCCCTGAGACTTGGAGCTGGGCACCCACTTGTCAAGATATCTCAGCTATACGAGGGGCTTCTATCTCGGTTCGCGGCATCCCACTTCGCTGTGACGAATGCAATGGCGAGAGTGTTAGAAGAGAAGCACGGCATTACCGCATCGCCACTCCATGACAGACCAACCAAAGACTTCCAGCCACTCGTGTCAGAGGAGCGCTTCGAGTTCCTATCGAGGCTACCGGAAACAGCTCAATATGCTGAAGACATCAAGCAAGGCCAATGGAAGCTGGTCGTAAGCTCAACGTCCTGGACGCCGGATGAAAACTTCTCTATCCTGCTGGATGCGCTGGTCGGCTATTCGGCCAAGGCAGTCACCAAGACGAATCTGCCGAAGCTTATCGCTATCATCACCGGCAAAGGTCCGCAGAAGGAGCACTATCTATCTAAAATTAAAGCTCTCAACCAGGAGAAGAAGCTTCTCAATGTTATTGTCCTCACCGCATGGCTCAGTACTGAAGACTACGCCAAATTGCTCGGGTCTGCCGATCTCGGCATCTCTCTCCACACCTCGTCATCAGGCGTGGATCTTCCCATGAAGGTGGTGGATATGTTTGGTGCTGGCCTTCCCGTCCTAGGCTGGAGCAAATATGAGGCCTGGCCAGAGCTGGTGACGGAAGGCGTCAACGGGATGGGTTTCGGAAGTGCGGAGGAGCTTGGTGGCCTTCTAGTGAAGCTTTTGGGGGAGGATAGAAAGAATCTGCAAAACTTGAGAGATGGTGCTCTCGAAGAGAGCAAGAGGGGTTGGGACGAAGAGTGGGATGCTGTTGCAGGGAAGAAGTTGCGATTGGTTGCATAGTCCGAACATCCAAGGACTCAAATGAGCACTATTCATTTCGAATGAATGAGGCTAGCAAAGTATCTCAAGATCAGAATCGATTCACCCAACTGTTCCAGAATCCAGACGTGTCTCGCCGCTTGTCGAACCGAGCAGAAAGACACCGCTTCAAAATGTGCTTGCTCGAGTAGAAACCGCGCACCATTTCTGTGTAATCGGACACGAAGCTCTCTTCTGAGCGGTTTCAGCGCTGTCTTCCAGCTCTTGCTCTAAGTCTTCAAAGCTCAATGCTTCGTCCATTTTCCATAGACAGCGATGTGCATCAGGAAATACCGTGAAACCATCACGGAAAGAGAACAATGCCTCCACACAATTTTCTGGTCTGCAGTGGTCCGGTGCATATAAGTATCCAGCAAGCACCGCAAGTCCATCCATCTATCGTTCATTCACCATCCCTTAACCACACTCCAAGCAAAGATCCCAAAGCACAGAAGCAAAAAGTAATCTCAGGTCCATCATGGTCCCTCGCATCCCCCGCATCCAGCAAATCCTTCGAGGCATCATAGCTCAAGCCCGAAGGTTCCTTGCCAGCCGCAGAACACTCCCAGAAGATCTCGACTTCTTCTTTCTCTACATCAATCCACTTTACGATGCCCTAGAGCACATGCATGACGAGATGGAGGCGGGTGATTGGGAGAATCAGGATTACGTGCGTCTGGTGAAGACCTACGCCGTTGTGAGATACAACATCCAAAAGCTCGGCAGCTTCGGCGAGCAGTGCGAAGAGGAGCGGGGATATCGCAAGGAATGGTGGGAGGGTAGGGTCATGGATGTGATGGAGCTGCTCGATCAGGTCGGAGTGGATCTCGCTGAATTGCTGGACTTCCAAACAGAGAGTGGAGCAATGACTCTGAGCGAGGCTTGGAGCTATCTTCCTCGGTAGCGAAGATAGCGCTGCAAAGGGATGAAGGGATGAAGGGCTCAACCATGCATGTTACCGGATATTCGCTCTTTCGCGTTGCGTACTTAATTACCAGTCTTTCCAGACACAAGGAATGTCTTAAACCTCGGCTTCGGCGGCTTGTTAGTCACGTTTAATAGCTCTTTTACCAGTGTTGTGTCTTTCAGTCACTGTTAAGATATACGACACTCTATCAGCGCTTTGAATCAGCACTGCAATTCTTCGATCATGCATTTTCATTGATACCTCTGCCTTGCACGGTCATCTGATACTCCGTTTCCCTGTCTTGGTCTTCTTTACAACTCTGCATCAAAACTATGCACCTCACTTAACGCTCACAGACATGACTGTGCGCCATGAGACTGTTTCATTTTACCTCTGCAAGTACGATGTTCTGGAACGATCACAGTGCTTCTTCGACGTCGACTCATCCGACGCTGTTAAATACCCAGCAAATCACCCACACTTGCTTCCTCAACAGTCGCAGATCACTTTGCATACACCCTAAAGAAATACTCAAAGCTCCAACCTCAAAGCGTTATGTTTATCGACATACAAATCAACAACCCTCTCAACTGCCACATCAAGCGCAACCTGGAAGGCATCGTATCCGAGGCCCGCAGATTCTGCATGAACGACAGCCGCGGCGTGGACCTCGCTGTCAACATACAGCTCTTCTTTCTACACGCCAATCCCCTCTACCAAGGGCTTGTGGACCTCCAGCATGATATCGACTACAGTAACCAGCTAGACTGTGAGCTCTCCGATCTGGCGGGAAAGCGCGCTGAAGCGCTTGAGTCGCTCAAGAAGATCGAGCCGCTGCGCCGGCGCTATCAAGAAGGACAGCCATGCTACAACGCTTGGTGGAAGAGCAGGGTGTTGGGAGTTATGTCGGCTCTTGCGGAGATCAATCCTGACTTTTGAGAACTCCTTCGCTCTTAGGCGGATGTTGGACCGTGGGTCCGGGGAGAGCTGTAACTTTCTGAGCCGATGTTAAGGCGATCTTTGGGTTTTGTGGGTCGTTCGCGGTGTTACAATGTAATCTCCTCGATGTCAGCTTTCCATAATGCGCAATCCTCTGTGATTTCGGTGTGTGTTCCAGATAGACCGGCGGAGATAGAACCACGAAACTAGATTGATATTGCTGACGCGCCTGGCTCGGTCTCGTGAGTATGAACAGCGTTACGTAACCTCTCGACTCCTCGGAGGCTGTGGCAGTGGGACAGACGGCACGGTGAGGAGCTGTTCATAAGGTGACTCATTCACCAACAGTTGCATCTCAGACTTTTCCCTCAGGATCTGCTGACAAAGATCTCTAGTCCTTCGGGTACTGGCTTCGGTGCTCCCACACAAACCATGGTGTGGGAAGGTCGGACGATGCAAACCCGGCTGTTTCTCTCTTAGTCCAGTACAAACTCTAGAATGGTGTTTCGGATGATGAATGCGCTCCGATAATGTCCTTTAGGCAGAGCATTGTCTTGTTTCATGCCAGTCTTTAAAGAGTAATCGATGTCTTGCATGTGCGTTTCGGCGAGCACCCCACTGTCTGTCTGTGATCAAACAGGCGTCCGAATCCCGGAGGAGCTCTTGCTCTGGTTGGCATATATACAGCGGGATCTGTCCTGTTAGCCCTCAATCCAGCGTTTTTCTTTACAGCTTGCCGGTTAAGCCAACCCTCGTATCCACCTCTCATCCGGTTGTATTCTCCTACAGATCTCTTCGCGCGCTTGATCGTTGCTACACTCACAACCACTTGACTGTGAACGCTCACGACTCAAGGAAAGATTCCCATTGCGGTGGACTCCCCTCCGACATGCCTGAAGAACTACCTTTTGGCGCACGAGCCGGAATTCTACTGTATGATGTCCTTAGACGACTAGAAGCCCGTCACAGGCTCTTTCTAGCCGATCCCAACAGCGTCGCCAACCACGCAGAATACATTCGCGGCGTGCTTGACGGTATCAAGATGGATGTACGAGAGCTTCGACGCCTCCTGCCTAACATGTGCATAGTGTGTATGCCCCCACGACACCAGAAAGTGAACGGTGATCGTGGGTGGCAAATTCTGGGGGTAGTCACGGTGTTGAGAGAGCTGGTGTGGTTGCTCACCGACGGGAAAGAACCAAGCTTCGAGGCGGACCGTTGGGATCCATATCGTCTCTGGTGGCTGGTGCAATACTTGGCAATCATCATGTCGGGAGAGATCGTGAGGCCGCCGCCTCTTGGTGAGAGTTAGCGACAAGTTGTTGAGCAGCAAGCGGCAATCATTTCTGCTAGGTGTAACCCCGGTGACGCATCATAGTCATGACTTGGCGCAAAAACTGGCAACGATCATATATGGAGAGCTTACAGCGCTTCCGGCTGCGGACGCAGAATGGCGGAGTGGTACTTAGCGGTGCCTGCGGGTCGCCGGAGGAGGCGTTCTTGTTGGCATTGATTTGTTAAGGGAGTTCTGCGATGTGCGAATAGGTAGAATAAATTTTGCTCAGGCTTCGAGGTGCGCGGGCGTGATACAGACAATAGAACAAATAACTTTTGGAACCATTGCTGAAGTGATTGGCATCTGCTCTTTCCAATATATGCAACCTGACGTCAGCCATATGATGAACATGGTGATCCTCGCCATCGCACGATTGCTCAGCGTTGTCTCTATGCTCATGGCTTCGTTCGAAACAACCAGCAAACGAATACCGGTCATCCATCTCAAGCCGTGCCTTGTTCCTGTGCCCGGCTAGCCGTACGATGGTGTTTCAAACAATGCAGTGATCTCACGAGAAGAAATGCGTTGATTTGGGTCTGTCTTATACGGGTCTTTGAACATCGGCTTCGTGTCTTGGATCGGCATTTTCGGAACAAGTATATGCTTGCGTACCGTGTCTGGTGTGACCGAGACGGCGCCTCTCGTTGAGCTTCGATGGAGACCTGTCTGAACCACAACGCAATTCTTTACCTTGTCCAATCGTATATACCTGAAGGTATCCCATTCAGCTCATCATTGAGCAAATCCAGTCTCCAGACTCCAGCTTGCATCTCAAGCTAACATCGCTTCCATCTCTTACTCAATCGCTTCCTCTGGTCACGAACTCGTTCTCCCACTCTTTGCTACTTTCCCAGCAACAGAAGCCAAGTCGCCAAATCCCCTCACGTGCCAAGAAGAGAGTCCGATTCGCAAGCACCAACAACCTTACAACATGCCACTCAATCGTACTGTCAAGAGGCCAGCCGCAGCGCCACTCGTGGCACAACTGTATGATTTCCTTGTACGATTGAGAGCCTGTGCAACTCGCTTCGACGTCAACCCCAGTAACACCGTCAACTACGCGCAAGAAATCCGTAGCGAACTTGCCTAAATCCGAGATGATGCGATAGCACTTCGCCGCATCATTAGGGTGGTGAGGCAGACCGAGATCCGAGTTTCCACAATGCCAGATGCTAGAGAGGGGGCGGGCTGCCACGCCATATCCTTGTGTACTGGGCGCGGGGGACGCAAATCATGGGCATTTTCTATGAGATGCGGCCGCTTGTGACCCTACTCATTGAGGATAATGCGAAGATGAGCTCAGAAAACCGCAGGATGCTTCTGGATTGTGTCCGTGCGTTAGTGGAGTGCTTGATGGAGATTCTTTCTGGAGAGCTCTTGGTGCTTTCGACTCGTGCTCATCGCACGAGATGACGGCATGCCGTTCGGCAGTGAGCGGAAGTCTTTCGTAGTGGCCCGCGGCGGTTCTAGTCTGTTGTGGACGGTTGTTTTTTCCGAATTAGAATAGAAGGGTGATCGGCTGAAGGTCAGAGAACGTTGTGGGAGTTCTACCAGCAAAGAAACAACCAGTTCCTTCATTCTATTGAACAATATTTAGCGTTGCTGCATCTGTCCATAAGAAGGATATGTTCCCAGGTGACTCTGACTGAACACGCTGACCCGCAACGAAAAGACTCGTCCATACACACACAGAATGTCTTCTCCTCCATCAGCTCGACCATTCAACACGCAATGGGAGACTCTGAAGTGGCTCCTCCACGTAACACAACGCATAGTCATTCAAAACCAAGGCATGGAGCTGAACGCGGTTCTCACCTACCAAAATCCCTGGTCACTCCACCAATTCCGGAAACTGCGAGAAACGGCGGATCGTATCAAGATGACATTGCACGACCTCATGGTCAACTACGGAACCTTCCACGCCAACTTCAGCGAAGGGGAGTTCAAGGACACGCTTGATATCGCGCAGAATCTCGTGACTGATCTCAGAGAGGTGGACGCCGCCGTAAGCAGTTACAGCCAGGAAGGCAGAAGCGACACCGAGAAGGAAGAGTTGAAGAAGCAGATTCGTGCGCTCCTGGGAAAGATCGACAAAGCACTCGGAAGTGTAAAATTGGAGCCAGGCGATCCCAAGAAGCCGATCCGGGAGGAATGTCTTCTCAATATGAAGGAACGTGCCAGAATGAGACGTCCGGAACCGAAAGAGGAACTGGAGGAAGACGAATGGGAAGTAGGTGAACTGGATGAAGAAGAGTTGGAGGCTAGAGAATTGGACATCGAGAGATTGGAGAATGAGGCGCTGTCAAAATTAGGATAGTCACACTCGCAACTCCCTATCCTGCCCCAGGACGAACAGTCAGTACTCTGCAGTGATAGATGGAGGTAATGACTTCGAATGTTTGCGCAGTTGGCAGGGTCTGAGCATATCATGTTGGTTCTGGAGATGCTGTTTAGTGCAGTTGCTGCCTGTCCTGATTAGCATGTAGCTAGTATTCGATGAATATGCTTTTTCATGTTCGAAGCAGAGTTCCCTCCTGCAGATACTCCTTCGATTTCTTTCCCGCCTAGTTACCAACCCAACTTTCGAAGCTGTAGAGCTATACGGTTCATTGTAGAGAGTCCTTCAAGCTATCGCAGATCCAAGTCGCGCGCTGGACACGCTTCATCAACTAGTTGACTCTCATGGCACGCAGCGGCGCTGTTCTACTTTCTCCTCACCTCTGTCAGCACTCATGTCAAGCGCTGTACATTAATACAGGATATAGAACCCGTCGTGTCGGTGCGATGGGAACTGATCCGCTCGTGTCGTTAAGAAGGGATAACGCAATCTAAGGCCTCTCGGAGGCTTTCCGGAACGACCTTCCCCCTTTCGATTGCTGAAGTGGCAACTCATGCAGGAACCCGCTCCCTTGCTTGCCGATCAGTCCAACGGCGCAGACCGCGCAAAGACGGAGGTCACGCCGCTTCTGCCGGACTCCCAGCGTCAGACGCCGTGCTATTTCTGGTGTGCGGAATCACCAGCATCGGACCGCGTCTGATGCGGAAGGCAAACGAGTCTGAGGGTCGTGATCGTTATGGGCAGCGGGTGACGACCGAATGTTTGCTATGAGCGGTTTCTCATCGAGACGAGCTGAGAATACCCAGTTCGAAAGAAGCTGAGGCAGTACCGATGCCGTGCGACACTCCTGCTGAGTCCCGCCTTCAGCTGCCATCCCATGCTACTGGTTCCGGTGTCTGGCTGAAGTTGCTGAGGTGGACGCTGCCGTTGCTTCTTGTTGTTGCTGCAAGTAAGATTGCTAGAGCGAATCACAGCTGAGGCCTTGTGCGGAAAGATGAGGGGACATCGGATGTCCGGGTCCTGCCAGAATCGGGAAGGTGTCAGGGGAAATTGGCAGCCTCGCATGGACCACGCCTTGACTCGCTGCCGTATCGCCAGAACATTGAGAGACCACCGTGGTTCACTTTGGATAGGAGGCGGTGGCATTCAAGTGCGCTGGCAGACTTCCGACAAGGAAGTTACAGGTACCTAAGTAGGTAGGTAGGTAGATCCGAGCACTCAGTAGCCAGCAAGTGTAAGAGAAACTCTGAGCAGTTTGCATTGTATTTCCGTGTCATCGGCCCTCTGGCCGTATTCTTCCTTGCCAGCCGTTCAAGCGCTTGTTCCTGGTCCCAATTTACGCCAATCTAAGCCCGCAGCACGGCAGTCATACCATGTCCAATGGAGGCCTTGTTTGCGGGTCTAGTGGCTGTTGATCCCCCGGTACCCTTCGCTTCCCTCATGCTCAATCTGAGTGCCCGATATAAACCTTTCTTACTTCCTCCTCGATACTCTTCTTTCTTCACCCACACACATTCGTTCAGCAAACACCCCGGTTATCACCGATTTCACTCGTTTTTCCAACGCCGAACAGCTCCTCAATCTTCAACCAACAAACATCCACTTACCGTTCCTCCAATTGAAATATTAATACCGTCAAAATGCGCTTCTCTACCGTCGCTGCTACTGCCGCTCTCGCCGTTGGCGCCTCCGCATGGCAAGGCAACTCGACCGCCCCGGTCTACATCACCGAGGTCGTCACTGCCTACACCACCTACTGCCCTACTCCCACTGAGATCACCCACGGCGGCTCCGTACGTTCTATTGACAACCCTTCTGCTTCGAGAAGCTGTAAACTGACAAGCCCGTAATCAGACCTACACCGTCACCGAGGCCACCACCCTGACTATCTCCGACTGCCCTTGCACCGTCACCAAGCCCATGACCTCCTCGGTTGTCACCTCGTGCGCCACCTGGTACTTGTCCCCTCTTCTCCCATCCTATATACTTTACTGACACCCAATCTTACAGCACCCCGGTCGCTCCCCACGTCCCGTCCTCCAGCGCCCCGGCTCCTCACGTGCCCTCTTCAAGCGCCCCAGCTCCCCATGTCCCATCCAGCAGCGCCCACTACAACAACGGCACCACCCCCATCACCTCTTCTGCCACCCACCCAGCTGGCACTGGCTCCCCATCTGCCACTAGGAGCGGCCCGATCGCCACCTTCACGGGTGCTGCCAACAAGGCCTTTGCTGCCTCGGGCGCTGGTCTTGCTGCCGTCTTCGGCTTCGCTGCTTACGTTTTGTAAGCGGCTGAGCTGATGGGGATGTCGCGCCGTTAAGTGAGTTTGCTCTTCTGACGAGAGCAGACTGGCTGGCGACGTGGTTATGCTCGAGAATTTGTCGTGGTTGGGGATTCAGTTTGGGGGTTTGGATTCATCGGTAGTGACTATAGGCTCCTTGCTGGTCCAACGGTCGATGCTTCATTGCACGACAAGGAGAACAATCCTGAGGCTTCGATGATATCGCATGGTGGTCCTTCTAGTTTCAGTGCGTGGCAGGCGGCTTCTTCGTCGAAGCGATCTAGCAATACTCATGTAATTCGTGGACGGACAAGTTGGATGAGTTGTTTGTATGAAGGGGGTCGTAATGTGTGGGATGGTGGTTTACTTGCATGTCCATAGTCCTCGAACGCTTGAAGAGATCGAGACTATAATCGACATGGTTCCACCATCATGTCATGCATCTCTGATTCTGAATTGATTGGACTCGAATTCGCAACACCGTCGTAGGTCCTAGGCTTAGCATTGTGAGCTGGAGAGCTCGGCTAATCACGTGCCCCTTCCCTCTCCACCCCATCGAGTACCCTCCCGCCAAGCATCCCCACAGCACGCTCAGATGCCCTCATCCACGCGCCCGCAACTCCCCAAAAACTGGCCCCCACATCTACCCTACCTGATCCAACCCACCTACTCCCCCTCTCTCCTCTCCTCAACTCTCGCGACCCTCCGCACGCCTCCCCCCAACGCCCAAATCCTCGCCTCTCAGCAGCAGGGCCCTGCGGGACCTTCCCCTCTCGTCCGCATCCGCCCCATCAGCGACCCCGCGCATCCAGCAAACGGCCAGCACGGCCTCTTCGCCGCGCGGGACCTCCCACCCGGTAGCTTCATCCTGCTATACGGAGGTCACGTGCACGGGGCCGAGGACGCAGATCCGGGGAGCGACTATGATCTGAGTCTAGATGCTGAGGCCGGCGTGGGGATTGATGCGGGGAGGGGTGGGAATGAGGCGCGGTTTGTAAATGATTATCGGGGGATAGAGGCGGGGGGACCTAATGCTGAGTTTCGCGAAGTGTGGGTTCGAAAGGGGAAGGTGGTGGAGAAGGGGATGGGGGTGTTTGTGCTGGGGGCTGGGAAGAGTGGGAGGAGGGCAAGGGGAATTGGGAGGGGGAGTGAGGTGCTTGTTAGTTATGGGAAGGGTTTCTGGAGGTTGCGGGGAATGGGAGAGGAGGAGGGAAGGAGTGAAGAGGAGGGTGGGAAGGCTGCTTGAGGGCCGCTTCTCTGATGCGGTGGGACGTTGAGGTCCGTCGCTGCTTTCTGGACAGATAGATGCGCTGATGGGAACGGGTCTATCCGCTGCGCCTGGCTGGAAGTAGTATCCATGAGCCGCTGAGTTTGTTGAAATTCACCAGGACGCCTAAAACGGGGGAGCAACAAAACAGTAAGTCTAAGGATGTGTCGGCGAGTAATCTTACTAACCTCAAGGCGGCAGCCGCTGAACAGCGATTCAGGCGGAGGAGCTGGCATGACAGATCCAGGATGACCTTACGTGGAGGAGCTACAAGGGATGAGCGTCATTAGTCATCGAGGAGCACATATTGCCTTTTCGATTTCAGCATATCGTATGAAGGAGGGTCATTGAACCATAAAGGAGTTCATTCAATCCTATCTATATATAACTCATCAATGCCATGGTAGATTCCCAGCCATTTTTCAAACTAGCCGAAGTCACAAAGGATATCAAATAGCCAGCTTAATCTCCGCGGCGTCAAGACAAGTTGACACCCACGAAAAGACACGTGACCCAGAACCAAAACTATCTCTCGCCAATTACCGCGGTATCACTTTTCCCTAGCCCTGCTTCTGCTCCTGCGCCTTCTTCTGCGCCGTCTCCTTGCCCTTGCCCAGATAGCTCATGATGAACGAATATGCATCAATCGCGACCTTCATCTCCGTGGAGATCGCCGCCTTCACTGATGTCACAAGACCATCCCCGCCAGTCTTCTTGTACTGATCGTCATATGTGTTGAAGATGTACTCCTTGCCCTTCAACCCCACATGCACCGGGAACAGAGCGTAGTCGAGGATGGTGCCCTTCACCTTCTCGGTATCCTCCTTGACGATGGGGAAGGTCTGCTCGGCCTTGGTGAGGCCAGAATCGGCGAGCGAATCGGCCTTCTGGACGTATGGCGCTACCCAGCTGTAGGGACCCTGCAGGTAGGGCACGAAGGGCGCGCCGAAGCGGTCGTAGGTCGAGGTGGCGAGGTTGAGGGTCTTTTGGCCGTAGGGGTTGGACTTGTAGGTCTCTATGCTGTCGGAGACGAGGGGGAGGGAAGTGAGGTGCTGGAAGAACTTGTTAGTGGGGCGTAGAGTGGAGGGAGGGAGGGAGTGAAAGGGGGAGGGATGGGAGCCTACAGAGAGGAACTGGGAGGATGGCTTCTCGCCGTTGGTCATTGATGAATCGCCCATTGTGCTGTCGTTATCTGCGTGCGGCATAAAGTGGTGTAAAGCGTGGAGGGTAGCTTGCTGGAGCACTGTGCGGCTGTGGTGTGGAGAGAGCTGGTGTTGTAGAGCTAGATGATACTGCCGCGTGGAGAGGGTTTAAGAAGTGGTTCTGTGTGCAGAAAGTAGAGGTGGGAACGTGTGGGAAGAGGACAGAAGAGCAGAAAAGCAAAATGTTGGGTGATTGAACCTGGATGTCATCGCAGAGCTGCTGCGCTCGTCTTCGGCATGTGAAAGTGGCACGGGCCAAGGGCAAGCCACAGTTGACAGCCCCGCGATAAGGTTTTCGCTGCACTCGTCACGAATTCAGGGATCCCTCGGAGAAACAGTCCAATGAAACGCCTTGATAGAAAACAGCCATAAGAATCTCCTGCCTGAGGAATGCGTCCCTCCACCTGTGTCCAACACCAGCAACAGGAACGACAGGATATGACGGTGCAACTGGTGATGGCACTCTCGTCCTATGGAGAGGAAGGCCTGCTCCCGTGAAACTGACCACCCGTCTCTTCCATCGACCATCGCGACCTGCCAGCCGTCCGTCCTCTCAACTCGCTCCATGATAGCCCAGCCGGAGGAACTCGATCTCGAGGTCGTCTCTAGCACTCACATGTCAGAGGCTTTCTTTCACGCCAGCGGCAGGCGGGTGTGGCGAAGCTAGCTCTAGCTCTAGCTCTAGCTCTCGGGCATGTGGGCCTGTGGCTGCCAGACACGAGCTTGTTGCACGCAGACCTGTCGATCAGATTTTTGCTGAGCTTTCCCTTACCAAATTTTCCACCAGCATCGCGTCAATGCATCTCCGCCCGATCCGGGGAAGTGGCCATTGGAGTCTGGCGGCAGTCAATGGCTGTCTGCGCAGGAGATTCTGCAGTCTGCCATCGAACCGCAGAGCGCTTCCGTGAGAGCTGCGTCACCTCGAACTCTCAAACTCTGCCCACCGCACCGCTGGAATTTTCACGTGCAACCGCTGTGTGTGCAAGCCTCCCGAATCGACGATCCTCAATGCCTGGCCAGCTCAACGCCCTCTGGGGCTGCGAGGCATCCGAGATGTGCGTCTGTTATCACAACGGCGCCTGGCGCTGGTTTAGATATGAAGCTCCGTCACACACCGAATCTATCCAGACGAGGTGCTCCGTACGATGGGCATGCAAAGCATACCTCCGACCTGCAACTTTCCTCTTGCTGGAGTCTGAATAACCCCAGCGCCGCCGGTCTTTATTCCTCTTTCGCCTGATAGATGCGAAGCCACAATACATGCACCCCTCGCACGGCCTCGAGATATGAGCAGACTATCGCAGCCCTTTGGAACGGATCACCGAGCTCACGCAATGTTACCCGGCCTGCGCAATTGCTCTACGGGCCGGAGTTTGTTTACTAGAGAGGCTGAATGTACGAGCGCTTCGAGGTAACCAGTTGCCTCACGGATTTCAGCAGCGACTGCCTTGTAGCCTTCCCTTGAAGTACGGCAGATTGAGAAATGCAAATGCCGAGCCTCATTGCTAGTACTCGCGGAAGGAAAGCCGCATCTGCTCGGAACTGTACCATGTGTGGGGAACCAGGAATGCGGAGAAATCAGCAATAGTTTCACGCACAAGTCACACCATCCCGGAAATCAGCACGCAACGAACTGCCTCGTTGAGCAGCTCGCAAAGCTGTCTTGAACATGGGCTTCCGGATTCCCAGACTCCAACTGCATGGTCTCACGAAAGCTGCTTGGGATTTGCCGAAGGAATGTCTACGCACCAACACCGTCGGGCCGGGTTCCTTCCGGAGAAGCAAGTCCAGCTGCCTCAACATGCTGTTAACATATCCAGATCAAGACTCACCTCCTTAGTCTGGACTAGCTATTGTTGACTGCGGATCTACCCGTGCGATTTCTGTCGATGAGTCTGGCCGATAGTTAAAAGGTAAGATACCGAAAGTCGGATAGCAGCTTCCATCTGCACGTGGAGTATGAATGCTCAATGGCTCCTTACGCAGCTCGTGGCGCAGCCCAGCAGCTCGATTTCTGGACATACAGATTGGGGTGCTACAATCGCTGGATTCACAGTCTAGAGCACGTCGTGGGACCATACTAGGATTGGAGCAGCAATCTCCGACATGGCTTCCACTGCACCGAGGCCTCCGATATGCACATGCTTCCGACTCGCACCGCTCGAGCGTCCAGAGAGCCCGTCTTCGCTACAAAGAATTTCTCAGCGGGATACATCCTTAGACTTCCTGATGGTCCAGACGGGAGGTAGGTAGACGAAAACCGACAGAGCACATTTTGACTGTTAGTTCTGCTGGTTCTGTAATGGGCATCACGTTATGGAGTTCGTTAGCACCCTACGTAGGGTTCGCATGAGATGCACGGAAGCCATCGCTCGCAGCAGGCATCAGGAATGGCCTACATAGGCCTTGACGAGGTGGATCGATAAGCCTTACTAGGCATGGACAATTTTCTCTTCGGTGATCATGCTCCTGTTCTCTTGAAATTATCATTCGCGCTCCCACCGTTTATTCATAGCCCGTAGCAGCTTTGATTCCGACTTTCTTGGCTCGAGCATGGCAATGTGATGGAAGCGGTGTAGATATCCAACGGAGCGCTAGTGTGTTCTCGTTCCATTTGTGCCTTTGGGATATAAAGCAACCACACTACCGTCACAAGCTCGGATATGCTATTCCCATAGTAACAATTTTGAGTGCCTGATTTCTTGTGCCCGCATGATACCGACTCCATATTGTTATCCAACCGAAACAAATCAATATGGTCGATGTACAAGGCATTAGCAGAGCTTACCACGGTGCCTGTAAAGCAGAGAACAGACATCATTGTAGAATTTGCCTTGAGCACGCGCGGGTGTAGATTGAAGTGCCGGATAGGATTCTTTTGTATAAAATGCTTCGGCTTGAAAAACACATTTTACTCATGTATCCTCGTAGCTGAAGAATTTCCCACTTCAGCAGGTTGGTGAACAAGTTATTAGCAGACTCGCTGCCGGATGGTGCCTTGGTGTGCAAGACAGATTCGAGCGGATGCGGCTCTGAAGTTCTGATATCTTGGCACCGGGGGATCTGCGGCAATCGGCGTGCCAAGCTCGCACACTCGCCCAAATTACGACGCAACTTCGACAACCAGCGAGTGTCGGCGATAGCAACACGGAACCTCATCTCCTCACTAACATCGCGCAGTCAACATGAAGTGTGAGTACCTTCTTCATGCCACATCTATCTCTTGACCGGATCCAAGCTAATACAATGGTTGCGCAGTCCTCAAGGTACGAAAGCCGAACAAACCTCTTCCTCCGTATCCGCGACCCGCAGTACTCGTCTGAATACACGATTGACATAACGATAGGTTGGCAGAGTGTGCATCGTCACCAGGTGTGTGCCGGAGATTTGGGAGAGGCTTTACAAAGGCTAACACGGAGCGAAGGGGCCGATTCGCCGGAAAGAAGGTCAGAAGCCCCACGAGAAGTTGTCGGATACGAGGGCAACGTCAAGGCATGAGTGCAGAAGTTGACAATAGATCAGGTTGTGATCATTCAGCCTCAGGACAAGTAAGCGCGGACCGGGAACCCGCGACTGTGGGCTGTACTGATAATGCGCAGCGGCACCAAGCAACACGCTTTCCCCCATGCCATCGTCTGCGGCATTGAGCGATACCCCTCTCAAGTCACCCGTACGTCTACGCCCTCGAACAGTCCTCTTTTGTCGCCATAGACTCCATCCTTGAGGCCCAGCAACTGACAAATCACCGGAACAGGCCGTATGTCGAAGGCCCGGCAAGCAAAGCGATCAAAGGCAAGCGATTGCAAATCCGTATCATCAACCCCACTGGCTAACGTATAATGTGCAGGTCAAGCCATTCATCAAGTGCGTTGACCATCCAACCGAGTCGAAAGCGACTGCTAATACCGGGCCATCACTGCAGGATCGTGAACTACACGCACCTGATGCCCACCCGTTACACTCGTAAGCAGGCCTTTCCGGGAACTAGAAGATCGGCCACGGCTGACACTATCATTAGTTGAGCTTGAGGGACTTAAGGGTGCCGTGTCAGCAGACAATTTCAAGGAGGTCTCGCAGAGGGAAGATGCCAAGAAGAACGTGAAGAAGGTGCTGGAGGAGCGGTACCAGAGCGGGAAGAAGTAAGCCACTCCGGTTTTACCACAGTGAGCGGAAGCTGACTTAGATTAGCCGCTGGTTCTTCACGCCACTACGGTTTTGAGCGTTACGTTGTCCATGGATGCGGGGAGCGGTCTGTTGCAGCACGGCTTTTCGATGGGAACATCCTGATTCTTTGGGGCTATAACGGGTCACTGGCAGAACAGTCGAAATTCAAAGTACTTGTTCGCTATCTGACTTGTGGTTCTACATTTAGCGAGTGTTGACTCAGGGAACTAGCGCTCATACTGCAGTGGTCCCTTTTCATAGAGCAATTGCAAGAACTCTGTCCCGAAATCATCGACTGAAACATGTCTTCATGTCCAATTGATATTGTATCCTCTATCTCTTGCCCTCGCACCAAGGCGGGACACGGAAGACAACGAAAGAACCCAACAGTCAAGAGCATCTATCACGCTGGACCCATAGTGGCGTCCATAAAGATCATCAAGGCATTTACCACAGCCCCAAAGATGCGCAAGCTGTGCATCGGATCTACCATCCACCATTCCAATGGCCCGTGACTGGACGTTTGGTCAACAGTCCGGGGATGGATCTACACCGACTGTCTCTGTAACGATTGCTTGACAGGATATGTTCTTCAGTTAGTTGTGTCGTATTTTCAGAGTATGGTCCCAGGCTAAAGCAGCGTGCCCAAGGGAATGATTTCGACAAGAAACCATAGCACTTCGGCGGCACTGTTGCACTGCTGCAGGAAATCGTGACTGCGTGAGTTTCGACCCGCTAAGAGGTGTGTTGGTAGAGCAGTAAGACAGATATCACTGGATGAGCCATGGAATGAGAATGGAAGATGTTATCATTCAAAAGAGCTATAATACCTAAACTAAGCATCCAAGCGCTCAGAATCAGCGACGACGCCTCATTGGCCCCTTGTGGTATCCGCGACAGTAACCATCCTACCAGCTATCCCAAAAGACTGTCATCATAAACACCGATAACCCCCAAACATCTCATCACCCAACCTGGGATCCCTCCTCCGCAACCCTCCTGAAGTAATCCGTCTGCCCACCACTCAGCCTTCCCGTCGGCAAATCCGACCCCAACCCGCTGTCACTCGGTGGCGCATAGAGCACCATCCCCCTCTTCGCCGCCGCGATCTCCTCCCGAATCTCTTCTGCGCTTGGCCCATCCGCTTCCCCTACGTCCCCTTCCTCTTGATCCTGCTCCACCTCCGTGTTCTCCCCCTCCTCCTCGCCCTCCTCATCAATAACCGTCCCCCCAAGCGTCGATCTAACTGTCGACCCATAGCTCGTCCGCCTCTCCGACTCCGTTCCCGTCAGGTACGAACCAGTCCCATACGTCCTCTCGCTCTCCCCGGCCCCAAAACTCGTCCTCCGGTCCGTAGACGGCGTCTCGGTCAAGTAACTCCCCGTGCCATACGTTAGTGCACTCTCCGTCCCCGTCACGGCCGTCGCGTAGCTATGTCTCCTCTCCGTGCCGGCCTCAGACAGCGTATGCAGCTCCCCGTCACCACCGTGACGCGACTCGACGAACTCCTCGCCCTCGCTCTCCTCGCTTAAGACTTCGTTCTCCTTGTCGAGCCCCATGCCGCTACTGCGGCGACCGCCCCAGGAACTCTTTCGCGGGAACGCGGCCGTCTTGACGCTGTGGCTGCGCTTGAGCCCTGTGTTGGGAGCCCCGACGAATGCGGCGGAGCCGGTGGGGACGTTGTGCGTGATTTGGTTCAGCGAGAGGATCCGTCGGCTTGCTGGATTGATGGGGGCGCCGTTGTTGCGGCGGACGGGGGGACGGGCCTTGAGGGCCAGGGTCAGGGCTGTGGCGGCGGCGCTGGGGACGGGTGATGCTGTGGTGGTGGCGGGTTTTTGGGGCGTGGTGCTGGCCATGCGAGAAGGTTGGGCGGGTTTCGGGTGGGTGGTAGGGACTGTACGGGCGGAACGCGCCATCATCATTGCGCGGGAGTGATCCATAATCTGCTCGAGAATGCGGCGTTCGAGGGTGTCGGCCTTAGACTCCATGATGGCGAGTTCCTCGCGGCGGATGTCGAGGGCGGTCTTGAGCGCGGAGACGTCGGCCGCGAGCCCGGCCTTGTGCGCTGCAAGGGCGTCCTTCTCGGCACGCAGAGACTCGACCACGGTGGAAAGGGACTCTTTCTCATGGTTCAGGCTCGTGATATCGGACTCGAGCTGGTCCTTCTGCGCGAGGCGGCGTTCGAGCAGCAGCGCCACCTCCTCAGCCTCGCGTTCTTTGCTCTCGTGGCCCTCGGTGATGAACTGTGTCTGCTTGGCCACAAAGTCAGAGACCTCGGCCGCAGTCGCGAGGACCTGCTTGTGGATCTGGTCGAGGCGGTCGAGCTGCGTGATGGATTTCTCTGAGTCGGCTGCGTGCTCGATGAGCTTGTTTAGCTTGTCCTGGACGTGGCTGTCGTCGTATCTCTCTGGCTCGGGGGCTGGCGGCGGTGGAGGAGGGAGCAGGGCTGGGAGGCCGATGACGCTGGCGTGGAAGCTGTTCTTAATTTCTTCGAGCTCTTCAGCGCGGTTCTGGGCTTCCTTGGCGGCGAGCGCGGCTTGCGCTTTTGCTGCTTCGTCGGACTTTTGCGCGTGCTCGTAGTGCTGCTTGACGAGTGCCTGGATCTCTTGCAGCATGATGCTGAAGCGAGGGTGGTTTTCGATGATCTCCCCTTGGAGGCCGTCCAGTGCGGTGAGCGCTTTAGCAATCTCATGCCGCGTGTCTTGGTGCTCCGTTTTGTTCAGCGTGTGGTGCTCTTCAAGTTTCGCAGCAGTATGTTCCATGCGGTCGAAGACGATTTGCGAATCCCCACTCATCTTCTCCGACGCCTCTTTGAAAGACTCCCCGAACATCACAACCGATGCCCCAAGAGTGTCGAGCGTAAGTTTGAGCTCTTCAGCCATCGCTCTAGTGCTTGTCAGCAGCTCCTCTTGCTGGGCGGATTTCTCTTCCATGGCTTTGACTTGAGCGTCTGCAGCGAGTACGGCGTCGTCATATCTGGCGGCAATGATCTCGAAACGCTCGTCCAGTTTGGCGGAGATCTCAGAGACAACAGCAGTCTTGACTTCGTCGTGCTTCTCTAGGTTCACAGCAGACCTCTCCCCGTTTTCGGTTATCAAGCCCTCGATAGAGCCCTGAGCGCGCTCGAACTCCCGCGTGACGATCTCCATGAGCTCCTTGACATCGGCGTCGATGTTGAATCTGGAGCTGATGGTTTCTTCCAGGCCCTTGACTGCGTCTTTGAGAGCCTCGACATTCGATCCGCCTTCGGTGACCTGGGTCTTCAGCTCTTCCTTGACCTCTTCAATGAAGGTCTTCATATCAGCAATACCGAGGATGAGATCCTCAGCCTCTTTCTTCCGGTCATCGAATGCCTTCGCCGTGACGGCGATGTCAGTCTCGTAGCTGTCCCTGAGCCTGTCATGGCTCTCTCGGAAGTCGTGAATCAGACCAGTCAGTTGCTCTACATCTGCTTTCGTGGGCAACGCTTCTGCTTCCGGGAAAGTCATGGACTCAACTTTGGTTTTGATGTCGTTGCAAAGCAGAGCCACGATGTCAAAGTCGGTCTTGGTGACCTTCTCGGCTTTCTCTGCCTCCTCATCGACGTCTTCAGATGGCTTCTTAACGTCCTTGAGCTCCTCGATCGCAGTCTTGAGATCTTGAACCAAGACTTCCACCACGGCGACGTCACCCTTGGTGGCATTCTCGTCGAGTCTGGGCCCCAAGCCCTCAATTGCTTCGCTCGCAGATTTCATGGCAGCCTCCACAGCTTCGAGCTTCTCCTTCGTGACTGCGTCGTCCAACCCGGTCAGAATCATATCGTCGATCTTAGCTGAAGTATTGCGGAGGAGTGTCTCGATGGCATCAGTATCCTCCTTCTTAGCAGCATCTGACGGACCGCTGCCATCCCGCTCAGCGACAAGCGCAACCATACCCTGAAGATCCTTGAGCAGCTCCTCGATCCCGGCCAGATCGCTCTGTAGCGCAACGCCAGGAGCGGGTACGAGTGGTATAACGGCAGCTGGTGGCGCTGGAATCGGATTCTGGATGTTGGAGTCCATGGCTTCCACTTTAATCTGCAGCTTCGCAAGCAAGACCTCCATCTTCTCCAAGTCCTTACGGCGGAGAGCATCAGGAGCAATCTCCTCCGAGGTGGTACTCTTTGCTGGCGCCTTGCGAGGCGTGGTCGCCTCCGAATCAGCAAGCACGATCTCATTGCCGGTAGGAGCGTCGCGTGTGGAACCCGCCTCGGACTCCTTGTCGGCCTTCAGTAGCTCAATATCCGCTCGAAGACCAGCTAGACCATCCTTTAGGGTGTCCAAGATTTCGTAGGAGACAGTCATGTCAACCGGCTTGTTCACGATCTTCGAGACATCTGCTCGAAGACAGTCTAAGCCTTCGTTCAAAGCATCTATAACCTCTCCCGTGGCCGAGATGTGCTTGTCGGGATTCTCAATCTTTCGCTCGAGATGCGAGCGGAGGTCGTCCAAGCCTAGTCGTACGGTGTCCAGAATCTCCTCGGTATCGTTTCGCGGAGCGTTGCTGACAATACTAGCCGCTATGGTTGTGCGCAGGCGCTCTAGTTCCTCGCGAATGTTTACCAGTGTCTCGTCAGTTGCGCCTCTACCTTCTGCCTGCTTGAGCTGAGGCAACATTTCCTCGAAACCGGAGCGAAGCGCTTCAAGGATTTCACCCTTGTCATCGGACTCGCCGCTTCGAACAAGAGCAGTACCCATCGTCTCGCGAAGGTGCTTGAGTTCTCCTCGAACGGCTGCCATGTTCTCCTCCGTGGCAGCCTTCTGCTCGGACGAGAGGTGGCTGCGAAGACCGTCAATGAACTCTCGGACCCGGTCAACAATCTCGTCGCTATCATTCGAGGCGCCGGACTTGATCAGTGTTGTTGCTAGAGTTTCCCTCAGGTGGACCATCTCCTCCTTCAAGCCGATAAGTATCTCCTCATTCGATTCGGGTCTCCTGTCCTCACGGCCGTCAAGCCTGGCGTGCAGCCGATCAAGTCCAGCGTGGATGGCCTCGAGCAGCTGATCCTTGTTCGAGGTGCTTTCGCCTAGTATATCGGTTTTGAGTAGCTCAAATTCCTCTTTCATAGCCTCCATCATCTCATCATCGTCGTCCAGATCTCGAGTGCCAGACTGCAGCTTCATCGCTTCGAAGCCCTCATTGAGCGCACAGATGATCTCTTCCTTGTCTTTCGCCGGGGCGGTAACACTTCCACCAATCGTCTCATGTAGATGCTCGAACTCGGACCTGATATACGCGAGCATTTCGGTCCTGCTCAAGACAGAATCACCCTGTGGGCCGATCGCCACATAGCCCTCGACATCGCTGCGAAGCTGTTCCAAGCCGCCTTTGACAGTGTCGATGATCTCATCCTTGCCCGTGACATCTTGCGCACGGTCAACGTAGCTCTCGATCTCCGCACGAAGGCTCTCCAGCCCATCTTTGACAGCATCAAGGACCTGCTCGGTGTCTCTGCCATTGGCGGAGGAGTACGCCTTAAACTCGGAGCGCATGTCCTCGACGAGGCCGTGGAGGCGGTTCATGACTTGCTCACTGTAGGTGCCGAGAGGTGAGTCCGCGAGACTGGCTTTCAAGGCGTGGAAGAGGTCGTCGCGGCTGATTTCAAGCTCGCGCACGGCATTGGGACCGTGAGTTGCGAGACCTTGCTTCACGGCATCGACGACGGCTTCTCGGGTGAGGTCGTCGTGGCGACGTGCTGGGGCAGGCATCACTGTAGCTTTGTGGTTTTCCAGTGCCTCGCGGACGGCGAGAAGGACTTCTTCTTTGAGCTCCTGGAATTCATTCGCGGGTGACGGAAGGGTGACGTGTTGTATTGCCTCGTGAATGGTGTCCATGATCTCGTCTCTGCTGATGCCTGGTTCACGCGAAGCATCGATAGAGCGGTAGCCTTCCAAACCTTCCTTGAGACATTGTAGGATCTCGTCGCGTTCGAGACCAAGTTGCTGAACTTCTACGTCCGGAGTGTAGGCCTCGTACGCTTCCTTGACTGCCCCTAGGATTTCTTCCTTGCTCAAGGCGGCCGCTTGAGGCGAGAGGGCGGTTACCTGATCAAGACCTCGCTCAGCCAGTGCATGCTTGACTACATCGTAGACCTGCTGACTGTCGACCGTGGTGCGTGAGATCACGGATGAAGAAGACTGTCGCCTTCGCTCCTTCATCACCCGATCCATATGGTCCTTGAGTTCAGCGAGCCCATCTCGGACAATGTTCTCGAGATTGACTTTCTTCGGGCCCTCTTCGAGTGCCAGATGCGGCTCACGGGACCGGTGCTGCTCGTCGATCTTCCGCGCAATTTCTCGTCCCATACCCAGGACTTCTCCACGGAGGTCTCGCACCAGCGCCTTCACTTCCGCTGTCTGGCCTCCGGATTCTGCAACGCTGTCCTTGATCTTCTTCAGCAGCTTCAGCATGTCTGCGCTGACAAAATCCGCCGCCTTCGGGCTGGAATAAGCCTTCCCGCCTCCGCTATCTCCGGTACTCGGCATGGCAAGAGACGGGCCCATGTCCAAGGTCGTGCGCGTCAGAATGCCGGCTTCGGGGTTGCTGTATTCCAGCCCCAGTTGCGGCGGTCCGCTGCCAGTAGGTCCCGTCGTGATGAGCGCCTGGCTGTTCGGCTTGTTCTTGACAAACTCCATTAGCTCGCCGACCTTCTTGGCCGTGTCGCTGGACTCTTTGCTCGCCTTGTCGAAGAGTGTGTTGAGTGTCGACAGGAGCCGCTCCTGCCCTTCTTTGGTCACCATCTCCCGGATGATCTTCTCGAGCATGGCGACGCTGGCGGCGCCCTCGACGGAGTAGGGCGAGGGGCTGCCAATACGAAGATCATCGAACATCAGGCTGCTAGGGGTCGGTATCCGGGGTAGGGTGAAGGATTTGTTAGGCGGTGTGGTGATAGGATCGAAGCTGACTGAGCGCGTCAGGCCGGGTGGAGGCAAGCCATGCGTTGCCAAGGAGTTTTGCACGCTGCTCAGAAGCTCCTTCAGGCTCTTTCTGATGTCCTCGTCACGCGAATTTGTGGCCTCTTTGAGACTGATCAAGTCCCCAGCGTTATCTTTACTGCGGCGGCTGAGCTGGGCCATCTCACGTTGCAGACTTGTCGCGATCGTGGTCAAGCTTTGGATCTGAGTAGATAGCATATCGGCTGCTTGAGAGGGTCGCGGAGTTGAGGAGTTTGTGATATTCAGGAGTGGTGTGTCCAGATCAGCGGGAACGGGCATCGTCTGTAGAGCCAGCATTGTCGCCGAGGGTGGCGTATTTTCGCCGAGTATGGCCTTGTGAAGAGGTCGGCTCGTAGGGCGTAGACTGGGGGTATCTTTGAGCAGGTCGCGGCCGCCCGGTGTCGGTGTTCCCATCCGAGTCGGGCTCCTCTCCGGTGAGGCAGACAGGTAGTCCTTGTCATTCTCTCTGCTGAAGGTAGGCGTGCCCACCCGGCTCTGCCGCTCCGGGGACCGCTCTGGAGACCTTGCGCCATCGAGGAAGCTCCGCAGGTCTCGCACGCTGCTGGTCTGTAAGGATTGCATACGCTTGTGCTGCGCGCCCTTTATCAGAGACCGCTCGGGTGACTTTGATGGCATGGGATTGGTTGTATACGCGCTCGCGGGTGCGCTTTCGCGCGCCTTTTCTTCCAGCGCTTTCGCGGTGGCAGCGATTGCCGCGGACATGTTAGGTCGGGTGATACAGGTCGGCGAGCCTGGGTTTAAAGGAAGCGGAGGTGGCGCACGCTCTGGGTCTGAACTATCCCACCTGTGTCGGAAGCGACTCGTCAGCGGCATTTTCTCTACATCTCATGACGGTTCTCAGGATGTTACTTGAGGCTGAAGTCGTCAAGTGCTTACATTGGTACGGAAATCCTGCCCGTTTCAGAGAAGGAATGCTGGTGTCTGATCATGTCCCGCTCCCGGGAACAGTCCCTTGATTCCGACGACATCGCTAACGGTTGCTGACCTCTGGGCCCCCAAAGGTGGTAATTTAGACGCGAGGAATGTACAATGCGAGGTGGTAGCGGAGAGCTCTAGAACTGGAGCTCAATTAAATCAATTGCATTACTTTTGTGGGGCTTTCAAAGCTTGAGCGGTCCAGCGCAGGGAGACGAGAGCGAGAATGGGAGGTGAGGTTGCGCAGAAGCGGCGGGATCGGGTATATGGTTTGCGCTGCTGTAGACGGTTCAAGAGTGAAGCGGCGATAGAGGCCGGGTGGAAATCGAACTTGTAAACAAACAAGTCCCTGCACGCGGCCCGAGCGCAACCACCAATCCGCGCGCTGACGTCGGTCCATTGGCAGCTGCAGGCGACTTTCTTAATCGCTTTCTGATTTTATTCTGCCAGCTGCTGCACGCTACCTATGAGCGCTCCAGTCTTGTTGCAGCACGTTTTGGGCTCCACCTAGCTTGCTGTGTGTGCTTGGCTGTTGGGGACCGTCGCTTCGCGGCAACCGCTGGACAGCAAGTCAATTCGACATCAGCGGTGGGTTTCTGGATACCTAGGTACAGCCGTGACGCCGTGAACAGAGGCTTTCCTGGCTTACTCGAAGGATTGGGGAAGGCTCATTTGGGCAGAGAATTAATCACGGGCACTCTTTGGGGCTCTTGTAGAGTGCCAGGTCTCGTAATAACATCGGTGGCTCTATCAAGCCCCGTAAAACAGCCATCGAATGCAGTGTCTTCTGTCCTGGACGTGTTCATCATAGGTTCGGAAGGTAAGATGTTTTGTCGAGTATTGTAGGTGCTGTCCTTCAATCTCTCACCTTCGACTCTCGAGCTTTACCCAGGCATCGTCAGTGTTCGGCGGATCGGAGTTTTGCTCGCCGAAGCACTTCGAGAATGCCCAGGTGTTAACGCGACGCGTCAAAATAACTAGGTATGTACCCCCAAAGCGTGACGTCCAGTGTGCCTTGACGTGCTGACACCAGTTGGTGAACATTCGTCACTATGCACGGGGAGCTTGTTGTCCCAGCATGGCCGTCTGCATTGGACTGCCTCGCCTGGTCTGCTGACTGCGAACTCGCGGTAGCGGCCGGCGAGGTTGTGGAGCTACTGGTAGGGCCTTCACTTTCGAGATTAATGAGATGGCCTAATGCTTTTGGCAGATACCCAACTCAAAAGCTCAACTTCAAAGCGCAGATGGGGCTTTAGACGGAACTACTAACCCATCATGGGAAAACATTCGCATTCGAACGAACATCTTCTCAGAAGCTGAGCTCCCGCTGCATGAGCCTGCGCCATCTCGCACATACTCGACAGGCGAAGAAATATCCAGTGGCCTCGTCGCGGGTCTCGCCTGGTCACCTCCTGGGCTTGCGAAGCATCGAAGGTGTGCGCTCGCCGTACAGACTCAAAATCTTGTTCTGTCGATCTGGGAATCGTCTGTAAACCCCAGACAACCTGGAAGCTGGAAACGGTCTTTGATAGTAAATCGTGAACTGGAGCGCTACTTTGCCAAGCATCTAACCTCAGAAGAGGAATTGCATGGAAGGGACGCCGCTGAGGTGCTGAGACTTCGGCGACGTATCCGGACGTTCAGCTGGTGCCCTTCGGTTCACACTGCGAGTAGCCAGCGCTCCTCCAACTTCAACCATGATCCACTGTGGAGCGCACATCTCTTAGCTGTATCCAATGACTTTAACGAGGTTATTATACTCCAAGTTCAGTCACCCTACAACACTTTACGCCTGGACAACGCTCAATGGTCGGCACGGGTTTTGGCACAGTTCTCAGTCAAGCAAGACCTCTCATCTCTCAAAGTCAATCCGTCTAGTTTGTATGAGGAATATATGAACCAGCAACGGTTTGTTTTGCAACTCGCGTGGAGTCCATGGATCGCCTCCAAGGATGGATCCATCTCCAGTCTTCTTGCGTACGGAACCAATGACACACTCAGTTGTAGGAATCTTAGTCTTTCCGGAGTATCAACTAGCGCTGCCGTCGAAGTCAGCAAGTCTGATGGGCCGATAGAGCATAAACTTAGAGCTCCGCTTGAAGGACCGCTTCGATGGTCACCGCGTAGCGACACTCCTCACATGTTCCTCATTGCCTTTACTTCGGATGAAGCTCTGTGTTTTTCAATACCTACCAAGACACCAAGAAGTTGCAGCCTCTCAACCCACGATCTTGACGGCAGGTGGGATCCAATATCTGGTAAGTCATCCTACGTTCATAGCTGACATTAACCCGAATTCCTAATGCTCCGCAAGCAACGCTATCTGGAACGATCCATAGGCTGCTAACAGGGTTTACAGGCATCGTGTTCAGCACTGAGTCCCTTGAGACTTTGTGGATCCATTTCGCTTCGCAGACCTCATCGCCTAGTGCTCCGACCACAAACTTGAACCTACCATTGCAACCTGATGCAGTGTCCGAGAGTCCATCGTGGCAGGGCCATATCCTCGAGAGCCAAGCATTATACAGCGCGCAGCATGAGCTTGCCGGCCACGTCCTCGTCAAACAGTGGGGACTTGCCACATTGCCGTTGGGTGATCTGATAGCTTCTTGCATCACACTGCACCCAAGCGACATGCTTCAATACGAGACACCAGCTGAGTATCAGAGCTTCATCGCCATTGATCGGATTTCGGGCAGTCGCGATAGCTTCTGGCTGCCTCAAGACGGCGGGACATCTCCACTTGCAGGTAAAGTCGAAACCAACCCTGGTGGCGGCGGTCATCTAATAAAACATAGACATCAGTGCGGAAACAGTCCTGTTCTATGTCAAAAGATGGTTCGCTCGTAACCGCTCGACGGACAGGAGCGCCAATGCAGTGAAGGCGATACTACAGGAGATAGACGACAAGATCTGGTCGGCGATTACCGAGCGGGATGACCCCACAGTCGCCAGCGCCTTCGAATTGCAACAAACTCGAGACCACACATCTTTACACTCCGATGCGACGGAGTATCATGTCTTGTCGAATGACTGGAAACGTACTCTCTACCTCGACAGGGAGCTTGTAAAACTTCGCTATAAGAACCTGGTGTCGCTCGCCGCGTCTTATCCCAGCCTTAGTAGCGCGATAGGACCGCAGATCTCACTGCAGATAATCAAAAAGATCCTCGAGTTACCGCAGAGACTCTGTGATGGCAGTCAGGTCAGCAGGCGCATACTGCGCCTTTGCGCCTTGGCCTTTATGAAATTTCCGGATTCGTCTCCGGAAGAGCAGCATGAGTCGAGAGACACTGCACCCGGTAGCATAGAGCAATGCGAAATCTGCAACGACCCCATAGAGTTCGAGAACTTGTCTTGGGCGAGGTGTTCACAAGGTCACCAGTTTAGTGAGCAGTTCAGCTACCGGCTGCTTGATGACTATGTACTGACCTTGGCTTAGCGCGCTGTTCTACAACATTCCTTGCCGTCCAGGCACCCGGTATCTCGAAGTATTGCGGAATTTGTGGGAAACAGTACCTGAATGCCCAGTATGTATTTGAGCAGGACACGGCGCTTAACGATACAGATCCTGCTGTTGACAGCACACGGGGATCATCTTTGAAGGACGCACCGTCGACCAATGCGGCAGTGCTTGAGCGAGCGCGTCAAGAGCAAGGTACTAACGCTGCAGAACCACGGCCTTCTATCACGTTAGCCCAACTCCTCGTTGCCGCCTGCGACCTTTGTGTCTATTGTGGTGGGAAGTTCGTCGGTTAAACGCTGTGTAACATGCGGTTCTGCAATATTAGCAAGGAATGTGCATTGTCGTTGCATCCGACGGCCCCTTGCATATACGCACATGCTATGGACCCTACACACTGCACTGTTTTCGGCTGACTAGTGCTGGATCGAGACGTTGCTGCGTTTGCTTTGGGACCGGCATGCCGCATGCAAGATTGAGACGCACAACATAACATCTTGAAACAAACACAACCACCATGAACACTTCCTCTCCTCTCTCAAAGCTCCGCTCGGACCTCTTCTCTCCAAACGTCACCGCACTCGATGGCAGTGCCCACCAACAAACTGAACGCTTGAATGGACTCCTATCATCCCCCAACACACCGCTCTTCGGAACCAGGCCTCCGTCTCTCGACCCGCTCTCTTCCCAAAGACCCGAACGTTCGTGTGTCGAACTCCCCCAGGAACTCGCCGGTAGTGGTCCAAGGCCACAGTCCGGTCAAAAGTATTACCATCGAAATGGACGGCTCCATCCATGATCAGCCCGACACAGGCATGCGCACGACCGACTTTTTCGACGACAGCTCGGAGGACGACGTGGACGAAGCTACCGCCGCTGCTGCTGTGAGACAATCACCACCCTACCGATCCGGCGCAGCAAACGGCGGCAGCGGGCCCAGAGACTCGGTAGCGGTGCATAAATCGAGGAGTAACAGGAAGAGGAAAGGAGAGAGCTACCTGGGTTCAGCGCCAGGCCGCTACGTCTCTCAGTGTGGTAGCAGTAACGACCAAAAAGCACCAGCAGAAGACGGGGGAGAAGGAGATAAAGACCTTCACTCGTCGCTACTAAGCGCCACTGCTGGCTTCCTCCGCCTTACGCCTGGGACCCCTCTTCGCAAGCTCCCGCACCGCCGACATGCCTCGGACTCCCCAGCCAGCTCTTCGTCGTATCCCAACTCTGTTGATGAAATCGCCGCCACGGGCTCTGCGCGCCACATTAGCATGCAGGCCCACGGGCCCGGCAGGATCGTGCACCACTCGTCCCCCCGCGTCTCGGCTGTCTTTACCGACGAAGAGCGGCCCTCCTCTCCGCTGGTACCACTGCCTTTACCGCTGCCGAGTTCCCTTTTCCCAGTCCCAGTCCCCGCCGAGACCAGCGACCGCCACTCCCGAATCAAGACGCAAAGCATCGTAATCAGCAAAGCCGACCAAATCCTCGGCGCGCACGAGATGACTCTCCAAGCACTCCTCCACGACGAAGGCTCTGCCCCACCCGCCCTAGCTCCTGCATCTCGGCCTATTTCCACACCCGTCGGAGCCTTCAAGCACACCCGCCAGCGCTCCGCCTCCGCCTTCGCGAGGAAAGTAAGCATGGCCCCGCCACCAATCGACACACACCACGGCCACCTCCCCAATGACATAGTGCGCACGCCCTACCCGTTCCAGTTCCGCAAGAGCTTCCACAAGCCCTCGCCGCTCACGATGCAGCAGGCGCTCCAGCCGCGCGAGTTCGTTCTGACGGTGTCGCTGCTGCGGCGGCGGCAAGGGCACGGCCATACGCGCGGTCCGAGCCCGAGGGTTGGGAGTATTGCGATTCCGGCTGATCCGGATGCCGCGGCGAAGGAGCGCGCGAAGAGCCCGAAGAGTGGGAAGAAGATCCAGGAACAGGGGTTTGAGGCGCTAGATTTTGACGATGCGCATTTCTTCCGGGAGCTGAGGAGGGAGTATGCGAGGCTCGCGGGGCCGTGGCGGGGGTTTGGCGCGCGGACGCTGAAGACGATTGAGGTCGGGCAGTCTTTTGCTGGTGCTGGGTTTGGGGGCCCGATCGGCTGCGGTGGAGGAGCGGCCTCGTGCCATCCGCGCTCGCCGAGGTTTTTGGCGCGGAGGGGCCTAACAGACACGTTTTCTGAGGAGAAGCTGATGCAGCATCTCTGGTGCCCCAAGATCGGGAAGGCGCGATATGCGTGGGTGCACTGGGCGCAACGTATCGCCTCTTCTTCTCGCTCGCTCCGGCCGCCGACGGGACTTGCTGCAATTGCGGCGGCGGCTGGTATAGGCGGTACGCAGTGGACATTCGCACCATCGGAGACGACGAGGCCCTCGAACCCGACCCCGACGACTGCGACGGGTGGGAAGGGGACGGGCACACCGAAGACGCCGATGGGTGAAAAGGAACTGCTCAGTCCAAGGTCGCCGCAGAGGCAGAGCGTGCCGACGCCGGAGTCGGACTCGGACTCGGATGGAGAGGCGCTGGAGGCGGAGGTGGCTGCTGCGCCGGGTCTGATCTTTGTGGAAGGCTGGAGTGTACCGCGGATTGTCTCTGCGGTTGCGATTGTATTCCTGCTGAACATTGCGGCGGCGCTGCTGTGGATCTTTCTAGGCGTTAGTGCGCCGGGTGTGGGCTTCAGGAGTGCAGGTCAGAGAGTGGCTACTGGCATTGTCATTGGAGCGTTCACGTTGCTGCTAGGCTGGACTGCCGTGCTTGGGTGGATTGCTGTCAGCTGGTTGGTCTCGTAGCATGTGCAGGGTGCGTAGGAGTTTGGAGAAGTTCAGGAGTCCTGAGGCTTGTGTATATACTTCAGTACAAGATGAGTATGAACCGGGTGCAGAAGACTATCACCAGCGTACAGGAGTTCAGTGTTAAGGATAATATGCCTTCCAGGGGACCCGACCGACCAGTCACCCCAGTGGATCCACATCTCGCCGACATCCAGGCAGGGAGCGGAGGTGGCCTCTCGAACAGATAACTTGACACGGCAGTAACTGCGGTACTCAGAGTGGGGCCTCCAAGGCAGGTGCAGTGACAGTCGGTGTTTGGCCAGTCTTTGCCCAATCAGTCCTGAATCAAAGCAGACAGAAATCGGATCAGAAAACAAACCATGAAAGACGGTAGCAAGATGTCACTCCCCGCCACAGCCACCCCCACCACAATCGCCTCCTCCGCTGTAGCCGCCGGACGTCCCACCACCACCGCCAGAGGAGCCTCTCCGAGAGGAAGGGAATAGCATCGTGCACAGCAAGATTGGCCACCAGAAAGGGTTGAGTATGAAAAAGCAAAGGTAGAGGGCAGATAAGGCGTAGATAGAGGCTGTTAGGCCGTACCTGAAGCACCCTAGGTCACCGTCAGCTGTGCCAGGAAGCAGCAGTGGGCTTAAACCGTAGAGTTGTAGACAAGCCAGGTGGTACTTACTTCCGATGATCCTGAGTAATATCATCAGACGGGGATAGGAGTGTGTTTTGCCGTTCGGGCAGTCGCGAAAGGAACGAAAGTGGTCAGGCATGGTAGGTTCAGTACTCGTTGACAGGCTCGTGGACGGATGGAAGGATATCAAAGGATGCTGATGAAGGTCGGTAGCGGACTGAGGATGCTGAGCGGACGGAGGATGCTCTGGAACAGGTGCAGTGCGGGCAGACCATGGGTTCAGCCTGAAGCGTTGACACAGATGCCATCGACCTGACGGAAGGTGAGTAGGTGGAGCCGGTGGTAATTGCATCTGTAATAGGCGCTCCGGCTATCGGAGAGGAAGCGTCCGGCCATGGATCCTTCTTCTCTAGGAGCTCTTGTCGCTCCTGCACTTGCCGCGCTTCCTTCTTCTCCCTCCTCTTTCTACGCCGCCGCTTGATGTACTTCAGGTTAAGCTCGATTACCACCACTACGGCGTGCACTATATGTGCAACGCCTAGTATCACCTCCATGGTGCTCTATGCAGTCGAATCAAGATCCAAGTCGCTGCAGAAACTCCTGGTCGAAGTCCTCCTAGTGCGGGAAGGTCGGGTCTGGTCTAGGAGCGCTTGTTCGCGGTGGAGGCTGCGCTTCTTCGCTTTCTTCTGGCGGCGCTTTGAGTGAGCAGCGCAGCCTGCGGCTACTCCCGCGGCAACAACGGTATAGGTGATGAAGGGAAGGGCGACAAAAAGAACGGCTAGCATAACACCGCTCTGAGGTGAGAGTTGATGGGGTGTAGGGAAACAGTGAGCGAAGGACAGAGCAGGTTGACTGATATCAATGATTGGATGAAACTGAGAATATAGAGTAGGACTGAAGTTATCAGAGCATGTAGAGTGAAGGCAACAGTGGTGAAGTGGAGAAGACAGCGAAAAGTCCAGAACTTGCTGCTAACAGCAACGCTCTGTTTACTCCGTAATGGAAGAAGGAGCGCAGCGATGGACCAGATTGCCTTCCGAGGCCGAGTTGCAATACCGGTGCCGACCACGACTGGACTATTTAAAGCAGCGACCATCCTCCGCTTCCAGAGAGAAATGAGAGTGTCTTGAGACTTCCTGAGATGTGGAACTAAATGCGAAGTGATTCCGTAAGAAACCCACCTCCACGCCGCTTTAGAAAGTAAGATCAGCATTGGCGAAAGCACGACAATATGGCGCTCCGTGTCTACGACTATGTAGGGATGGTTCTGTGTCAGACATCTCTATATACAAATGACCAGTAGCAAGGAGCTAGATTAAAAGCTTGCTTGCTAGGCTGGTATGTAAGTATTATTCCATTGATTCGTATCCACCGGTCGGGCTAGGCCATAGAGGCCATAACCGATGCCGTCTATGTCAACTCAAGTGACTAGAGGCACACGTGTTGAACGCGAAAGTCCCTGTGTGAATGTGTACATATTAATATCGACTCGGTTGTTGAGCGTTCAAGCATCCAGACGTGATGCCTGATGGCCTCATCCGTCACCGGACTCGGCAAGCTTGTTGACCACGAGCAGTGATGAGGAGCCACGAGCAGCTCGTTTCAACCCAGCAGTCAACCCACGACGACATCTTCCCCCTCAAATTATTCTCCTGACACAGCAAAGCCACTTCGATTAGTGTACTGATAAAGATGTGCAAACCCGCCACTTGCGATACGTGCCGTACGTCCTAAGCCGCCCTTCAACATTGCCCTGCATCTCGGCCTTCTACCCTTGATGGCCATTCTTTCAAGACCGACAGCAAGGGCTAATGATGCGTACCACAGACAAGGCAACCTGGTGGGGCTGCGGCAACCACGTCCCCATGGTCATGGACAAGGTCTCAGAAAGCGATCGCTGCACCTGCGATCCGAAGGTCGAGAAGGGCGGAAAGATGTACCCGCCGATGGGCAAGAAGGCGGATTGACTGCGGCTCCTGCTGTTCTGGCAATGAGCTGGCGACGAGCTGAGTGTGGTAGGAGAGGGCTAGTTGGAGTCAGGTGTAGCGAGGCTGTGGCCATGGTGATTAGAAACGGGGAGTACTGGTGATGGGCGCTGGCAGAGCCGGATGGCACCAGTTACAGAGCGGTCAATTGCTCTTCATATAACTTTGCGATGTAAACGATGTTCAACCTTGAGGTGAAAGCGCAAATCTCTCCCACAGCTGCAAAACCTTGTGGTTGACTTTCCGATGCACCTACTCGGTCTCGGCCAATGACGTCGGCGAATTCATCGACAGCTTCTCGAACTCTCCTCCATCCCAACACCGCCGCATGAAATTTAAACCACCAATTCCTCTCCTTCGTGCACCGCGACGCCCCTTGATCCATTTCCTCGCACTCAAACCTCAACCTGCACCCCTCTCTCACCGTACCCACCGCCCCCCATCCCGCCCCACCGCCAAAATGTCCTGGATGGACTCCTGGTCGCGGCCCTCCAAGCACTCCGCCACCCCACCGCCTCTCTACCTCGTCCCCGGCAATGAAAACACGCCCTACTGCCACACGTGCGGCCGCATCATCAGCGACCGCAAATCCCACGCTAAGAACGCCGCTGCCACGCCCGCAAAATACTGCTCCTCGCGCTGTCGGAGCCACAAACCCGGTCCGACAGACCGCAAGATCGAGGAGGCGTTTGTGAGGCTGTTGAATGGGGAGGAGGATGTCACTGCCGCGCATCTGGCGTTAGGGGCGCCGCCGCCGAGCAGCGGGAAGCGGAGGGAGGAGAAGAGGAAGAAAGGGGAGAGGCGGATCGTGGTGCAATGCCAGGACGTGGAGACGCTGGTGTTTGGGTCGAGGGTTGATCCGGAGAAGACGTATGGGCGAAAGAAAAACAGAGCGAAGAGGGGGTTTGCGGATCCAGAGGAGTGGAGGAGCGTGGATATGGTTAGTGAGGAGGAGGGGTCTGTGGAAGGGGAAAAGATCCAGGGCTCTACGGACACGAACAAGAGTGTGGGTACTGCAAGTGAAGGGGAGAACGCTGGGGATAACGATGGTGCGGCAGGCACAGGGAGTGATGGGGAAGCTGCTGCGGGTGCGAGCAGTTCAGGGAGCTCGGTTGCAGGTGATGAAGAAGGCGGTGTTAGCTTGACCGGATCGAAACCAGAGAAGAAGAAGGGCGGCAGGGCGAAGATCAGACCGCCGCAGTATGAGGCAGAGGTCAACGGAAGTATCGGAGGAGAGATCAGCAAGGCGGAGCGACAGGAAGAATCGGCGGAAGCGATACAGAAGAGGCTCGAGGGTCAGCGTAAAGCGGAGGAGAGGGAGATGGTCAGGCGGGCTGCTAGGCGAGGTTGCGCCTTTGGCTTCGTTTTGGGGGGCCAGGACGGTAAAGACGCCGATGGCAAGAAGGGCGAGGAGCGCAGGAAGTGTGAGGCCATCATGAACGATCAGGCTGTGGAGGCCAGCTTTGCGAAGGGAGAGTGGGGTATCCGATGGCGTGAGTAAGAGAGGGATACTGGTCTCAATCTTGTGGACCATTCCCACCCAGAGCCCGAATACTTCCCAATCGGGATGCATAGGCATCGCTCTCCGGATCCTGGACTCAGCCTGCCCTGCCGCGATTGACTCTGCGCGAAAGAAGGCGGCTGAGCCTCGGTGGGTCGCTTCTAAGACAGCGCGTGTATGTCCAATCTAAGTCATGTGATACGGAAGAAGGCCTCTTTTGGGGCCGGCTGTATCCAGCTGGCACAGAGATCCAAACACGGGGCATATTCTAGGCGCCGGTGCTGGCCAGGGCTGTGCGTTGTGATGGCTTGTCTTGAATGTCGCCCTATAAAGCTTGGTATACCAGGCTTGATGTCATTTGCGGGACAGAAGCGCTGTTCGACGGATGACATTCTGAAAAGACTATTACTAGACATCTAGATACTTGGTTTTCCGCTGTAGCAGTCGGTGCATGCGCCGGATCTTGAGGGCCACATTTCCCCTGAACCGCCCTGGAGCATAGCACTTAGATTGCCCTTGAGCCTATGAATAGAATTTCCATGTCAGTCCATAGCTAGGTGGTACATGTCAATCTAGTTCGTGTCCCTCGCACTGCCCCAACCGATGTTACATGTCCCAGATTGGCTCTTGTTGTGAGACAAATCACGAGACGGTGGTTTCCTGTGTCTTCTCCTGTCACAGCACACGCCAATGGAAGAAGACGTGCATTCGGGTCCGGCGCTTGGCTTGGACAGGGGCTGGGCCAGATTGTGAGAACCCCACTATGAAGGGCGATGCCGCCTTACGGAGTACTCACCTCCAAGCTGTTATTCACACTCACCTGTCCAAGAGCACTTCCGCTTCTGAACCCTGAATTGATCATTGCGAGGGAGTCTTGCTATCTGCTACCCCCGGTGAAGCTTCAATCCTTCGGTGGTGTCCTTGGATAATCGATATACGCCGAGCGCGCAACCCGTTGGTGAAGTCCCCTGACCTTGGTAACATCCTACCCTTCCTTAAAACACCCTGGGTATTGATAGCAGTACAGCTGCCGCGGGCAACCTCGGAAGGGTGACTGTGGAGAAACACTCGTGACTGACCTTTACAAGTCCCCTAGTCTTGAGGCCTCAGGTACCGCGTGCGGACACCAACCCGCTACTCTGGATACAGAACACACCGCTGTCGCTCGCCTGTCGCTCGCCTGTCACCCTTCCCAAACTCTCGACTAGCCGCGTGTAGCCCATCTCCTCTTTACTGCCAAGCCGGCTGTCCGACGGACACGTGAACGCGAAGCCTGCGATTTTGCCGGTGGTGGATATACAGCTTAGCACCCATAGGAAGGTGTGTCGCGATACTACGCTGGAAGGCTTGCGACGAAATATTGGTAGTGGGCAGAGAGTGCGAGTAGCATACACGCGCGGTAGGTTGTGTTTCGCAGCCGATTCCTCAGCACCAGGATGGCGAAAGACATGTCAGGGTGGAACAGTTCGAAGAACAAGCTCAAGATTCCAAGTGTTGTGTTCTGGAGTAGTTGAAGATGAACCTGAGACAGCGCCGATCGAACCCCATGCCGCTTCTGCGGGCTGATTTGCGCATTCTCCGGGCTGCTTTTGGGCGTTCACCGGCCCCAAGCGCCGCTGTTCGCTTCTATTGTCATGCGTCAAAGACAATAACTGACAGCTGCAACAGAACCATTGTCTCGGCATCACTTCAAACTCTACGCATCCTTCAGTGTTCAAACCCATTTAGCTGCCCGGTTGCCGTTGCAACAGCTTCTTACGCCCTCGATTGAGGCACAGCATCGGTCGTAGAGCAACTCCGCAAGTCTCCTTGTTCGCAAACCGCCCAGCATGTCTCGCACAACCGGCCAGCAGCCGCCGCGGAAGATATCCTTCAATGTCTCCGAGCAGTACGATATCCAGGACGTAGTCGGCGAAGGCGCGTACGGTGTAGTGTGGTACGTTATCGCTTCGCCTGTGGTGACAAACAGTTCAAGGCGGACCTGAACACTGACCGTGCCTGTAGTTCTGCGCTGCACAAGCCTTCGGGCCAGAAAGTTGCAATCAAAAAGATCACTCCTTTCGATCACTCCATGTTCTGTCTGCGGACGCTCAGAGAGATGAAGCTTCTGCGATACTTCAATCATGAGAACATCATCTCGATCCTCGACATTCAGAAGCCCAGAAACTACGAAAGTTTCTCTGAGGTGTACCTCATACAAGTACGTCGAGAACTCATAGCTTCGCAAGATCGTTTATTGACTCCTGCAGGAACTCATGGAGACAGACATGCACCGCGTGATCAGGACACAAGAGCTTTCCGACGACCACTGCCAATACTTCATCTACCAGACCCTGCGCGCGCTGAAGGCAATGCACTCAGCAAACGTCCTGCATCGTGACCTCAAACCCTCGAACCTGCTGCTCAACGCCAACTGCGACCTGAAAGTTTGCGATTTCGGGCTGGCTCGGTCCGCCGCGTCGACCGAAGACAACTCAGGCTTCATGACCGAATACGTTGCGACAAGATGGTACCGCGCACCTGAGATCATGCTCACGTTCAAGGAGTACACCAAGGCTATCGATGTATGGAGCGTCGGGTGTATCCTGGCAGAGATGCTGAGTGGGAAACCTTTGTTTCCTGGCAAAGACTGTACGTCGCACAAATCTTCCAGCATGCGCGAACATCACTCACTGATACAATCCCAGACCATCACCAACTCACTCTCATCCTTGATGTCCTCGGAACTCCGACAATGGAGGACTACTACGGTATCAAATCCCGCCGCGCGCGAGAGTATATCCGCTCGCTGCCCTTCAAGAAGAAGATACCCTGGAAGGTCATGTTCCCCAAGACCTCAGACTTAGCGCTCGACCTGCTAGAGCGGCTTCTTGCTTTCAACCCTGTCAAGCGCATCACGGTTGAGGAGGCCCTCAAGCATCCTTACCTTGAGCCATACCACGATCCGGAGGACGAGCCGGTTGCGGAGCCGATTCCAGAGAGCTTCTTTGATTTCGATAAGAACAAGGATAACTTGACCAAGGAAGAATTGAAGTGTAAGTGCTTCATCAACCGTGTTGTGCAATTGTAATGAAAGGTCACGCGGCTAACGGGGATGTAGCACTGATTTATCAGGAGATTATGCGGTAACTTAGTCCACCGCATTCGAAGGTAACAACGATGATCTCGGAGCTATCTGCTGGGCTACAGATAAGTGAGCGGCTTGGTGGTTGGTTCTATTGGCATTTAGGATGACTTGTGGGATCGGATCAGACGCAGAATGTCGCGACAGTCGGCAAACTAAGTCTGGCTGACATGCACTCAACGGCTGCATCGTTCACGGTTTTTCTTTTCGGCATCAATTCACTTGTCTTACTTCGTGTGTCTTGACATTCTCAGGCGGCCAGCTGGGTGGTCGGAGTGACGACGAGAAAGCTGGCGAGAGGCCAGCGGGGATCGTAACCGATGTTTCTCTTCCTCGAAAACACGAATAGACCAGGACTTGGATTTGCGGCTTTGGCTCCCTGCTATGACCTAGAACTGCTCGGAAATTATTGTACTTCCTTCCCTTCCGCCATATTACAAATATCTCGTTCCGTATCTCACTCTCGGCACTCGCACGCTATCTTCGTCGTCAGATGCGCCAACCTGCTCTAACTGGATCCTCCCCGTGCCATCTCCCTCATCAGCAACGCGCAGCCGCCACATGGCTGTGCTTGCTGCAGCACAATGTCCCGACGAGGCTCCAGCCATGTGCTCTTTACCCAAGTCCGAGCCAAATGACATCCACTGCTCAATCGTGCCACGGATGACGAGGCGACGGGATGGGTACGATACGTAAAAAAGCAGCACGCCCCAAGCGATGATCAACCCAGAAGCCGCGAGCTGCCAACCAGGCCAGGTATTTCGCTCTACATTATCCTCGATCATCTCGCCAGTGTAAGAGGCTCGGTCACCTCTGCAAGGGTCGTAGGTATCAGACTCAGGTTCTCTCATGAGCCCGAGATCAACAAGCGCCGTCGGATCCAGTACTGCAGCCATATCAACGTGAAGATGAGATATCAAGAGGGCATATGCCAATTTGGAGTTTCTACGAAACAGATGGTTGGAAGTGCTGTAAGTAGCCTCTGTACTCCTCGGATCCATCGGAATGCCGCGGTCGAAAGCCATCTCAGCCGCGACCTGCTCGTACACATCCGGCCGGATGGGGAGCGGACAGTTGCCCTCAGAAGGGTAGAGGGTCCCATTGACAATGGAGGGACCAAGGCCCGCAGAAGAGAGGGATTTCCAGATTTCGATCGTGCAGTCGCCAGGAGCGACCCCATGCCAATGGCAAGCAAGTTCCGGGTTGTTGCGGGTACCGTTATCGCAGTTCACCAATAAGGGACCGCATGTACGATGGTTGGAAAGCTGGACTCCATAAGCCATGTCATCAGTTCTCTTCACAACTGGTGCTGATATACCCAGCACAAACGGCCCGTGAAGGTGTCCTCTAAAATGCGGGGACAGTTCCATGAAGTTGTGCCATCCATAGGTTGCTTGCCAGTCGTCAGATGTGTCAGGCTCATGACGCACCGTAATAAAGTTCTCTGCAGCGGTGATCAGACCGTACAGGCCGTCAACTCCCATGAGAGCGTTGAACTTCCCCAAGAATCCGTTTTGATCGCTGTGCCACCAAGGACCGCAACCAATGAGAGGAGTAGAGTAATTAACCCATTGCCTAGGGATGACTGAACGAACTTCCAGTGACCTCGTAGTAAAGGCTAATCGGTAGGTTATGCCAGCGCCTATATACAACAAAATAGAACCGGCGGCGAAAGCGGTCGTCCTCCACATGCGTAGACGCCAAAACAACCACCGTTTCGAGGGCATCTTCATCTCGAGCATGTCAGAGAGGTCTCGCTGACGAATTCCGGAGGCGATGAAGGTGCCGGCTTCGACTGAAGCGACCCGGAAGATCGCTCGGAGGCTGCATGTCCAGGCAATCGCTGTCACGATACCAAAGAGCACGAGAGGGAAAAACTCTGCCGGTCCATGAAGAGGTTCTATTCGTCCTCCGTACAATTCCTGACCGCGATCATAGTCTTTTTCGTTGAGAGTTAACGCTGCGGCATTCTAAATCCCCACAAAGCCAACGACAATGGCGATAGATCCTGCTGCGGCAGTCAAGGAATCTATCTGATCTTTTTGGCGCACGATTCTGCCGATATCTCGCGGGTCATGAGAGCCTTTATGGAACGTTAGTGACACATCCTGCCTGGCGGGTTCGATTCACTCACCTGAGCATGGTCTGCCGTGCACTTGCTGCTCTTCTTCATTCTTCCACGCAATCAGAAGGTTTCGCTTCGCAAGGGTGAGTTGAGGCATATGCTGTAGAGAGATGCGGTGAACGTCGTTCTCCAGAGCACCGGATGATGAGAGGCACACAGGATACCAGGCTGTATTGCCAGATATTGGGTTGTCTATTTTCGGATGTTTCGGAACTGCGGGGCCAGCATTTTGCCACAATTGATCTTTCATGGGCGCAGCTCGAAGGCTGTGCAATCCGCATTCGTCGTCATGCAGACTTGAAGCCGGCCACTGCCATAAGGATTTGCTTCGTGGTGGGACCATTTGACGGAAGACGACAACGTTGTGAGGTTGACGAAATTTGCTCGACTCCAACAGTACCATAAATTCCGAAATTCATCACGTTTACCACGACGTGTATCATGACCGATTCTATCACCAGCCAAGTCCCCAGCACGTTTATGAGCTCATGTACGCTGCCTCAACAACTTTCCGAGATTCCTTCAATCTGTGAAGCGAAGGAGTCTCGCGGAGGTTCTAAACTATTCAGCAGAACGCCATTTGAAGATGCCGGAAAACGGAACCATACTAGACTTTAAGAACGGATTAAAAGCGTGGTAGCGATACTCGATACTATCACTCTTGTGAAGGTAAAGATGTAGAAGTTGGTTACTCGGTAAGGTTCCTACTGTCGCTTGCAAAAAGTGCGGCCGTTTGGAAATGAACTTCATCCACCCCCCCCCCTCTAAGGCTCATCATTCTACAGAGCACGCGCAATGCTTTTACCTTAGTTAAATACTTTTAAATACCTTCCTTACGGCTGTATCTGTCTATATTAGTGTTTATCTAGGTATATTTTAAGGGATATGCGGTAGGAAAGCTTTAAGTATTATAAAAACCGCGCACGCGTCCGGGCTTTCGAAGAAAATTAAGTGCACCACGAAACTATATATTTTAGTAGATTATTAGCTATATAGCGCTGCTACTCTTCTTAGTTTTTAGCTATTAAATAGCTGAGGCTGTGCTGAATCTTTTAATAGTATTGAGTTATATCCTAAGCGTTAGATCGTTGTGTAAAACGTGGTTTTGGTCTTTAACAATCGAGGGGGGGGTGGATGAAGTTGTTTTCCAAACGGCCGCACTTTTTGCAAGCGACAGTAACGTCCATAGCACGTCATAGGTTTGCCCGTTATACTTCCAAATGGGCGATTTCAACGCGTCTCTAGAGAATCTACACAACACGCAACCAGCTTCTGCTGATTCCTCGACCGCCTTCCATGATTCGTGGTATGGGTATTTCTCTCCCACCGCACCAAGCCTGCATATTTCGTCGTACGAAAGCGCCCTACATCGGTCGCAGTAATCTGTGTCGGACTGCATCACCGTCTACGCTTCGGCATGACTCATGCTGTAACTACCCACAGGAAAGCTTTGTGGAGGTCTGTCTTAAGAATGGGAGAGTATGAGGGCCATTCCAGGCATCGAGTTTGCCAGGACGCCAAGGACAGCTTTGTCAGGTGACTTCATCTCTAACCCTCATTCGATCGAGCTGCCGTCAGCAAGACGTGAGTGCCTTACTCCAGGTTATCAGATGTACCTAGGTTCCTGAAACGTTTTATATACAGCCTTAGGGGTATCTCATGCGTTCCGTTCGTAGCGCATTACTCCTCGGATAACCAGCGATACGTAAAACAAACCAGATCCGCAAGCGCCGGCATTCCCACCACCGCTAGTGTGGAAAGAATTGAGAGAGTAAAAACTGTAGATAATCCGCCGAGCCAAGACGCCAGAAATCCCACCCTGTCATTTCACCCATTACTCCCGAGTTGTCAACGTCTTAGCGTCATCTTCTCATCATTGCATTATCAACCCAGACCACCCCTCTTAATCTCCCCGTTCCATCCAACCCCTCCTCCTATCCCTCGCCGTCCTCCGCTTCAGCGCCAACTGCGGCGTCCACACCCCGGAGAAGAGATCCTCACACTCATCCTCATCCTGACTATCAAACTCGACCTCCTCATCGGCCCCTCCTTTCCCTCTTCCACCCCCCACCGACCCCCCACCCACCCCCTCCTCCTCCCAACTAACCCCCCTACAAATCCTCCTCGTCTCCAGAATAAACTTCCCCACCTTATACCTCTGCCCCTCCTCCACAGCATCAACATACTTCCAGCCTACCACGCTCCCACAGACCGCACAGCTGATATCCGCCACGGTATGCGCGCCCGTGACGAGCTGTCTCGGGACGGCCTTGTGGACGTGCGTATTGACCAGGTTGCCCTGGTCGCGCTGGGCGATCGACGATGGCCGGATGCCGAGAGTGAGGAGCTGGGCGGTCGTGGGTGGGGAGACGAGATAGGCGCGGCCGTGGCGGCCCGTGAAGCCTTTGCTGATGATGCTGGAGGAGGGGGCCAGGTCGGTGAGGCAGCGGGCGCAGCGGAGGTGGGAGGTCGTGTCGGCGAGGTAGGAGGGGGCGGGCGGGCTGGAGGACGTCGATGATGTTGGCGACGTTGGTGAGGAGGAGAGGTCTGGGACGGTGGTCGAGGTGCTCGATCGGCGTCGGAAGGGCAGGGAGGGGAGGAGGTAGATTGGAAAGATGGCTGGAGGGCTGATGGAGGAGGGGAACGGCATGGTGACGGGGCTGTAGAGCTACGAGCGGAGGGGTGGAATGGTAACTGGAGGCGTCGCTCTACTGCGAGCAAGAAGTGGTGTTGAGAGGCGCGAGAGCTCCCGGTATAGACAACTCCGCCCTGGCGGAGGGCCGGCCTCCCGCTCGACGCGTTCGGCGCACAGTGGAATGGTGTGACACAGATGACAGCTGCCAGTGGTGATGTGAGACAAGGGAGAGCTGCGGGCGCGGAGAGGTATCGATAGGTGATAAGTAGCCGGCTGCAGCCGATAGGCGGATGGCGCGGATGAAGCCGATCACAACCGTCAAGCGGATGTCGCAGAGGCGTGCCCAGTAGTTGATAGCTAGCGGAAGGCCGTGCTGGAAGGAAGCTTCAATATGGCAGCAGAAGGAGAAGAGTCAGACGAGAGAGAGAGGCGCATAGATAGTGAGGCGGAGTTCGGTTGGAAGCTCCGGATATAACTAATCGTGACAAGACAGCTCGTCCATGAACGTCACGAGGCCTGCTACTCGTAACGGCCGCCAATCGGGGTGCTGTGGACGACACCTCTAGCGGCTCTATCACATGGGCAGCAGAACTTGAAGGACAACGAAAGAGGTATGTAGAACAACATGGAGCTGAAGTACTGTCTATGAGATGGCATGTCGTTTATCGTCTACTCTAGGTGTTACTTGGAGGCATGATGCTATCTACATGCCCCGTGCATCCCAAGGTGTGAGAGCCACAGAGCAACTGATGCTCCCACACAGGACTTTTGTGCAGAGCTCATAAGGATGTTTGCCAATCCTTTCCGCTTAAATGAATGGTAAACTCCCAAACGCCAGAGACGCTCAGAACAGCCCGTCTCGTGATCAATCAAACGTGATCTTCGTAGCCTGCTTCGTCTCGCCGACATCCTTATAGAACGCACCATAGGCGTCATGGCTCTTCTTCTTGACCGTCGTGCCGAACTTCAGCAGCTCCTCGGGTACCGGCTGGTTCGCCGCCTTCAGAACGTTGATCAACCTAGTCTCACCGTCAGCTCATGTCCTGGGGTCCGCCTCTAGGGACGGATAACTTACGAGCCTGACAGCCCCTTATCATGCTCCGTGAATAGCGTGATAGCCTTGCCTTCCTTCCCAGCTCTGCCAGTCCTACCAATCCGATGGACGTAGTCCTCTGCTGTGAGCGGGAATGTAACGTTGATGACCAGCATTACAGCCGGAATATCCAGGCCTCGTGCTGCGACATCGGTGGCAACCAGTATCGGCACCTTGCCCTGCTTGAAAGCTTCCAGGCTGGTGGTGCGCTGTGTTTGGCTGAGGTCACCGTGGATACCCGCAACTCTGAAGCCCTTGGACCGGATGAAGTTTTCGATCCGAGTAGCTTCCTTCTTGTAGAGGCAGAAGACTAGGATACGGTCGTCCTTATTCTTGCCGCTCTGATACTGCTTCAGAAGTTGCAGAAGCCTGTACTCCTTGTTGCGTGGATCCACGACCTCGACGGTCTGCGTGATGCGCGTATTGGCTCGCAGCTCGCCAGTAGGATTGTCCCCGATGGCAATCTTGACAGGCGAGGTCATGAAGGTTGCTGCAAGCTCACGGACAGACTGTGGCCAAGTAGCAGTAAACATGAGTGTTTGTCGCTTAGACGGCGTCTGGCCGATGATCTTGCGGATGTCTTCCTCAAAGCCCTTGTCGAGCATCCTGTCCGCCTCATCCAGGACCATGTATCCCACATTGCTGAGGTTCGCGGCACCCTCGTTGATCAAGTCGTTAAGCCTACCAGGAGTCGCAACCACAATGTTTGCAGTCTTCAATGCTTCCCGCTGGTCGTCCTTCGCTACGCCGCCGTACACGCATACAACTTTCAACCCCGCCGGCGTCGCCAGCTTGACTAGCTGCTCATATATCTGCATCGCAAGCTCTCGTGTCGGCGAGACCATTGCAGCTTTGACGCCCTTGCGCTGCTTCTGTGGGAGCGAGGTGATGTAGCGTATGCAAGGCACACCAAAAGCAAGAGTCTTCCCCGATCCGGTCTCTGCAACACCGATAACATCTCTCCCGGCGAGCAACGGAGGCCATGCCGCAGCTTGTATCGGGGTGGGAGAGGCAAAGGCCGCGAAAGGCGCTCGCTGCGCCTCGTCTGTGACTGGTAGGTAGGGGAAGGACGTGATGGGGCGGTACTTCGGCGACGAGCTGAGAGGGTCGGTTACGGTGATGAAGTTGGAGGCAAGGAAGGCGTCAATCTCGGATTGCGGCAGGGCACTTAGTTTGGGGTCCTCGGTGTAGCCGCTCAGGACTCCAGCGGGCGCGGGCGCGGGCGCGGGCTCCGGACTCGTCGCAGACGATTGTGCCTTCGAAGCCGCAGCAGATGTGTTGTAGGATGCAGCAGCGTCGGTGGCGGTAGTTTCGGAAGCTGGAGTATTCACTCCAGACTTCTTCTGCTCCTTCTTTAGGGCTTTTAGGCGGGCCTTCTCAGCTTTTCTAGCAGCCTTCGCCACGGCTTTTGCGTCCTCGCCCTCAGCCATTGTAGTTTCGCCATCGGTTTCTCGCGGCGTCTCTACGGCGGGAGCCAGTGCTTCCTGTGCTCCCTTCTTTGCGCGTTTTGCGGCTTTTCGTGCAGCCTTTGCCGCTTTGGCATCCTCTTCACTAGCAGTGTTCACTGGCGTAGAGACCTCGCTGGCTTCCTTGCTCTTGCTTTTGCGTTTTCTGGTCTTCTCTATACCAGCTGGGGCGGATTCATCGCTGGGCTGCTCTTTCCGGCTCTTCTTTCTGGGTAGGGCTTCATTGCTTGCAGTAGAATCGCCTTCAGCGGCCACGTCAATAAGTGTCCTTTTGCTCATGGCTGCGGTTCTGGTCGTGAGAATTTATGAAATTGGGATTCGCCGTTGCTCGTTGATCAATTCGGATTGCTCGAACTTTTTTCTGGCGCAAAGTCGGCTGTCGGTGTTTTCGCGGCCGCCATGCCGGGTTTCCAAGTTGAGGAACCCATGAGGTGTAGTTACGACTCCAGATATTATCACCATACCGTGCGATATATCAAGAGCTAATCCATGAGATTCAAACACCCGACAATGGAGGGGAATTCTGTCTGTCCACTCTGCAGAGAGTCCCGCCTTTCACAATTTGTGTCACGTGTGCATGTGATATGCGCTATTAAGCCAAATGTCACTTCATTGAACTCCACAGGACAGACCATACTACCCCAATGCCCTCGCTGTCGCTGAAGCCCACAAGGCCCCCGTTCTAGTGAGAGCCGCGCATCTCACGCATCCGTAACCTGCACCCACTCCAGCAAAAGCCTCGTACACCTCCAGCCCATCTCAACCCCTCGTGATCTCTCCATCGCCATTCATATCCAGTCCAAGAAGCACAGCTTCTCCAACAGGATCCATATCGCTCGGTGCAGTGGTGGCATGGTCAGAGTAAGGGCCCAGGGCGCTGTCTTTCCGGTCGTCGGCCGCCTTTTCGACCCTGTCGACAACGGCTGTTGCGATGTTTGACACGACAGACGCGACGCTCTTTGCGCCTTCCTTCACTGTCTCGACTATGAACTCGGTGGCGCGCTCGGCGGTGGGCATGAGACCATCCTGATGGAGTTTAGATGCTGTGTTTTGAGTGAGTTATAGGAAGGTGATACGGACCTCTTTGCTGCACAAGGGTTCTGCGGTAGGGGAGTCGACCTTGCTATCTGAGACTTCAACAGGCCTTGCTGGGTCTTCGCCGCCCTGCACACTCGGAGCTGCTGGGTTCATGCTCTCGTTGTCGCGGTTGGTTTGAAAGTCGGCCATTCTTGCTTCTTGTTGTGGGTTGCTTTTGCTCATTCGTTCGATGATTGTAGACCTCGAAATGAAAGTTTGGGAAGATTCGGTTTGAAGACTTTGGTTGTGAATGTTGATTGTTAGTGAAAGCGCACATGACTGCCTTCCACATTGAGCAGCTGCGCGGTCTGTTTCACAACAGCATCCCAGCGGCGAGGGAGCCCAGGACAAACAAGCAACACTACACCTAGGCACCCGACCTCGAGCGTGCCAAAATTCATTCGGAACGGAATTTCGCTCAGGTTTACAGGCGCCTGTAACAACAACACGACACTCATGTCTCATAAACGTGATACACACCGGATAAGCTGTTTACCGTTCATCTCCTCGTATTCCTCGCAACCATCTTCCTCCTCTTCTCAAACCTCTCCCCAATCTGCGCCCCACTCCCCCTCGGCCCATCCTCCACCGGCCTCTTCCTACTCCTCTCAAGCGCGCCGCCGGTTCCGCCCTTCCTCTGCGTCAACTTGTCTATCCGATCCAGCCCAGCCCCTAGACCCCGCCACTCCTCCCCGCCATACCCGCCTTCCCGTCCTCTATTCCCCTTCTTCGCCCTCTCCTTCTTGCTTTCTCTCGGCAAACGCACGAGATTGGTCTCCTCGTACGCGCGCCTCTCGGCGTCTTCGTCCCGCTCGCGCTGTGACTTGGTGCGGCGGCCGCCTGAGGTGATCGTGCTGCCTATGCTGGGCTCCGCAACGGGTGCCGTGGAGAGCTCGGTGGCGATGAACTCGTCCATCGTGGCGGACTTGGCTGGCTTGCGAGGCCCTCGTTCTTCGCGACCGCGAGTGGTGGGCATAGCGGTGGCAGTAATCCGTGGAGGGCGATATACGCCATCGTTGGCTGGGGTGGCAGCTGTGCGTTGCACCGCCGCGGCGGGTTTGGGACGCTGGAAGGCTGCGGGATTGGGGCGGTATGAGAGTTCGTCAATATCTGCTGCAGGCGCGTTGGCTGACTCGGCATCGTTGGCTTCCTCGTCTGACTCTTCGTCTGACTCGCCATGGGCGTCCGGTTTCAGTTCGCGTGCAGAGGGTTTAGCGACGCCGTTGCTAGGTTTGTGGGACGCTGAGCGGTCAGCGTCTTCGGCAGCTCGGACGACCTTGTCGATTTGATATTTTAGGCGGCCTTCGAGGGGCCGTACGCCTTTCTCGAGATAGAGTCGTAGCTGCACTAGCTTCTTAACCACCTCATCATCGAGGCTTTCGCCCGTTTCGGCGCTCCCTGTCGCTGCGCTGGAGGCATTTCTGATCTTCAAGAGGATGAGGAACACCAAGTTCTGGAGGTATGAGAGCAGCAGCTCGTTCTTGACGTCAAGTAGAGATATACCATCCTGCGGCGGGAGCGCTGCGGCGGATTCTGGCAGCGCGGTGGAAGCAGACTCGAGGGAGGAAGTTAGACTTGCGAGAAGCGTCGGCAATGAAGTATCCACGGCTGTAGCCATCGCGTTAATTGCAGGAAGCCCAGGTGTAAAGAGCTTAGGGAACTTGAGTTGCGGCAGAGATCAAAATTTCGGTTTGACGGTTAGCCCTATCGGGAGATTCCGATATCGATAGAGATCATCCTCAGGCATCAAAACATCTGTGACCAGGAACGGTATCAACCTGAAGCAATACATTTTATTCGCAGCTGATTACCTTCTCTAGTCTCCGACCATCAAGCAAGCAGATATCTGTAATTGCTAGACATAAAGTATCAGAAGAGGTTATATCGTCGGCCTGTACCGGATGTGTCCTCTAGTAAATTATCCGTCTCTTGAGAATTCATCCAATAGCTGTCTAGAGTTTATCACAACTGGAAGCTGGAGAAGCAGCCGTGTGCTCGCTTTGACATAAAGCTGTGCTGGAACCGTATGCCAGGCAAATGTGAATTTGGCGGTCAAGCCGCATTACCATCTATTATGCCCTTATAACGCCCGCCTGACAATGATCAAGAACCACATGGTCTAGTGATACAGCCCAGCTTGCTCCTTGCCCGATGCTGCTGCTGCAATTCTACACGCATCCCCTTTACACGATCGTCTCCAACTCCCTCGCATAGCCCAGCGTGTTCTCAATCACTTTGTCGCTCGTCACCAGGATGTCCTTCTCCGAGCCCATCAGATCCTGATTGTGCTGTGGGAAGTATATCCGGCCGTCCTTCGCTATCCAGTCGCGCTGCCTCGCGAACTGTACGACGGCACCTTCGCTGTCGAGGAAGAGCAGGTTCTTGCAGTTCGCGATGGGAACGCTCGAGTAGGCTCGCTCGGAGCAAGATGCGATTTCGGATCGGATAGTATTGATGAGGACCTGGAAGCGATGTATAGGTTAGCAAGCTGCCGTCTCCGAGACACTGGATCTCTTGGAAAGTGAAGCGGCGGCGGCAAACCCACCTCGGAGAAAACTCCAAACTCCTCGCTCGGCACCCTCTCACTCGTCGTCTCGCCCCACACCTTGTCGTACGCGCCCTCCATAAGCGCCTGCTCCAGCCGAATCGGATACTGGATAAACACGTCATCCTCCAAGCCCTTGCCTCCCCTTCCGTGCTCCCTCGCCTGCGCAGCCGCCACCTCCAGCGACTCCAGCAGCGTATGGAACCCTGCGTAGTCCCCCATACTCAACAACAGCAGCAAATATAGCCCCGTGATCTTGCTCGCGTTGCCGCCTTCCCGGGGTAGCACGTCCTCCGGGAGAGAGTAGAAGGGCTGCAGCTGCTGGAAGTAGCGCGTGAAGCTCTCCGGGTCTTTGAGGTGGATGGATGTCAGGGCGCCGAGCTCGAGGGCTTCGCGCGCGAGGCGGAGATGGGGTTGCGAGGTCTGGGGGGAGGGGATCAGGGCGTTGAGCTTTAAAAGGGCGATTTTGGCGCGTGAGAGGAGGGAGGTGGATTGTGTGTAGTTGTGGCTGCCGAGGGACTGGTGGAGTTGCTTGAGGAGGTTGCGGAGGTCTTGTTCGGCCATGTTGACGGGTGCTTGGTGGGGTATCGGAGTGGTGATGTGTGAAGATGGCAGAGATGGTGGTGTTCGCGGATGCGGTTGCTCTGGTTGAAGCTTGTCGGCGAAGCTGCCAGAGCTGCGAGACGGGCTTGGCGCAGCTGTCATGGCGGACCGCTCGTTCTTCCGCAAGAGCAAGCTCGACATCAGCTTTGCAACATTTCTTGACATCCGCAACCGCCTACCGGCAGATAAGGGCTTCGTTTTCATGTTCACCAGAGTGAAGTCAATGGGGTGATCACATCTGGCCTACTGTAGGCACACCTTTATTGCGTCTAAGCCGAAGCACAAACTATGATCAGCGGACTCCAGTCTCGTGTCACGCTCTAGACATTCAGGCTCTGACTATAGAGCTTCAGCCGCAAAGCGTTGCAGTCATGTCGGGGCTCCCAACGCGTCCTATTAAAGAGATGTCACTCGCTGAACTGATGGCTTGGGGCGCTTGGCCAGCGGGGCATAACTCATACACCCTCCTCTGGTCAAGGCGAGCCCATGAGTATCTCATTCTTAGAAGCTATAAGTAAACGCGGCTGTTAACGTCATCATGAAGACAAGTGTAACTCTCGGGACCATCGAACCTTCCATAGTGTATTTGTTTCTCTGCGATACCCACTTCGAGCATCTTCCTGCCTGTCGTATAGATATAACAAAAAGTACAGCATGTCAGAAGCAAGGTATATACCAACGATTCTGGTTCGGCTGAATTTTGCTGTATTTTCATTGTCGTCTACCACGCCCAAACCTCCCCTTTGCTTTCGAGTTCTTATTCTTGATCTTCAGCTTCCGGAAGTTAGCATGCGCTTGCGCGCTTATCTTCTTTGCTGTCTTCTTCAGCAGACCATCCTTCGCTCCCGCGTCCGGCACCGCTGGTTTTGACGCCAGTTCTGGCGCTTTCTTTGATTGTGTTTTCCGTCTTTTAGAAGCGTGGGAGATAGTGCTATAGTCTGATCCGTCGTCGTTTTTTGAATGCTCATTGTCGAAATCTCCGGCCGGATCGTCGCTCGTTGCAGGCTTCAGAGAAGGCGGTGCTTGAGTGCCTGGCACCGCATCCTCTGCCTCGCTCTCGCTGTCGTTGGCAGACGCACCCTGCGGCGCCTTCGGTTTTACGCGAACAGGGCGCACTGTTTCCCGAAATTAGCAACACATCAACTTCCGAAGAAACCCATCTTGTGACTTACTGATAACCCTCTTCGTCTGCCTCTTCAGCCCCTTCTTCTTCCACACCTTCCTCGGGTTCCCATCGCGATCCAAACTTCCCAGATCCCCTCCCTCCTCCTCGCCCAACTCATGATCAGATTCCACAAACCCATCCGGACCCAGCCCCACAGCCTGGCTATCCTGCACCAGCATCTCCGCGTTCCTACTCTTCTTCGGCGGTGGCATTGAGCCCGCTGCTTCCTCCTCTTCCATCTCCCGCATGAGCTCGAGTTCCCTGTCTAGCTCGTCTTCCTGCGCCTGCTTCATCTCCCTGATCATCCCGCTTAAGCTCCGCCCAAATGTCCGCTTCTTCCAGGGCGCGAAGGCTGGACGCCGAGGGCTCAACGTCGCTTCTTGTCCACCGTCCTCCTCAATGACTGCTGACAGCAGCGCGTGTGAATCTCGCCGCAGGAAATGCGGCGTGGCTAGCAACCGCTCGCTCATCGGCGTGGCGACCCCATCATCTCCACGTTTCCGCTTCGTCGGCGTCGCGAAGGTGTCGAGCAGGAAGCGCTTGCCTTCTGACAGCGGCGTGCGACTCAGCTTAGTCGAGGGCGTGTCCACGTCGCTCGGTGCTGCGCGCTTTTTACTAGGCGTCTGTGCGGGGAAGTTCCCGTCGATGCCTCCCAGCACTGTCCGCTGGGCCTTGCTAGGTGTTTCGGCGGAGGAGGGCAGCATGTCGAACAGCCCGATTACGATGCCGTCTTTCTGGGGCGTGGGGCCGATCATTGTGCGGACGGCGACGGGGGTGAAGTCGAGTTTGGAGACAGAGGAAGGCGCGGCTAGAGTGGCGTTGCCCGTGGGATTGCCTATTTTCTTCGGTGTTGCGGCTGGTATACTGCGGCGCTTGGAGGGTGTTTGTGAAGCTTCTTCGACGAGCTTTGGTTTCCGGGCTGGTCTCCAGGGTTCGGCGTCTGGGATTTTGCCGGAGAGAATGTCGCGTAATCGGTTGTATTCCTTGTATTTCGATGCTGCAATCCCTTATATCAGTATCGCACAAGTATACCGAGTCGTCTGGTATACCTGTGGCGGCATTGGCCTTGATGTCTTCGCGGCCGGCTTTGCGACCGCTGTTGGCGGCGGAGAACTGCTTCTCCCATACTTTAAGCTCTTGCCGAAGCACCGTGCATCTTTCGTCGACTTCGGGATTCTCAATCGCCATTTCGTCGTTATACTCTGTGGATAAATGCAAAGCGGGCGAGAGAGCTGTCGCGTGGGGTTTTGGTGATGCGCGACTGATCGCGGCAGACGCGCCGCGGTTGTGGCTGAATCGTTCAAGAACCCGGCGCGCGTAAAGTGCAGCTCACGTCATCGTAGCTGGTCAACTCAACTCAACTCAGATGGAAAGCTCAAGCCATTGAATTCTGGTCTTCTAGCGACGGTTGATTGAAAGCGAAGTCACAAATCGAACGGTCTGCCTTGTAGTCATCTGCAAAGACCAGCATAGTGAAATCCACCCGCAAGCTCCTCTGTCCGCTCCTGAAACATCAGAAAGCCACCCATTCAACAGGCTACCGTCGCCCAGAGCCCCCCCCAGCTCCTTCGTTTTAGCACTCGAAGCGAATTGATGTGCGCAAGAACAGTTCCGTTGAAATGAATGTACGGCCATCCCGTTACGCAAAGCCAAAGACCCCGCCCGCCTCATTAAATTTTGTCTGATACTCGCGCAGATCAGCCCAGTGCCTGAGTTCGCTTTCCTCATCATCGAGTTGATGTTCTTGGACGCCATTGGCAGGGCTCACCCGCTCAAGGCTGACAAGAATCTCGAGGAAGCGAGCGAGGTACTGCTGTGCTTGATGGGCGACCACGCCCTTTCGTATCTTTGGGCCGTCATCCAGGAGTGTCGAGGCTATCGATCTGATTTTTTGTGTCTGTAAAAAGTCTTAGCAGCGGCACGTCACCATGTAGTTGCAGGAGGCACCTACCAAGCTGTCCGCATTTGGCTCCATGTTGATCTGGCTAATGCTTCCCAGCACCACCAGTAAGTCTTTAACGATGCTCTCCCTCTCAGCGCCCATCTCTTGGTCCGTAAGGTCGTAACCTGGCGTCGACGGCTGCCCCATCATCGCATCCAAGCCAGCCGCCGCGATGCCGGGCGAAGTAGAAGCCGACCCAGTCCCCTTCATCCGAATGTGTACTTCAGCAAGATTCCAGTACTTTTCCACGATGTGTGACCGCGTAGCCAGATGGCTAACGTAGACGTTCGCCTTTTGAATTTCAAACTGGACTCTTCTCCGTTCTTCTAGCGAGGCCTCGGGATCTGCGTCAAAACTGCCAATAAGCGCCGGATCATGGTATTGCATGTTTGGATAGTAGGATTGACCTTGCTGTCCGCCGTACTGATCGGCTGGCGGCCACATGCCCAGCTCAGGTGGAACCCGATCTAGTGCTCGCTTGCAGGCTTTGAGAGACCCGACAATGACGTGCTTCTGTCGTTCCCAGTCGAAGCAGTGATCGATCCCGTAAGCAATCTCCATAGTCACTAGCGGTTCGTAGGACAAATATATTTGGACGTTGAGGTTGAAGCCGGTAATAAGCGACACCACGCCTGGCGGCTGCTGCTCGATGTGCGCCGGATATATGTAGATGTCATCGACCTCAAGCGGCAGTGGTGGATGCGGCTCGGAAGGTGTCGAGGGCAGTATCACGAGTTCGCCATATGTTGCCCCTAGCTGCTGCATCGATCTGTACAAAATCCTGTTAGCCTCAGATTTACTCTGTGTTCAACATCTCAGCTAAGGACTTACTTCATGCCCACGAACACTGTCCAAAAGAGCCTCCTGCACATCTCTTGTGTGATGAAGTCGACGGAACCTGGTCGCGATCCGTCAAGGCCGGGAAGGACTGGGGCCACTCCGAACGGCTCATGGTTGCTGTGGTGGTGCAACCCCAGACTCCTTATGATTGTCAAGCACTCTCCAAAGTAAAGACGACATTGACGCCACCGAAATGTGTACGCGCCTGTCAATCCAAGGAAGTAGCTAGTAGCCGCATCGTACACGTTGAGGTCGTCCTTCTCCAGATACCCTGACCCTCGAGCCGCGACGCAGACTTGCTGGCACCTGTTGACCAGGCTCATGTGGTTCGGGAAGAGGTTCTCTTTCCCTCGAGCCTTCAAGTGTTGCCGCGGTTTTCGAGGGAAGGAGGCGACGAGTATGCCAATCATTGAGGACAGCAACGCCAGGAAAGGCCGGTTGGTGTAGTCTTCCCGCTTTCGATATGCTTCTCGAAATGAGGGCTCGTGTGGGAACGGACATAACGGGTGGATGTACGTAAAATAGTCGTTGACCAGCAAGTCGATCACGTCCAAGGAGCATATTGACTCAGCGGATAGAGTGGGATGTGAGGACAGCGATGCGAGCGCATGGGCGGCATTCGTCGGTGAAGATGGCGTTGAGAGCCCTGACGCGGTGGGAGATTCCAGGCGCCGTTTCTTGATAGCTTCAGCGTGTCGGTTTGGTGGACCTCGTCGCCGGCTTGGTCGCTCGAAAGTGCATGGTATGTCTAGGGCTGCGCAGGCGCGACATGGTGGGCCGGATTCATCGCACTGCGAGTAGAACGCGTCAGGATCTTGTCGTACAGAATTGCGGTGATGCGGATGCGAACTCTTATGTCGCGTCTCCAAAGCGACGCGAAGGTTGGTCTGTATCTGAGCTTACCTTCACCTTGCGTATGCTACATGAGTCGCACGCCTTCCGTAGCCTGTTTCCTTTTGCTTGTCCATCGGGGCCAGCTTGAGATGTGGCGCGCGGCTCGCCGTTATTGACATTGTTCGCATGGTTCGGGTCGAGCAGACTTGGCTCGACCTTCGGATAGATGGGCTGCGCGTTGACAGACTGGTTGTAATGCTGTAGCTGCTCCTGGACCTGCTGGCTGGTTTCTGCAAGCTGCGCAGCAGAGACGGCTGGATACAGTGGCGGGTAATGCTGCTGGTCCGGCAATGGCGGCGGCGGATACTGCGACATTGGAGAGTTCATCCAGGCGGTCCGGGAGAACGCCGGCGGGCTATCACGCTGCATCGTCAGTAGAGCGCGGGGTGCGGCCGAGGAGGTTGATGTTCGGGGAAACTTGGGGTCATACTGGGCTGCGGTAAGTGGGCAAGGTAATATTAGACTCGGTGAACGAGTGGGCAGCGCGGGATGCAGTGGTGAAGAGGGTGGAACGCTAAGCTGATGGCGGAGAGGATTGCGCTTCAGCCCTGCCGCTGAGACTGAGACTGAGACTGAGATGCGGAGTGCCCAGGTGAACGGCGACGCCCGCGGGCTTCAGCGGAACGGACCTGGTGAAGGCTTGCAAGCGATTCGCGGGCTGTTTGATGGCTGCTGCACCTGCCTTGCGCCGTTTCACTCGGCCCGAATGGGGGCAGTTTGTGGTTGGGGAGTGCCTGTGGTGATGAGGGCGGGCGGGATCAAGTTCGCGGCACACCTGACGCGACGCCACGGTCCAGGCAATGCACCGTCACGATCGAGGGATTGCCACCATGTACTCTAGGATGTTGCAGAACAACACGCGCCAAACTCTGGCTGCTCGTGTCCCCATCTACGGTAGGGACCGCTGCCAAGGGGACACTGAGTGATCTACTGCCACCCTACAACCAAAAGAACTCCCTCTGGGCACTGTTGGACACCCGTTGCCAACCTGGAGGCTTAGAATTGGAAGCAGCAGTGAGGTGAAGAAGATGCTGGGCTTCTCAAATGAGTGAAGATGACTACCGTAAGCCAAGATCCTCAGCCACGCACCACGCCGTTTCAATCGTAATGCCCTGTGAAAACAAGCCTAAGCCCTCCAGACGCTAAGCGCAGCAATCCCACGGAAAGCTTCGCACTGTCTGGAACCCGCAGTTAGTAATCAGACATCACTATCGTCGCTGGCAGGTGAGTCCCTTGTCGGTGGCCTTGAGCTCCTACTCAGCGAGAAATCCAACACCTCACTCCGCGGCTCCACGTAGCGCCTCAAGCACCACCCGATCTGGATTGCACAGACTGTCTCGTTTCTTAGCGGGTCCACTTGTTTGCCTCTGACGAAGATGACCTGATTCTTGCTGTCTTCGCGGTCGTAGACTTTGTCTGAGGAGCCGAAGGCGATAACAGCAAGCTTCGGACGTCCCTTGAAGATGAACTGCGCCAGGCCAGCGAGAAGCTGCTCGTAGATCTTTCGGGGTAGGAGAGAAGTAGAGGGCAGGTTGTTTGGCCAAGTCGTAATATGGAGCGTCACAAGGTCTGGAAGATCATTCAAGCACTCCTGGATCATTCATTAGCTAAGAACTGGGATCATTCATGTGCGAGGGCGCCACTGCTCCTCAAGAGTACCTATATTGAGAAAGGGAAGGCTTACCACCCAATGCTTGAAGGAATCCGTAGTATCCCGTACAAGGCTAGTTGCCGGAAAGCCGACAGACAGCTGCTCCAGCTGCGAGCACTTGCAGATGTCCTGAAATGGGGTGTGCTCGTACACATGTTCTTCTTCATCGCTTGGACGCGAGTTCCGGTATGTATGAACCGTGAGCTGGTTAAGCGTCCGGGAGTGCCTTGTAATGCCTGCGGAAGCTGGAAGACTCCTCACACCCTGTATGTCGATGGTGAGTATCTCGATGCCGGTAACAAGGCATAAGAAGCCGTCCAGGGCGTTCAGTGCGTCCTCCTCGGCGTTGTCTTCGTGCTTGAATTCCAGGACTCTGAGCTTCTGTGGTAGCTTCGTGCTCTTGCTCAGCTCTGCGAGGAGAGCATCGGCTCCCGAACAGGAAAAGATACGGAGCTCTTGCACCGTGCCGAAGTCGATGAATTTGCAGTACGTTTCCGCCGCATATCGCAGGTGGATCTTTTGTAGAGTAACGTCTGTAAGCGCCAGCGGCGTGCATTTTGCGAAGGGTGACATATGGCCGAAGATGGAAGTCGTAATGAGCCCCGGCCCGGTGCTCGAATCGTTCAGTTCCCGGCTCGTAATTTGCTCTTCGCCGTCGTCAAAGAGTGCATGCAGAATCAGTCGCTCAACTTTGGGGGCTCTCTTCATGATGGCACCGCAGTAGTTCAGGACGCGAGTCCTGTTCGGATAAAGGCCCACCTTGGTGATCTTGGAGAACATCGTATCGAAGTTGGGAAGCTTCTCCAGCTCTGGAAGAACGTCGCGGTCTGTCAATATACCCTCGGCCCACTGCAGCCGCTTCTGCTTCTTGAAGAGCAGAAGCAGGTTGTCAGTTGAGAACTCGGTCCACGGATACCAGCTCATGTCTTCCAAAATGTTCTCTGGAAGAAGCTCGAGAATCATCCGGATGGCAAAGTTTGCCTGCTGCTGTCTAGCCTGGTGAACCTGAATGCAACAGCTGTCCATGTCGGACTGGTACAGATCCAGCTTGCGTATGAGCGGTAAGCCGATGTTGCGCGGGTTCAGAAAAGCACTGAGCTCCGAAATCATAGAGCTGCCGACATCGAGAACAACGCAGTTGTAGAGAAAGCGAACGGCGATCTCATGCAGCTGTTTGCACGTGAGGCAAACTCTGACGAGATCCGTGGGGCGAGCGATATGCTCGACTATGAGGGTCTTGATGTCTACGGAGAGGTCCGAGAACTGCTTGGGCGTTTTCTTCGCGAACTCCACAACGTCTGCTCTTGCAAGACACGGGGTTGAGGGCAGATAAGGCATCGCGTGGACTACGAAGCAGACGTCGGGTGGGTAAGTTGTAAGTAGGACGCGATTACACGATCCTAGTAGTCTCTACACGAGGACTCTCCGCAGTACCCCAGGTGAGGAGATAGAATTGGAGGGGTAGCTTGCGATAGACCTGAGAGCAGTGATGGTGGAAATTCTAGTGATAGATGGCGAGGGGAGGTGAGCAGAAGTACGGCCGGAGTTTATGTTTCAGCCTCGCGGTGGCCTGTAACGATGGCAAAGAATCGATGGAGAGCGGAGGTAGAGAACAGCGAGCAGCTGGCGAGTGAGAGGGACAGATACGGTAAAGACCTTGCCTTTCTTTCATGGCCAGGCAGCGGCAACTGAAGCTTTCAGCGTTATCGCTCGCACAAACTCCGTGGCTGCCTAGGTAAGGAAGATGACTGAGCCTCATTCACAAAGTAAGCTCCATTCGTCGAGGAGATGGCGCCAAGATGGGACTTCCGCGCCTGACGCCCAACAGTCCGCGCGCATCTCCTGGACGGGGGATTCAACTTTGCCATATGAGGGTGGCTGCAGCTTCGATCATTGGCGCCTCGGCTTGCACGAGCATCAGACTGCCTAACCGGTAGGGTTCGTTCAACAGTGCGGAGAGCTTAGGTACTTCGCCGGTCAGCTCGGGCGCTGCTGGAAATACAAACATCACGGGCATCGACGTTATGTAAGGCGAGGCTGAAGCCCAGCAGTTTTGGGAAGGCAGAATTTCGGGACCCAACTTTGAAGTGTGGCCGTCCTTCAGAGGCAGCTCAACGGCTGATCAGTACTCGGGAACATGGTGGGTTTGAAGATGCCACGGCAGTTCGAGAACACTCATAGCATAACCAGGCGTAAGATACTACTCTGAGTTGTATCCTGCAAACAACACTAGCGAACTGACCCTACTACATGGTGGAAATCCCAAAACCAGACGCCCGTGGCGATATGCTCGTATATGCAAACAGAGTAATTAGCATCACTAGAGGTACTTCTTCGGCGCATTATCCCTCCGTCTCCTATACACGATATATGCGCCCAGGAGCATGATCTGGAAAGCAATCACCACAAACGCGAAGAGCCCCACCTTAGGCCGAGAGGTCGACACGACTGTTGCAACGTCAGCACTTAGTTCCTTGTCACCGCACGCAGGACTGCTCACTTTGGCTCATTGCTGCAGGTATACCCTCGGACAGACTCAAATGGGTGTCTTTCAGGGTGTTCTGCAAGCTGGTAAAGTGCTCCTTGTAGTCTTTCCCCTCAACATCCTTCTGTATCCTCACAACAATCCCTTCAATCTTCTGAATAGTCCGCTCCATGGCCGCAACCTTCTCGTTCGCTGCACGTGTCCGGTCCGCAAGCTCGCGATGACGCTGTTCGGCCGTCTGCTCGAGCTTTACCATTTGGCTTTCGTGGTTCTTGCGGAGCATGCTTAGCTCGCGGTAGACGTTGTTGACCTGGTGCGCTGCGGATTGCAGACGGTTGTGGAGGTCCCCGAACTGGTCTTCGACGGATCTGTAGGAGGAGGCAGGCGCATCGGGAAGGTCGCGCAGTGCTTCTGCCAGAGGTGGCTGGTCCTGTTGCTGTCGGTCTGCGCGGACTTGTTGCTGGGACTGCTGGTGAGGCTGATTTTGTGGTACGCGGTGGATCTCCTCTCGTGAGATTGAGTTTGTGGTCGAGACGACGAACTTGTTGATTTCGAAGCTATCCGGCGATTCCGCTGAGGCGGCGGAAATGCCGAAGTGGTAGCCTGGGGGAAGGGAGATCTAGCAGAACGATTAGCACGCAAACGTCAAACAAAAGATGGACCTCATACTTTGTCGCTTCTGATACAAGATCGACCATCCACCAGAACTTCGAATCCATGTGATGTCTGCTGCAGTCGCAATTTCGTTGGGTCGCCCCGGTTGCGGTACGCATAGTCGCAGATGCCAAACGACAGAGTGTCAACATTATGATGGTCCTTGTAAGATATCGATCCGTCGTTCAGAAACCCCCGGATGCTTCCACCTCTTCCACCATATTGGTCCAAGGCAAGAACCAGCCCGTCGAACTTTGGCACGGTGTATAGACTCGAAAGCTCGACAGCAGACGGTCCGTCTTTTGCATACCACACCTGCAGATTGCCGCCCCCTCGCTCTGGGCCAGACGCCCGGAACTCAAGGTCGACCACCCATTCTCGATGCGGCAGCGGGTTATCTGCCCATAACGCACCACGCTTGTTGCCCGGATATGGAGGTGTGAGTATGACGCGGTCAGACAGCATGTCCGGTGTATGGCCTTCCCCAAATGTGTGCCATCCTGGTATCGTTCCCGAATTCGGCGATATGCTGCCTGGCTTGTGCCCAAAACTGAGTCCTTCGACAATGTATTGTGCGTGTACGGTGGAAGCGGCGAAAGCGCACCAGGCGGCCGTAGCCAGGCTCCGAGCGGATATGTGCATCGTGCGGACGAATTGTAGACTATGTATTGTGTACAGTGAGATGGTGCGAGGAGGCGCAACTATGCGCTTCCAAATCCGGCAACGTGGTTCTTTGAAGGCGGCAGGCTACTTTCTTTCTTTAAGGCGGCTTCGAACAATTAGCTTGTTCTCACGAGCCTGTGCTTAGAAACTGCTGCTGGAAGCTTGCCTGATCCTATCGAGGGGGAGAGCGAAACTGTTTTACAATGGATACAATGGTCCAGGCGGCAGCAATGGCTATGATACAATTACGCGCTTCCTTTGCAATGGTAACGAGCGAAGGGGAAACCTCAAGGGAGTGTCTGATGAGAAGCTGATCCGGAAAGCCTACGGCGTGTTTAACTGCAACGTCAGATATATCCATCTCCTGACGGCCAGCTGTCTTGCTTTGGGGTTCAAGGCTGGCTGTTGCAGAAGTATGGTCCGTGCACCTGGGATGATGCCTCCACTGGGGCTCCGACTCCTCAGCTACTCGACCGCTGGAACGGATTGATATGTGTAGAAGGCTACAATACGCGGTCCGACAGGTAGAGCTCGATATTGCGAGAGCGAGCAAGTCTTCGAGGCTCTGTATCCTGGATGCAGCTGTAGATCAAATCCACGACGATCTCCGCGAGTGCTTCGACAAGCTCGGGGTGTTCGAGGTGAACGCCGATTGGTCGCCGAAAAGAGTGCACCTCACTCTGAAGTCGTGAGCATCACCAGCACAACCACCGCGTCGCCATCTCATCGACCACCACCAGCGGCATCTCACGATCCTCGCAACCTGCTGAAGCTCAACTGACCCGCTCAGCCTTCCACCGAACCGTCATCATGTCGGGCGACCCTCAGGAAACGTGGCGGCGACTCCAGCAGACGCTGCAGAACGCACAGCAGCAGGGAAAGAAGTTCGGCGGCGGAGGCGGCAACCCAAGGGGTGCTATCGGAGGCGTGCTTGGGCTGGCGATACTGGGAGGTGGTGCGGTGCTGCTGAACAACTCGCTCTTCAACGGTTCGTTTCCCTGTGCCCTGGAGCTGCCGGAGGCAAAGGCGGTAGAGGCTCCGGGGTCGTAGACTAACGCGCGCTTCGTGCAGTTGACGGTGGTCACCGAGCTATCAAGTATACCAGGATAGGAGGTGTCAGCAAGGAGATATATAGCGAGGGTAAGTCCCCCAGTTGCCAACCTGTGCTCCTTGGCGGCGGCATCTACTTACACCATCGCCTTCGTAGGAACCCACTTCCGGATACCGTGGTTGGAGACGCCCATCACCTACGATGTTCGAGCGAAGCCCCGCAACGTCGCATCTCTCACTGGCACAAAGGATCTTCAGATGGTCAACATCACCTGCCGTGTGCTCTCGAGGCCGCGTGTCGATGCGCTACCGCAAATCTACCGTACACTCGGGACAGACTACGATGAGAGGGTGCTGCCATCAATCGTGAACGAGGTGCTGAAGAGCGTGGTTGCGCAGTTCAACGCCAGCCAGTTGATCACTCAGCGTGAGAACGTCTCCAGGCTGGTCCGCGACAACCTTGTAAGGAGAGCCGCTCGGTTCAATATCATGCTGGATGATGTGTCCCTGACGGTAAGTTTGAACGACACCCAGTTCCCATAGACTACATTTCACTCCGAGGGTCTTCCGCCCTAGTGCTCGTAATAAGTCCGCTAACCTCATCTGCAGCACCTCGCTTTCTCGCCCGAGTTCACCGCCGCCGTCGAAGCCAAGCAGGTCGCGCAGCAAGAAGCCCAGCGTGCCGCCTTCGTCGTAGACAAGGCCAGGCAAGAGAAGCAGGCCACGGTCGTCCGTGCCCAAGGTGAAGCCCGGTCAGCCGAGCTGATTGGTGACGCCATCAAGAAGTCCCGCACCTACGTCGACCTCCGAGAGTTCGAGAATGCTAGGAACGTCGCGCAAATCCTGGAGCGCAGCCAGAATAAGGTATATTTGGACGCGAGTGGGCTTGGTCTTAATATCAACCAGTCACAACTGGACAAGGATAGGAAGGCTGCACAGAAGTGAGCCGCGGCAGGGGCTTTACGGTAGCAAAAGTTGTCTTCGAAGTGGCAGGTATTGGTTTTCGATTGAAGGTGTAAGCGTCTGGGTGTCTTTCTAGCATCGATATCATAGCTTCATTCCGCTCTGTATAGATTGTGGGTCACTTGTAAACAGTGTTTAAGGGTTCGTGTCTGTTGCTACTCGGTACAGCCTGACTGCGACTCTGCTCTACAGGCTGATACAGAATTCTTGTTCGGTGCTCACGGGGCCCTAGGCGGCAGCTTCGAGCTCTGGTCGCCAGAGGCGCGTCCAACGCGGTGTCAGTCGAGTCAGGTACCGAACTGCGCATAGCCCCATAAAACTGTCGGATTCTGGGCAGTGTCAAGCTGAATTGCGGAGGTAGTGCCGCCATATCTGCAGCGCGGCTGGGGGTCTCGTGAGGGGAGCCTGGGGAGCCTTGGAGGTGATGCGGTGGTGAAGATCGCGGCCGTTTGCGATGCGGGCACGCACAGGCCTTCCAACGTTGGGCCTCGACCATAAAAACCCCGACAGCAGCCGCGTTTTGGCGGCCTGTCACTCGCGGCGCCATCGGCAAACACACCAACGTCAAAGCTCCCGTCGCCGGACGAGGTGTCAATGTCAACCGCGCGACAGCTTGACCTGACAGCAATAAAACACCCGCCGTCGCCAACAGCTCAATTGCAGTCGCGTCGTCCTGTAATCGTACGAGATCCATCTGCACCGCCCTTGCGCCCCTCCACAAGCCTCACAAGCCTACTGCATTGCTCTACCAGCCCACGCGCACGCGCACGCCCAGCAGCTCAAGCTCGAAGCTCCAAGCAACCCCTCCACCAAGAAGCTCACCGCGATTCGCGCAGCCAACGCCCGAGCATGTGAGGAGGCATGTTTATCAAATCGCCTCGGAACCTCTTCTACCCGATCACCGTTACGGAGCTCCTCAAACAGCCGGGCGACGCGGTCGAGAGGCTTGCGCCGCTCTTCTCATACACCTACACATCCGTGGTCACACTAAGTGACAGAGACGGGAATCCGAAGAAGGTCGAGCAGCGGCTTCCGACGCACTTTGCGTCTGAGACGGATGGGGAGGTGGTCAGGTGGTCGATCGCTGCGGGCGATGTCATAGAGAGGCCAGGGTAGGTGGCAGACGCAGCAGATGATAACACGACGAGAATGCACTGACTGGATCTAGGCACCCCCTCGTCGAGATAGAAGAGCCATGTCGGCACGAGCTCCAGTTCGGCGGCATGTGCGCCGACTGCGGCAAGGACATGACCACGTAAGCCCAGCGCGCCCTTGAGAATCACTGAACCTACTGACGCACGACATAGTGTCACGTACGCCCAATCCATGCGCGACTCGGAGCGTGCGCCCATCAACATGGCTCACGCTAATACCGCGCTCACCGTCAGCCACGAAGAGGCCTCACGCGTCGAAGAGGACGCCAAGCGCCGGTTACTGCAGAATCGAAAGCTCTCCCTGGTCGTCGATCTGGACTGTACAATCATCCATGCTTGTGTCGAACGCACAATAGACGAGTGGAAGAACGATCCAACCAACCCAAACTACGAAGCGGTCAAGGATGTCCACTCCTTCCTGCTGAAGAGCGAGATACCGGGACGCACAGCGGACACATACTACATTAAGTGCCGGCCCGGCTTGACCGAGTTCTTGGACAACATATCGAAATTATACGAACTACATGTCTACACTGCGGCTACTAGAGGCTATGCGCAGGGCGTTTGTGCGATCGTAGACAGCGACAGGAAGCTCTTCGGTGACAGGGTCTTGAGCAGAGACGAGAGCGGCAACATGTCGTTGAAGAGTTTACACCGGCTTTTCCCGGTCGATACGAAAATGGTGGTGATAATCGACGATCGCGCAGACGTTTGGCGCTGGAGCCCCAACCTTGTCAAAGTTCAGGTGTTCGATTTCTTCAAGGGAGTAGGCGACATCAACTCGGCCTTCTTGCCCAAGCGACCGGAAGATTCGGAGAAGAAGATGGATAAATCTCTGGCCAAATCCATTGAAGCGGCCGCGGAGGCCTCGGAAGCTACAAACCTAACGCCGGAAGTGGACGCAAACAAGTCAAGAAGACCTTCAGCGCAACTGCCAGTGGCGGCTCCACAGCCGAATGGGGATGGCACGGATATAGAGCAGCAGCTAGTCGCTATGAGTGGTGGCAACGATCCTAATCTGCTGCACGAGCAGACGGCGCGGCAGGAAGAGGCTGTCGCTGCCCAAGTGGATGAACGGCCACTGGCAAAGTTGCAAGAAACATTGGACAAGGAAGACGAAGAGGAGGCGAAGAAAGAACACGATGGTGAGTCCGACGAAGACGAGGATGCCGCGCCGAAACCCCCCAAGCCACGGCACGTACTGCTTCGAAACGACGACACCACGTTGATAGGGCTGGAGCGTATTCTTCGAAAAATACACACTGCGTTCTACGAGGAGTACGATCGCAGACTGGCTAGTGCACAGGGCGGAAGAATTGCAGAGCTTAGAGGAAGCGAACCAGACTCAGAGACACGGCCCCAGGACGACCTTCAGCTAGTGCCCGATATCAAGGAGATTCTGCCGGACACGGTGAGCAAGGTCTTGGACGGTGTGTCGCTCGTGTTCTCGGGCATCTTCATGTTAAGCATCAACCCTCAGGAGTAAGTTGCGTTCCGCAATGCCAAACTTTATCCAAGCTAACACGAGCTCAGCGCGGAACTATCCATGTGGGCCAAGAGCCTTGGCGCACGTGTTTCGAATCGCCTCAGCAAGAAGACCACCCACCTCGTCGTAGCCAGCGACCGACGAACCGAGAAGATCAAGCAGGCGGCTCGCAACGGCATCAAGATCGTATACCGGGCTTGGCTAGACTACGCCCTGACGCACTACGAGCGGCCAGAGGACGAGCCCTACCTTCTCCACATCGACCCAGACGACAAGCCAGGAAAGACATCCCCCCTACCAGACTCCGAAGACGGCACCTTCCTCTCCTCCGACGACGAGAACGGTGCAACCCCCCCAATAGGCTCCGAGGACGAGCTATCAGAGGACGAGGATGGCATGCGTTCCCGGGCTAGCGACGACAGCGAGAAAGTCTCTGTCACTGCCGAGGACTGGAACGCCATGTCGAAAGAATTGGACGAGTTCATGGCGGAGGCCGGGGATACCGACGACGATGAGGGTACTGATACAGCTGACGATTTGGATGACGACGCCAGCGCCACGGAATCGCACACGGATGCCGAGAAGCCGGACTCGGGCAGGAAGGTTAAGAAGCGCAAACGCAACCTAGACTCCGCCGAATCGACGGACGCAGAAGACGGCGACGGCGCCGCTAACGGGGTCCCGGGCTCGCAGCTGCAGCGGAGGAAGAAGCGAGCGATGGACCGGGTGTCGAGCCTCACTACCAACGTCACTTCTGCCGCCACGGACGAAAATCCATTGGGTCTGCCGGGTCCGGCTGCGACGGGTCCAGAGGATGACCCACCGATCAGCGACGACGACGACGCGAACCTCGTTCCTCCCGCCGGCGAGGATGATGCGGACGAGGATGCGGAACTACAGGCGCAGATGATGGCGGAGTTTGAGAAGTATGACGATGGTTGAGCGGTGGCTTGCCGTGTGTTCTGACGTGCTGAGAATTTCCGATTTCGGCTCCAGTTTGGAGCAATCTGTCTCATCTGTCTGCATGGTGCGGCGTTTAGTAGGCCAGCGCTACAGCCAGACAGGCGTCTCGATCAGCGGGGTTGGGGTGAGTCTGCTGCATTGGGAGCGGGTATACTCTGTCAGACCACACGTCTTTGGGCTTTGAGTAGAGTCGACACCAAGACCAAAAGTTTAAACACACCTTGAATCTGATTTCCGAGTTGCCTTTGAGTACTTGTAGCGTGCTGTGCCCGCTTCGTATTCCTGAGGCTTTGTCTGCCACCCTGAGACTTCAACCCCAACCCCTCGCCGCATCGGCAGCGGCGCACCTCTATGCTAAGAGAGCAGACGCTCAACTGCAGAGCAGACGCTCAACTGCTAAGAGGTATTATGCCACCATGATTGGTTATGTAAATGCCCGAAATATCTAATATAGAACAGAAGCTAACCTAAACTACAAGGCCGACTCATCTTATTATTAAGAAGGTGAGTCGGCATCCAATGGCGGAGGTGAGATCGAGAGGGAGCTGTAACAATCTTCTGGTAAGAATGCCAGCGTGATTTCGTACCCGAAAAGACCACAAGCTCTTGAGTGATTTGGTGCTCTAGTGCGTCGTGTGCTTAAAGTCTTCTGCGCGTAAAATCGACATCCATCTACATGAATGTGAGTAAAGTGTACTTCTTTACCGTGTGGATTAACGACTCTTGCTGATCTCGCGTCGCTGCTCCGAGGTCAAAAATCTCAATTATATACTGTTAGCTAGACTTGTCTTCTCATTAACAAAATGAGTCGGGCTTACAGTTTCATAGTTTCATCAAGCATGCTGAGAGTACCTTGCGCTTTTCACAACGCTAGACTACGTCGTACGGCTTCAACTCCAATTCCTCGCAGTGGTAGCGGCGACACCGCTAGGGGTGGACCACCTCTATGCTATAACTCATCGCGTTGTTGAGACGGTGAGACTGCATCAAACGTAGATCTGAGACCGAAAGGGATCCGTGGTAATGGCGTGGCAAGAATTTCAGCAAGATTCCATATTCTAAAGATGATAGACCGTTGACCAGTTTGGTGCTTTCGTGCATCGTGGCTCTAAAGTCCCCTGCGTGTAGAGTTGCGAGAGAAAGTATACACCATAAACAGATTGTTTCTCTTTAGCTATCCACTATCTTGTAGCTACGTGGTACGCATCCCTATGCTAAACATCAGGCAGCAGCCTCTTCGCAACTGGTACTGGGTGTTGAGCATTCTTCTTCCACTCTTCGATCTCTGCCTCAGTCTTTCCCTCCCTGCGCATCTTTGTGACAGGCCGGCCGATCATCTGCCAATAGTCTTTGTGCCAATCAGCGTATGCCTTCTTCTGTGCCTCGCTCCGTTTCTCGCGGGCAATTTTCTCCTTGGCCGTTCTGAAGACGCGGTACTCCTTAGCGGTCACGGGCACGCTGTCTACACCCCCTGGCCTCCTCACCAGCTCCTTCAGCGGGCACATCGAATTAGTGCCCTTGTAGTCGTAGTCCTCGTATTCCCAAAGCCGCAATGCTAGGAGAGAAGCCTTTACTCGACTCTCCATGGCGCTAGCGCAGAATGTAGCTAGCCAAGAAGCGAAGATCTGCTCGGCCAGGACAATAGTGATCCGCCAAAGGAACGCTGCATCCGGCGTTGTGTCCGTGAGTGGTAGCTGCAGAAGCACTACGAAGAACAACGCGCGCACGACATCGTCGTCGATGAGAGCATAAAATGCTTTCGGCCGCCTAAATAGATTGGTTAACCTGTAGCTACAACACAACGGACCACTCGCGAGCATATTTACATATTCTTTGCCGCCTGTGTCTCCCTATCCTTCCGCCTATACTCGGGATTGGCATGCTGATCCGTCCTGAATGTAATCCCTCTTCCGCCAAACGCCGTACCAGAGCCCGTATACGTCCAATCATGATGACCGTCGTCCTCAGTCTCCAGAACACCTAGATACACCCCACCAACACCCCTATGCTGCTCGCTAACTCTTGGCAATTGTAGTAACTGTTGTATCGTGGGCGGCCTCTCGGCCCCAAGAAGCAGCTTGGCTTGGTGCTCCGTAGCTACATTGATGACTTCCACCCACTCTTCCTTGCTCCGCAAGCCTAGGTATTCTTTCTGCCAGCCAACCCCCAGCTCGGTCTCCGGCAGTGCCAGTATCGTGTCTATGGTGCTAGTGAGGCGCTGGCTGAAGATTTCGAGCGCCCGCTGGTCCGCGGCGAGATCGGAAAGAGGTTCTATGGTTGCTACAAATGCCATTACAGTGATCGAGTGAGGTGATGATAGCATCCGTACAAGTTGTCCAGAGAAGTATGACAAAGGGGCGGCTGTTGAAGACTTCCACGATCGTCCCCTCCATTGCTACATCATGATGCGAAATGCAGGGGCACACGCTACGTACACCGCTCCGAATACCGATACGCTGCGAGCATCATGATTACAGACCGTAACATCAGGTATGCATGCGATCGATGGCAAGACCTTCACAATCAAGACACAAGTCACTCAAGATCGGGTTAACGCCTGCCGCAATGCTTGCATACTAGGAAGGCATACAGTCCAGCGCTACTTGAGAGAGCGGATTGAGGATGACTAAATGGATGGAATTCCCGTAGCTACAAAACATGGAGTCCCGCTGCATTTTTCGTTCGACGAAAAGAAATCAGACGGTATGATGTCGATATTGATTGACGACCGCGAGGGTATATGTGTGGGCACAAGAGACCTGACGTGGTTCAAGATATTGTAAACCGCACCACTGTGAACATTTGAGAAAGGGTATAGGCGAAACGCGTTGTATGAGATTTGAGTTGTAATGGGATCACAATTGAGTGCGGCACCTGCCCGCGCAAGCACCGGGTATCCTTTGGACTACACATATCGTTCTCAGAGCATGCACACTTTTCACAGCTGTATCATCAGCAAGCTATTGCGGGGGAGAACTCTCCGCGATTATGCCAGAGAGCAACTACCGAAATGGGCTTACCCTCAGTTATTATAGCAATCTTGGAATCTACGGATGCTGTCAAGATCGGCCAACGTGAAAGCCCCAATGCATCTAGGGCAGAGGTAGACTTCGGGGCAGTAGCCATGTAGCTACCGCCGAAGGGTGGAAGTATCACCGGCGCTTCCAGTTCATGCTTGTGGGTTACCAGTCACTAGACATAAACAGATATCGCACGCCGTTCCCTGGCTTTTCGTCCATATTAATGCGCATATCTCATCCACACAATGATACGACGCGTCGAAAAGACAAGGGTTGTTGCCTCGTACTTGAATGATCTGTTCGGCACCCTCGGATCAACCTTCTGTCAAGATATGCGCAGCGAAGGGATTGTACCTCGGACTAGGTGTATGCACAAAGAGCGGCTAGTAGTACAGTCAACGACATAGCACGTCTAGTGTTCAAGAGCTCGCTCCGTGTCGAGCTTCCTTAGTATCACCTATAGCCTTTTCGTCGAGCGAAAAAAGACTTAAGCGGCCTGGTTATGACTCAATGCTAAGAACGAGGTTGATGCCGACAGCGTTCGAGAGGAAGAAGAGTGAAGTTGGTTTAGGCGTCGGGATTCTGCGCAGGGCGGGATGCTGTGCTTGGCATGCGAGGTCGTCTGCCACGCAGTATATATGATGTAAACCCATGGTAGTCTTTATCAATTAGCGATTAGCTAAGTCGGGCTTGGTTATTCAATCTCAGCATGGAGCGCTTGGGAAATTCAATACTGTTCAAGATACCACAGAAAGGAACAAAAATCTAAATCGAGCATCGATACTATCGGGTCCAGGTATCTGTTAAGTATAATTACGTTAAACCTCAACGGCGCCCTTCATCAATGGGCTTGTGGTTTGTGAGTTGTCCTGATTTCAGCTATCAATTTGAGCTGCTGCTAACTAGTCCATAAAGAGTGGTATAATGCCTCTTTAGCACTAGCGCGGATTTTCTCTGGATATCCTGCGCCGTCGTAGCATAGAGGCGGTCCGGGGTTCGATTCCCCGCGAGTCCATATCTTTTGCTCCTTAGTGTGCGTCTGGCACTTCTTTTGGGTGCATGACGTAGGCTCTCCCGGCTATGGGTGGAGCAATTTTTGGCCGGGAACCCCCAATGTAACACTGCTCATAACTGATGCCAACGGCAACTGCATACCGGGTGAGCACTGTACCTCTAAGTATTTCGCTTTACAGTGTCTTCTTACGATGGCTTCATGTAGTCCATAACCTACATGACCAGTACTACATTAGAGCCCACTGAGAGCGGCGACCCATCTTAGCCTATCAAGGGAGACTTGAATTGTAGACGCCGGAGCCTTCATCGATACTAAGCATGTCTTGCGCAGCTGAGAATGTCGCTTTGCATACAAGAGGTACTCACAGGGACGAGTGTAGCGCCCCCGGATCGCAGACTCGATAGCTCTCCAAGCTCCTAATTGAACATCCTCCATCCTACAGCTGCCGTTACGACCTTGTTCACCCTTGCTCGGAGACGCTAGGGCAATGGCTATCCGAAGAGCGGGACCATTTGAACACGTTCACCAGAGGAGGGCCCACCGTTCAGCGATGCAAACAGCATCATACGCTCAATAGTGTGAGCCTGAGTTGTCCAGGTCAGGTCTGCAATTCAATCTATTCAAGACATGCACTAGGGTTACATCGAAGCTCGATGTGCTCACGGTCACCAGAGCCAGCTTTGATATTGACCGGATATCCTTCAGCCGATTCAAACAGATACTCAATATCGAGTGAAGATAGCCGTAGAATGGAAGATTGTCCAGATGAACAGGACTGATGTAAGTCCACTTCATGCGGGAATACAACTTCGGTACGTGATAACTTCCAGAAATGCTCAGTCGATAGCGAAGTGCTTGCAAGCTTTAACAACGCCAACTGGGCGTGTCCCTTCACATCCAATCTATAGTCAGTCTACCGAAACTCCCAAAATCCGGGTCCCTGTACAGTATGAACAAAATGAGACAACAAACGATAGGACGATATCGCAGGCTCATAGTATCGACCAGATACCCGCGAAAGCAACAATCAAGCTCCATCCTGCTAACACAGCCGTCTTGCCAGCCGCGCCCTTGGCCTCAGGTATATTATTCGTGGCCGCGCCGCCTAGATACCAACTGCCAATGTCGGTGAGCTCGCCATCCTGGGTGAGCATGGCGGCGTTGGGTCCAACATTCGAGACGTCGCTGCGGAAGGAGCCGAAGTAAGAGTAGTGCGTGATATTCCTGCAGAGGGAGAACAAGAGCGGTCAGCGGCGGTCTCAGGCATGAGTTTAAGAGAATCGGACCAGTTCAACTTACTCCATCCGATCAAACCACTCAGCACTCTGATTGTAAAACTTCTGACTAGCCTCCAGCCCATTATTCGCATCCGCATACTCCGTAACCCAAATCGTCATGTTCGGCCACGCCGCCATCTTCTGCCCGACATGGCTCGCCAAGCCCTCAAAGTTCCCGTACCAGTGCACCGGCATGATATCCGGATTGCACCGTCCCGCACACTCCTCAAAGAAGTTCTGCAGCCACGTAAACCCATTCGGCGCCCCCGTCGTCGCCGGCGCCCCCAACTTCACCCCCAACTCCCGCAGCGGCTCAATCTCGCGGATCCACGTCGCGGCCGCGAGGTCAACCGGAATCTGGCTGCCGCCCGTGCTGGGGTCGCCGTCTGGCTCGTTGAAGCCCAGCACGTAGTTTATGTTTGCGCCGGCGTCGATTTGAGCTTTTACGGTGTCGTAGAAGGCGGTGCCGACGCGGTCGTCGGAGGCGCCCCAGAGCATGGGCACGAATTCGAGGTTGCTGGAGAGGAAGGGCGCCGAGGGCTCGGCCCCGTAGTTGTAATACCAGGTCAAGTCGCTGCCGGCTTGTGTCCAGATATTGTCGTCTTGGGGGTGCTCTTGGGAGGGGACGTAGACGAGGCCACGCTTGGAGGAGGGTTCAGCGAGGATGATGGGGAGGGCGCTGAGGGCGCTGAGGAGGAGGGTGCGGTGCATTATGGCGCTCGTGAGGGTATGTTGATGGTCTGATTTGATCGAGTCGCCTGTTGTAGCTGTACAGAGAACTCTCTTGCGAGATGGTGAGTATTGAAAATACTATGAGCAAAATATTAATCGTTCGAAGAATATGAAGAGTGACACGTTAATAGCACGTTAACAACTGGACGCAGCACGAATAATGCTGCTCGAATTACGTATCGTCTAGAAACACAGAAAGAAGCTGTACAGAGCAAAGGATACCTAAGAAATCAGAAACCTAGAGCAAGGCACAGGGAAAGGGGGTCCCAACGAGGCGTTGATAAACTCCAAGAAATCAGCCAGCCAGAGTGCGCCAAGAGAGCCTAGCCAAGATCGTCGGCGCCACAGCCGAGACGTCCGAAATAGAAATGCGTGCAGAGCGAGACGCCAAACGCGCGCCGGTCCTGCCGATCGCTGATCCACATCTGAAGATGGACAAACCAATTTGCTGATAGGAGATTAGATGTGGCGTCCCGTGACTTGAAAGCGCAGATGGGATGGCTCAGGTATGCCGTTCTGGGAGCTACACACTGTACGGTTGAACTCATGCAGTATGGCTGGATGTCTCATGGAACTTTGTTCTAAGGCATCCTTGACTCCAGCACGATCTGCATACTGGGAGATTGGTATCGTACAGCGCTGTATGATAAGAGCAATGGATGCTTAGGGCGCGATCGTCAAGTCAAAGCCTACAGGAACGGCGGCCCAGTCCGCTGGACTAGTTTCTCATCACACAACTCTAGCAAGTTGTTGATGCCTTGCAGGACAGCCTTTGCTCGTGGATCCTCCGCCAGGGCTGTGTTGCGGCCAGCCATCCCGTCGTTTCTTCCACCCAACTTGTCCGGATGCCAACGCGTCCTGTTAATCCTGAGGTGTCCCTTCAAGGACTCCAAGTCGCTTGTTCCGCCTCCGCGAGCTTCAAGCCGAACCTTCCCTGTGCCGTCTGCAACGAACTGGGGCCGGAATCCGAACGCGCGGAGGAAGAAGAGTGCAGTGTTGCTCTCCATCACGAGCGCATCCGTCCATGTCGAATGGTCGAGAGACGCGCCGAGGCGTGAGCGGTCCAGCAGCTCGTCCGCGCGTTGACCAGCTGTTGGGTATGGTATCGCAGGATCTCGGTGGCTAAGCCTTGCCCAGCACTTGCTGTATTCCTCAAACTGCCGTTTTGCTTCGGCGTGCGAAGATGGCGGCATGCTGTTCCTGCTGCCGTTGAATGATGCAGCCGGATGCGACCGCGAACAGGCATGAGCACCAAAAGGTGGGCCATGAAAATTTGAATGGGGCGGCTCATCCCTCGCCCACGGAAGCTCGCCGTCACTTTCATCAAGCCCTGCGAAGAGGAAGTCGAATTCATTGAAAGCCTGAGACCACCAGCAATCATGCTGGGTGCTCGTTCGGCGACTGGACCGCATGGTTTCCTGTTGCTCCTTGTCTCGTCTCCACTGCTGCTGCTCACGCTTCAGACTCCGAGACTCCTCATTAATCTTCGCTCTCTGTCTGCGAAGGTGGTCCTGCTGAGTTTGTAACATTTCTCGTTCCAGTCTGAGCGCTGCCTGGCCTTCCTCGAGCCGTGCTTCTGCTCTTGCAAGCTCGTCCCATCTCCTGTGCAATATTTCTTTTTCGGATGCCGCATCTGGCCGATCAGCCTCACTCGGTTGTAGTGAAACCGAATGACGTTGCCTTCCACAGTGCCTACATATTGGCCAAGGAGTAGTTGGAAACCTCTCATAGAATCTGGGAGCTTCTGCTGCGGCATGTTGCGCTGCGGTCTGATAAGGTGGCGGGTAATCCCCTTTCATCCAATATGGAGTGCTGGAGTTGCTCACTGATGACGGGCCATGCTCATGAGATGGCCGTTTCCAGTTGCCCTGCGACATACGGTGGTGATGACAGTTGAATAGTTTAAAGAAGGCGTCCACTGATCGCCGCGATGTTCCCGGCAGTCGCCGGTCCGTACTATGGTAAGTTGGACGGCTAGGTGAGAATGGCCAGCTCATCGGTCTGTCCGATCTAAGCGGTGACTTGACTGTCGATAGCCTACTTGGGTGCGCGTTGGTACGTGCTGAAGTATGACCGCGATCCTGCATACGATGGGTACGCTGCGACGAGGCCCGAGAGGGAGGTGTCGACACGCACTTCCCCGGGCTGCCGGGTCTGAGGTTGTCTGTAAAGCGTTCTTTTTCCAGTTCTTCATCCGTTGAGCTGTCAACGCTGAGCGGTTCTGGGGGACGCTTTGAAGAAGTTACTGGAAGTCCTTTGGAAGTGGCATAAGCATCTCCCAGCGAATTGTATTCTTTTAAGTTTTCGAATGCCTCCGCAGGTTCTTCGTGATGCCGGTTTCTCTTCGCTCTAGACCAACCGTAAGCTTCCCGGGTGGAATTGCTAACTCGGTACTGCTTTGCTGCATCTGCCGTCGAGTTTTCTGAGTAGCGGTCTTGCGGCAGGGTGTAGTGGACACCACGCGGAAAAGACGTCGGAGACATCTCTGGGCTTGACTTATGAGGAATATGGGCTCCAATGTGGTCCACGAAGAAGCTTTCCGGGGAATATCGAGTATTTTCAGCATGCAAATTAGAACCAGTCGAATTTGCTGTTTGTGTCAACAACGTAGGAGTGTCGAACCACTGAGACGGCCTCTTCCTTGTTGATGATAGGGTGTTTACGCCTGAGTCGTAACCTGTCGTGTGAAAGGCGTACTCGTGACCGAGTGGGGTGGTGAAGGCACGCTTGAAGGGTGGTCGAGTATTGACATGTTCACCGGTATGGTTTCCACTATCTGGTGAGGGTTTGAGCCATATGGATGCGTAGACGTACTTCATCATCTATCAAAGCTGCCCAGAAGTTATCATTGACGCTTTTAAAGGTTTGCCCAGACGAAGAACAACTCGGCCAGCTGGTGATCGACAGCTGTTTGCTAGTGCTCATGGCATTACAGCACAGCAACAGATTTGCGGATACGGCACATGACCCTCGGGATACCAATATCGGCTGAGGCGCTGAACGGGAGTTGGCTCTCCTTTTCCTTGGTCAATATAAACATGTTTGCTCGGAGAGCTGCAGGAAGTCGAATAATTCGAGGTCGTTGTGCAACGTAACACGGATGATCCATTGAATCCTCTGCTTGTCATTATTGCCGCCTGGTTCAGAATCAAACATTAGGCGTATTGAGCGCGATGTGGTGGTTCTTACGTAGTTAAGCGGCGCTCAAAAACCATTCGTGAGAACTTCCAAACAGTGCCAGCCGTGTGCCACATATCCAATGAAGCCATGCGGTTACGCGTCGACCCTCGATTCCTGATCCTCGGTCAACTTGGGAGAGAAGTTTGCAGGACGGTAGTGAACTAGTTTAGCTACCCGATAACAGATTCCTCTTGCTGCAATGGCACTTGACAGTCTCGTCGTGCCCCCTGGGTAGCCGCAGACAGCATTCGAAAGACGAAATGTAGAAGCAGCTCAGACAGAACAGAGAGTCACATCTACATGCAAACCGACTGTGAGCCAGTAATGTCATCAACAAATCAGTTTGCGACGCAGTAACGTTGTACAGAAGGCACATGGTACTTTTGGCAACTGCTCTCCCGTGAGAAGACGGTGATATCGAGCAGTGTGCAACAGGGCCTTCTCCATCGACTGAACGTAGGTCTTACGTCGAACGGTAAAGATACTCGCCGGTTTGAGCCTTCTATTTGCGTTGGGCTTGCAGCGACATCATTGCGGCGCCTGGCTATACGCAGTGCCCAACCGGGTTGCCAGCTCTGCTGAATTGAAGGGTTTCCCGTCTGAATGGTTGCATACCTGTTTCTGCCTAATGAAATGTCAACAATACGAAAGGGCGGAGACATTGCGGCTTCTTGACATAGCCGCACCGGCGTAGATTGAAGGCTTTGCAAGCACCATTTCGCAGCTGTAGAATTTTCGCGCCCTTTGGTAACCCAATGAACCAGGAAAAGACAAGAGAGACACGATGTTCTATTTGGGGGGGAGCTTATGCGGCAATGGCAGAAACGAGCGAAGCAACGAAGTCCCATGAGGTTACTAATCCCGTACCACCTCGGTTTCGTTGGGCCAGGGGGTTTCGTATCTGCAAAGTACACCAAGACTCCTACACAGCCTACGTTGTCGTGAAGGCCGAACAGACGTTATAAGAATCCTCGATCAGTACATGGTGCGCGAGGTCTGGTTAGAAAGCAGACAATCTTTTGAACCTTGAAAATCGAGCTGCATTGTCAATATTCAACTCTCTGACTTTCCATCAGAGTCGATCACTTCGCCTTCAAAACAAGGCGTTCAAAGTACATCTTGTCAAGATACAGAAGGATGGCTACAGCAGCAGTCGCTGTGCACACATTGAACACGTTTGAAGATCTCAGTGGCACTTCAACTCCTATTTCCTCTGACAACCCTTACGATGGCCTGATAGACGGATCACACAATGACCCTGTAAAAGAGCACTCAACTTGATATACGCGATTAAATCCCCTTCTAACGTCCTACAGGCGCAAATACAAGCCCGCTACAGCACTCATCGTGCGACGCGAAATACCCAGCAAAAGACGAAACTTCTCGCTCCTGACTTCTCCGGAGTCACACTCGATCCCATTCTCCAGCGGCTCTATGATCCAACCATTGAGCCTGGCTACACAGATCCACGTCACTGTTTCGTCTTCTGGGCGCGTCCGCCGCAGAAAGTTAAGGCTCTCATTGCGGATGTGCAGGAGAAGCTCCGAGCAGTTGCGCCGAGTACGTTTGCTTTCCTGCTACGGCCTTCACTAACCACTTCACTAACCACACCTCCAGACCTCTGGCTCATGCCTACCGACTGCCTACACATGACCGCGCTGGAGATAACCCACTCGCGCACCGATGCAGAAATTAAGTCACTCGTAGAGACTATGCACCCCAGTATCCCTACGATAGTGGACTACACACTGACTCACCGCGCCCGGCTCGTCAAGCCCATGATCGGATTCGATGCGCAGGCGCTGGCCCTGAGCTTTGTGCCTGCGGCTGGGGAAGCTCTGCCGCCTGGCCGTACCAAGGCGGACGACAAGTATACATACCACCACCTACGGCGGGATCTGTATACGCTGTCCAAGGAGCGACTCAAGGTGGACTCGCGCTATGTGGTCCCCTCGTCCCATCTGACAATTGGGCGGTTCATCACTGCGGAAGACTTCTCCAGCGACGGGAAGTCGGATCCAGAGAAGATGAGGCAGCTCGTTGAAAAGATTGAGGGGGTTAATGAGTGGCTCCAAGCGGAGTACTGGCCCAAGGAAAATGATGCTGCGATCAAGGACGGCGGCGAATGGATTGTAGGCCAGGAAAAGGGTCTGGACTGCCGCGAAGGCACACTCTGGTACGGAGGTGGCAAGACGGTTCAGTTGGGCCGGGGCTTCTGAAGTTCCAGCACAATTTTTTCTCTATGCTTAGGATAGACTATGCTTTAGAGGGTAGCTGCTGGTCATAGATAGACATCGCGAGTGAGGGCCAATCCGGAAAGCTTGTACACAGGTGACGGACGCCAGAGTCCGTTTTCGTACCACGGTTTGCTGAACCAGGTATCCCTTACAGCTTCAGAATCTGCAGCCTTCCGTAACAACGAGTGCATGCTGAAGACTGTTAGAGTAACTAGGAAGTCGTCTCAAGCATAGGGCCCAAATTAACCACAGCAGGCCATTTACAGAAAGCTGCGCTGGTGATCGGGGTTGTTTTGATATCTCTGCTGTTTGTTCGGCTGTCCAACCCTGGTGTTTGGGCTAGTAAAGAGATCGTCATCGCGCGCCACAAAAGCTTATTCGAAGATCGCGTCTCGTGGGGCCGAAGGCTGCAAGTCCGAAGCGCGCTGCACAATACCTTATCCCTTCCTTCTCATCTGGACAGCGAGTATTAGACAATCGGTCAAGACGGAACAACTTTGACATGACCCAGTGGCTCATCTTGAGATTATCGTTCCCGTTCATGCAAGAAACGAATAGAGAGAAACTGCAGTACTCCGTAAATCCCGGACAGATCGACAGGACCAGCAGCGGGCCGGTGCCAAGCTTCTTCCATCCAGTCCACTCGTCCACTTTTCACGCTCGGTCCTCCTTCGATGTGCGAAACTCCGACGAACGCATCCCCAATCCGGTCAGCTCGCCAGGGTGGACTGGCAGGTAAGTCATGCAAGGCTTTCGAGAGCCTGGTCAGGTAAAACGGGCGCAGTCCCACTACTTCTCTCGTGTTGCTTCCTTCCTTTCTGCTACCTGTCCAAGTTGCTGGTCCTTAAACACCGTGCCTGCGCGTCGCTATCTTGTGGAGCCTGCCAGTCGCCGCCTTGTGGAAGCTAGAGCTAGCGGTCGCAATTTCCGGACTTTCAAACCATGGCTACGCCTTCGGCAGAGACGCCATCTTCGTCCTCCTCAGCCGGCTCGATTGATATAAAAGAGGACCTGGACTACAAGTCGGCGCCATGGACAGGATCACCCACGCTGGTGGAGGAAATGCTGGACCAGTTGCTCTGGAACGAGCCGTATAAGCTGGAGACGGAGGCGTATGTGCTGTCGGAGTACAAGTCACGACCACAACAAGTCGATGCGGAGAAAGGAATAGCACAGAAGGGCGCGCCGCCTGGAGGGCCGCTTGGGGGACCACCTGGAGGACCACCTGGAGGACCGCCTGGTGGCGGGCCTGGCGGACCTCCTGGATTACCTCCTTCGCATCCGATGCATCCCTCACAATTCCCTGATGGTGGACTGAAAGCATGGATGACAGTGCTGGGAGGGTTCTGTTGCTTGTAAGGGAGGAAAAGATCCCAATGCCCGGTGTATATATTGACATGGTCCCAGATTCTGCTCCTTTGGCTGGATCGGTGCCATTGGTGTATTCCAAGACTACTACATGATGCACACACTAAACTATCTACCGCCGAGTACGGTTGCATGGATACCTTCGTTACAAGCCTTCATGATGTTCTTCGGAGGACCGATCATAGGAAAATTCCTAGACAACTACGGACCTCGCTACGTTCTGCTCGTCGGCACCTTTCTCCACGTCTTTGGCCTGATGATGACCTCGCTCTCGATAGAGTACTATCAGTTTATCCTGGCCCAGGGCATCACATCCGCTATCGGCGCTTCTTGCATATTTTATCCGGCCATGTCAACCAGTATAACCTGGTTCCTCAAGAGAAGAGCGCTGGCCCTCGGCGTCGTGGCTGCCGGTTCATCCGTTGGAGGAGTAGTATTTCCTATTATGGTTGACCACCTTATCCGCCAGGTTGGCTTCCCTTGGGCTATGCGCGCTTGCGCGTTCCTGATCCTGGCACTCATGGTATGATCCTTTGCATCCAAGAATCTGACATGCACGAAAGGCTGACTGTCCGAACCAGGTTGTCGCGAACCTTACGGTCAGGTCCCGCATTCCACCTATGGCAAAGCCGTTCAACATTATGGACTTCGTTCGACCCTTCAAAGAGCTACCTCTCATTCTCCTCACCGTTGGTGCCTTCTTGTTCTTCATGGGTATGTTCTTGCCGATGAACTACCTCATCATCCAAGCGGTGCAGCAAGGGATGTCACAGCGTCTCGCCGCCTATCTCCTTCCCATTTTGAATGCTGTGAGGTAAAGCATCTTACCAATCTCCCTCTCGGCAAGGATATTGCTAACATAGAATCCCAGTCTCTTCGGCCGTATTATCCCAGGCTACATCGCCGACAAAATCGGCCGCTTCAACGTAATGATCGTGCTCTGCTACTTCACGGCCATCATTGTTCTCGCTCTGTGGATGCCCGCTACCTCCAATGCCGGTATCATCGTCTTCGCCGCCTGTTATGGTTTCGGCTCCGGAACCTTCGTGTCCATGATCCCCGCACTGATCGCGCAGATCACCCCCGATGTCCGACAAATCGGCGTGCGGACGGGGAGTGTTTTCGCCATCATTTCGATCGCGGCCCTGACAAGCAACCCAGTCGGCGGCGCGCTGTATGAGATTTGGGGAAACAAATTCACGGGTCTGCAGATCTTCTGCGGCATTACGCAGATTGCGGGATCGACTGCAATTCTGGCGGCGAGGATCGCGCTGAAGGGTGTCAAGATTAAGGTGAAGGTGTAGGAGCCGGCCTGAAGGTGTTTTTTAAATCGTTAACGGCTGCAATTTGTGGGCATACAGCATTGCGAACGGCGTTTTTGTGCAGATGGGATATGACGACTGTAATGTCTCGACCTTATTGCCGGAAAACTGGACAGGTTCATTGTCTTTAGTTGGTCTTGCCGCAAGTTGTATATATTCGGCATGAAAATTCTTGACATGACGATTCGTCACTCGTACATACAGACCAGCAGCACATACACGAACAAAGCGCGCAACAACTTTTTGGTCATCATCGCCCCTGCACTAACCTCCACCTCACTCATCGGGATCCCAACCATCCGTCCATTCCTCACGATCCCTTACATGCCGTCACTCCTCTCTCCCTTGCCCTGCTCCCACTCCCATCTACTGCTTGTCCGTCCTCTCCCCCAGCCCCTCCTTCCCCCCCTTAACGTCAGTCTCCCCGCCAAACCCTGTTTTCCGCTCCGGCTCCTGCTGGTTATCCGGCTGCTTGGCCGGGTGGTTGTCGCCGGACTTGTGCTCCTCCTTCGAGGCGCTGGACTGCGGGTCCGTGTTTGGCGTGTCGGCGGAGGGCGAGCGCGAGGGCGGGTTGTTTGAGTCCGGGTTCGGATCGCCGCGGTCTGCTGCTCGGCGAATAACGGAGGAAGTGAAGGGGCGAGAGGGGGTAAGGAAGACGCGGGGAGCGCGGCGGAGGAGGGTACGTGGGAGCATTGTGGTGGGTGAGGGGGGTCTATGAAGGGTGGTTACTTGTGATGGTCGAGTTGAAAGTGGACCCTGTCGTACGGACTCTGGAGAACTGACAATGGTGAATCTCGATTGCTGTTCTACTTGTACTGGCAATGCGCGGTTGGTTACAACATGACTTCACACGATGACGTTGCGGATCAGGCGCCGAGGCAGCTCTTGTATCCCGGCGGCGATCACTTTAATCGCTTCGCGTGGCGGAAACGGTCAACGCGCCTTGACGCGTCTTCTCCAGAAGAACCACAGAGAGCATCCCGCGTCAGATCAGACGGTATCGCTGAAACGGATTTGAATCATCACAATGGGCTCCAGACCAGACCTCAAGGTGGACGATGAGGTCGGCTTCATCAGGTTCTTCCGCGGCCTCCCCTCTCAAGGCGACGATACAGTCCGGCTGTTCGACCGAGGCGATTACTATACGGCTCACGGCGAAGATGCATTGTTTGTTGCGCGCACAGTATGTGTATAGGCTCCTTTCTCATAGATCCGGCTGACAGACACCTTTACAGGTATACCGCACCACATCCGTCCTCCGCCAGCTCGGCCGCGAACCCGGGCTCGACTCCGTCACCCTCTCCGTCACCGTCTTCCGCAACTTCCTCCGGGAAGCGCTCTTCAGGCAAGGCAAGCGCGTAGAGATATGGGAGACATCAGGCCGCATGAACTGGAAAGTCACGAAGCAAGCATCTCCGGGAAACCTGCAAGATATCGAGGACGAGCTGGGCGGACAGCTAGACTCGGCGCCCATTATCCTAGCTGTCAAGGTCTCCGCCAAAGCGTCTGAAGCACGGAACGTCGGCGTGTGTTTTGCAGATGCAAGCGTGCGGGAACTTGGTGTCAGCGAGTTTCTGGATAACGACCTGTACTCGAACTTCGAATCGCTGCTTATCCAGCTAGGCGTTAAGGAATGTCTGATCCAGGTCAACGCCTCCAAAAAAGATGCGGAACTCGCTAAGCTACGGAGTATCGCGGACAGTTGCGGTTGTGCCGTGTCAGAACGGTCTCAGGCAGATTTTGGTACACGAGATATAGAGCAGGACCTGACCCGGCTGCTACGGGATGAGCGTGCTGCAGGAACGCTGCCGCAGACCGACTTGAAACTGGCAATGGGTTCAGCGGCAGCTCTAATCAAGTACCTCGGCCTGATGTCTGATTCGTCAAATTTTGGGCAGTACCAGCTATATCAGCACGACCTGTCTCAGTATATGAAGCTTGATGCATCAGCACTCAAAGCGTTGAATCTCATGCCGGGACCGCGCGACGGATCGAAGAACATGAGCTTGTACGGCCTGCTCAATCACTGCAAAACACCTGTCGGAAGCCGGCTGCTAGCACAATGGCTCAAGCAGCCGCTGATGAACGTCGAGGAGATCGAGAAGAGGCAACAGCTTGTTGAAGCATTTGTCATGGACACTGAGCTGCGGCAGACTATGCAAGAGGAGCATTTGCGGTCAATACCAGACCTCTACCGCCTCGCGAAGAAGTTTCAGCGGAAAGTGGCCAACCTTGAGGACGTCGTAAGGGCGTACCAAGTAGCCATCCGCTTACCTGGGTTTCTTGGGACCCTTGAAGCTGTCATGGACGAGCAGTACAAAGACCCCCTCGATGCAGCGTATACTTCTAAAATACGGGAGTACTCCGACAGCCTAGCCAAGCTCCAAGAGATGGTTGAAACGACCGTCGACCTCGATGCGCTCGACAACCACGAATTCATCATCAAGCCCGAGTTCGATGAGTCTCTCCGCGTGATCCGCAAGCGCCTCGACAAGCTACGCCACGACATGAACGTCGAACACACGCGCGCCGGCCGCGACCTAAACCAAGATATTGACAAGAAGCTCTTTCTCGAAAATCACCGCGTGCACGGGTGGTGCTTCCGCCTCACGCGCAACGAGTCGAGCTGCATCCGCAACAAGTCTGGCTACAGCGAAATCTCCACCCAGAAAAACGGCGTCTACTTCACGACCTCCAGCCTTCAGGCCCTGCGCCGCGATTTCGACCAGCTCTCCTCAAGCTACAACCGCACGCAGTCCGGGCTCGTCGCCGAAGTCGTCGCCGTCGCATCCTCCTACGTACCCGTCCTTGAGAAACTCGCCGCCGTCCTCGCACACCTCGATGTCATTGTCGCCTTCGCCCACGTCGCTGTCCACGCGCCTACGGCGTACGTGCGGCCCACGATGCACCCGCGCGGCACAGGCGACACTATCCTCAAGGAAGCCCGCCACCCGTGCATGGAGATGCAAGATGACATCTCCTTCATCACCAACGACGTCGAACTTCGCCGCGACAGCTCCTCTTTCCTCATCATCACGGGCCCGAACATGGGCGGCAAGAGCACCTATATCCGGCAGATCGGCGTCATCGCGCTGATGGCGCAGGTCGGATGTTTCGTCCCATGCTCAGAAGCCGAATTGACGATCTTTGACTGCATCCTTGCGCGGGTGGGGGCGAGTGATAGCCAGCTCAAGGGCGTCAGTACGTTCATGGCTGAGATGCTCGAGACGGCGAATATCCTCAAGAGCGCAACGAGGGAGAGCTTGATTGTTATTGATGAGTTGGGGAGGGGGACGAGCACGTATGATGGGTTTGGGCTCGCGTGGGCGATCTCGGAACATATCGTCAAGGAGATTGGAGCGTGTGCGCTGTTTGCGACGCATTTCCATGAGTTGACGGCGCTGGCCGACAGGTATCCGCAGGTAAAGAATTTGCATGTGGTGGCGCACATTAGCGGCGAGGACGACGGCGCCAGCAGGAAGAAGGACAGGGAAGTCACGCTCCTGTACAGAGTTGAGCCGGGCGTCTGCGACCAGTCCTTTGGCATCCATGTTGCGGAGCTCGTCCGCTTCCCGCAGAAGGTCGTCAATATGGCGAAGAGGAAGGCGGATGAGCTGGAGGACTTCTCGGGGAAGCATGAGGAAGTGGGACCAGTGCAGGCGAGCAAGGAGGAGGTCGAGGAGGGCAGCGCGGCGCTGAAGGAGGTGTTAGTGAAGTGGAAGAAGGAGACAGAAGGCAAGGGGCTGAGTCGCGAGGAGCAGGCGGAGAGGATGAGGGAGTTGGTTAGGGCGGATGAGAGACTGTTGCGAAATCCGTTCTTCCAGAGCGTGAAGGCGCTGTAAAGATTTCGGGATGTCGAGGTTCTTGCAGGGCGTTTCGGTCGGGTAAAACAGGAGCTGGCGTTGGCTGCAGTCAACTGATAGGGTTCTGTCTTGAGGACATTTTAGATACCTTGTCGCTGTTACGCTAGCTTTGTGTAAGGAGCTTGTACAGAACCTTTCGTACTGTTCGATAGCACATTTCACTTTTCCGTTTCCTTCTCTCAAGATTGCCCACTAGGCACCTCGAAAGGCCCATACCCCGGCCTCGGAAACCTCGGCGCCCCGTCCTCCCCCCACCCAAACCTCTGCGCACGAATCGTCCTCGCCCGCCACCCCTCCCTCGGATCCCTCATCCCATGATAAACGATCCAATCCTCCGCCCCATCAGGACTCTTCACAAAGCTCGCATGGCCGACCCCATAAGCCCCCTCGAGCGCATTCTGGTAAAACACGCACCCCTCGCTGTTCTTGCGCCAGTCGGACGGGTTCATGGGATCGTCGCCTACGAGCTCGAGTTGGCCAAGGCAGTAGTTCCGGTTGTCAGAACGCGCGGCGCTGTAGATGAGGAATTGTTGGCCCGTGGCCTGATTGGTGAGTTGTTGGGGCCCCTCGTTGGAGGAGAGACGGTCGTTGAAGGGGCGGCCGTAGGGGGTTCTTTCCCAGGGGTTCGAAGGTACGCTGATGATCTGCCGCTCGGAGAAGTTGGAGGAGACGGTCCAGGGGTTGGACACTGGGTGGGGTGTTAGTGGGGCGAGCAAGATAGAAGGATGGCGGGAGGGACGGCAGACTCTTGGTGATGCATAGATTGGCGGGCCAGCCGTCATACTGGCGGTACCAGCAGCTGTAGATGTGGTACAGCCCCGTTGAGTGCTGGAAGTAGGTCCCGTCGATAGCGAATTGATCGAACGTGTTCAGCTGCGCTTTCATGGCGAAGGTCGCAGTCCAGGGGTCGCCGCTGTCGCCTTCAAGTACGTACATTCGATGGTGCACAGCAGGGCAGCTATACTCGCAGAACATGTCGACCTCAGGCGGCGGCTGGTCGTTGTTCGGGTCCGCAGTGAAGATAACGTACCAGGCATTGTTGATGTGGTGGAGTTCGGGCGCCCAGAGGTTCGTAGAGTAGTCTGTTTCCTCCGGCGGCTGGAACAGGAGACGGCGTTCGGCGGTGTTCCAATTACTACGTAGGTCAACATTGCAAGGAGAGCATCCGAGGATTGAAAGAAGCGTACGTGAGGACTTGGCTGCGAAGAAGTGTGATGTTGTCCGTTGTTGTGTAGGTAAGGTAGTACCATCCATCGTAACGGATTACCCAGCTACGCATACAGTCAAAGAAGCACAGAGAAAGAACGTTCGAGGAAGTCCTACGGATCAGCCCCTACTTCGTTTAAGATAGGGTTCGTATAAGTAGCTCCAGTGGTAGCATTGATTGTAGTCTGGCCAGTGACAATGTTCAGGAAGCTCGCGAAAAGCGGTAAAAGAAACGTCACAATCATCTTGCAGAGCACTCGAACCAAGGGAGAGAGAAGGGTATGTTCGGAGAAGCTATACTCGGATGTGAAGACTACCGGAGCGGACTGGAAGCTGGAGTATCTTCCTACAATATAACTCCTACCTGCGGGGCAATGCGGGGAAGACCAGCAGGTGACCCCTAGTTGTACCTGCCTATCCAACGTTACATCGCCGTCCGCTCTGTGTACTTCTAAGGCAGGATCGAATGCGATGCGAAATGCTGACATTGAATGCATGCGTGCCGGTGACATCGTCGGCGTCTGCGGCACCAGATCCGCCGACCAAAACTTCCACCACGCCCTCACCTCCCGCGCAGTCAACCCAGCATGAACAACGACCAGTTCCGCCGCCTCGTCTCCGACACCCCCCGACGACAAGATGGCGCAACGAGCACTCCCCAGCCCGGCGCAACTCCCGGCGGCCTGCTGGGCTCCCGGGCTCGCTCTAGCATACCGATGACACCGTCCGTTTAACTCTAAGGAATCTCTAAGATGTCTTCAAGCTAACATTCCCACAGGCGCACAGTTAAAGGCTCCTCCGGCATCGACTTCGCCCGCCAGCTCGCCGACCGCAACGCCGCCTCTCAACCAGCCAAGAAATTCAAATCCTCCGCGGCGCCGAAAGGCACGAAACTAGCCTCTGGATACCGGGATCGCACGCTCGAGCGTATCGAGGATGACGAGGACGACAAGGCAAAGCGCGTCAAGGCGCTCGAGGAGAGCATGAAGCTGGGCCAGATTGATAGGGCGACGTTTGAGGCGCTCAGGGATCAGATCACGGGCGGGGATGTGGGCGCGACGCATTTGGTCAAGGGGCTGGATTGGAAGCTGTTGGAGAGGGTGAGGAGGGGGGAGGATGTGCTTGGTGGTGGGGGGCCAGAAGCGAAAGGGAAGGAGGAAGGGCCGGATGTGGATGAGGAGTTTGAGAAACTGGAGGAGCGGGAGATCGCGCCTGTGGTGAAGGATAAGGCGGAAAAGAAGGGCGAGATGGCACCTCCGCCGCCTGTAGCTGGTATCAAGAGGAGCAGGGACGCGATTCTGGCCGAGCTTAAGGCGCAGCGGAAAGCCACTGCTGAGGCGAAGATGGCGGCGCAACCGCAGCTGGGAGCGAAGTTCCGACGGGTCGGAGAGAAGAGGGAGACTTCAAGGATTGAGCGGGACGAAAAGGGCAGGGAAGTGCTGATCACGGTAGACGCGGAGGGCAATGTCAAGAGGAAGATTCGGAAAGCAAAGACGGAAGACCCGCAAGTCCCGACAGGTCTGCTGATGCCGGACAAAGATGCTGTACCGCTGGGTATGGAGGTGCCAGAGATACCTGTGGCGCCTGTACAGGACGAAGATGACGATATTTTCGAGGGTGTCGGTACAGCTTACGATCCGCTGGCCGGCTTCGACGAAGATGACTCCGCATCAGAAGCCGAAGACGGCGAGGTTGACGCGCCTCCGGAGGACGAACCTCCACCACAACCGTCCAAAAAGGAAGAAGCATTTCCATCTCCATCAGAGTCTCCGTTCGCCTCTCCGCCTACAGACATGCCTCCCCCACCCATCCCCTCCAAACCCACCGCAGCTCCTCGCAACTACTTCGGCACCACCACGCCGTCCACCACCGAAGAAACCAAATACGACGTCTCAAAAGACCTGACCATTCTCGCAGCCCTCCAAAAAGCGCGCAAAATCGACACCGCCTCCTTCTCCACCGGCTCCGCCACTACCTCCCACGAAGAAACCGACGAAGAGCGCGAAGCCCGGCTCAAACGCCGTGCAGCCATGCTGGCGTCCTCGGACCGCGATCTCGAAGACATGGATCTGGGCTTCGGATCGTCAAGGTTTGGAGACGCCGAGGACGCGGAGGATGGTGGGAAGATCAAGCTGTCGAAATGGAAGGGGGCTGGTGCGGATGATGACGATGAGGATGGGGAGGGAGGGGAACGGGGCGGGAAGAAGAGAAAGCGGGGGGCGAAGAAGAGGAAGGGGGATAAGAATTCGGCTGCGGATGTGATGAAAGTGATTGAGAGCAGGAAGGAGGGAAGATAGGTTTAGCTGAGGTCGGGTACTACAGATAAAGATATTGCTCTCTGCCTGCTCGAGCATTGTACCACCTGTCGCTGTACTCTCTCACCGGATTCAGGGATTGCAGTCACGTTATGCTGCCAAACTCGCTCCCGGATGACTTCGGAGCACGCTCACTGCACATACATTTACACACCCGGTTTAATCCCCTTGTCATGATCTTGAACGGTTTCCAATGGTAGGTTGCCTTGATCTGGTAACACACCAAACATAAGAATCAGACCTTAACTGGGATAATCAAATAAGGTTGTCGGTCTGGGCCGGCTCAGATACCGGCGCTGTTAGTGGGCAAAGTTCGGTATGCTCGAAAACTACATGAGCGAAGCAAGTAAATTACAAGTCTTTCCGACCAGCGGAATGCGAGTACTTAGATCTATATTACAAGTATCAAGACAACCCAATCCCTTATATCAGTCCCTAAAATCATTGAAAACTTGGAAGGGCACTATGCTTTTCGAACAGCTGCAAAAAAACGGGACGGCTGAAAGACATGGATGATGAATAGGAGTTAAAAATACTAGCGCCAGCGTCTCCTACAGCAGTGAGAGAAAATTCATACGGAACTCCAACAGAATTTAGGCCTCGATAACATATTACAGCCCCTAATTGAAATACCCACTATCCTGCTTCCTAAGATGCCCAACATAACTCATCTCTACCCCCTCCATCGGCTCCCCCGGCAGACTCAAAGCCGAAGTACTCCTCATATCGCTACTGACTGGCGCAGCCCCGTTCCTAATGCTCGACTGTGGAATTGAGAAGTTCAACGTCGCGAGCTTCAGCGCCGATGTCCCGCTCTTCAATGGCGCGGTCAACAGCATATGTTTAGATTGCTCAAACAACGCGTCAGCGGCCGCTACGGGCGAAGTCATTGCAGTCGACGGAGATGACGGGGGTACGAAAGCGGGCTCTGGCACAGAGATGCTCGCGGTCTCCTCTGTTATGGGGTGCAGCGAGAGCGGGCTGGGAGCCAGGGTGCTTGCGCTCTTGCGGCGGTTGGCGGACGCGAGGAGCGCGCCCCAGAAGTCTGCCTTGTTGGCACCGGCTGACTTGGGCGTTGTTGGAGACGACTGAATCTGAGTAATGTTGTTCTTTGCGAGGATGGACTCGAAGCTGGTAGGCGGTTGGGACGCCGGCGCGGGCGGGAGCTCAGGCTGTGAGAATGTTTCTGAGGACGTAACGACGAGTGTCTGGATTTTAGGAGGCGTCTGGACGCCGAACTGCTTTCCCCAGCGGCACTCGCTGGGGTAGTCGCACTTGTTCCAGCAGTCCTTCTTCGTCGATCCGGATGGAGGCGGGGCACACTCGTCACTGCAGCAGCAGCTAGCGCCGCTGTCGCTCTCGTCGTCGCTGAAGCTTGATCCGCTGGTGAAGTCATCGAAGGCCTCCGACGCTGCATGTTCCTCCCTGCGCCATTCGCCCCAGACTTTCCAGCCGCTGTAGTCGAACTCAGATGCACAGGCCCGATGCTTCTTCACCCGCCGTTTGGGCGACACGCTCTTCCGCCAGGCCTTGATTGTCGTGGTGCCAGAGCAGAAGAAGTGTCCATCATCAAGGCATCGTCTGGTAGCGCCAATTGGGTAGGTCACGTGGCACATGTGACAGGTCCAGAGCCATTGCAGCGGGTTTGGAGGAGGTGAGCTGGTCAGATTGTATGTAGGCCGTCTGAATGCGGTGCCCGAAGCGGGTCTAGGCGCTGCTGGTGGTGGTGTGATGGGCAAGCGAGGAGAGAACGGCGATGGAGGTATCGCGAGGTTCGACGAGCGGAACGGAGCGGGTGTTATCTTCAAAGATGTACTGCGGGCCATGCTGAGTGATGCTAGTTTTCGCAATTAAGCTGATGCTGGTATCGTCCAAGATGCTTAGAGACTGAACGGAGCAGGTTTTCCGTTTGTTTGTAAATGAGCGTGTATACGAAGACCGGCTTCGTAAATATGGCGTTCTATGCGGAATATAGAGTACCAAGAAAGGAACCAGTCCCGCAAATATGCAATGCAAGTTTTGAATGAGAGAACAGCGAAGACATGGGAATGCAGCGGTCCGGTTGAAGTCATACCCCCACCACATGGCAATCTCGAGTCGCATCAAAGAAATGAGACAGCCACCGACTGTCGGGCAATCCGCTGACTGAGACTCCGATCATGTTCCTTGTTCTACCCATAATTCCTCTTTGTACTGGTAGCCGCAGTCTTTGTCTACAAGCGACATGAGTGCACTCGGGAGGAAATTCGGCGAGATATTCTTTGTTCGGGGCGCTCATACCAAGATGCGTGTATGTCGCTATCATAGCCTGCTGCAGAGACAATTTCACTGCCGTCAAGCTGCCGGTGTTGTCTGTGAATTCTCCAAGTATGCTTACTGGAGTACCGCTGGGTAAGGCTCTGACCGTGCTCCCGCAAGGGGAGCACTGATGAGATTGACAGAACACCTGACTATGGTTTGGAACGGCATTTTTCACACTGAGACGAGGTAGAACTGGAACAGATGCGGCAAGGCAGGAAAAGAAGCGTGTTTAAGGAAAGCGAGGAGATGGTGACCGCAACTCGAGCAGCACTTAAAAGGGCGTAGTACATGAGGGTTCAAGCTGCTCTTGTGCCGAAACTGGGGGATACTCTACCAAGCAGAGACTCGAGACATGCTTGACATATGAAAATGATACAACCTCTAAGGACTCAAAGGCCATTAAAGAAGCCGCTGTACGCAGGAGCGTTCGCAGAAGTGGCAAGAGTATGTTGCGCTTAACTGCAAGATATTTTAGCAGCCTAAATTACCACTCGAGTGTGCACAACATTCTGAAACCAACCACCACATGATAGAGTCAACGAATGCCACACGCACGTGACCGGAACTACAGCTGTTGGACTCTGAGGCACCGACTTCACTCAAAGTTCCAATAATCAAATCATTGTACCCACGAAGCAGCGTCCTTGCCAAACACGCCATGGCAAACATCGAGGACGAACCCGCCGAACCTCTTTTCCGCCCTTCGAAACGCCGGAAAGTGTTCCGCAAACGTCTACACGACGACGATACCGCAATCGCTCAAGCTCCGCCTACCTCGACCGCTAGTGTAATAACTGCAGAAGAGCGTGTTGTACCTGCAACAACGAAGATTGCAGAGACAAATGAGCAGGGTCCTGCGCGGGCGCCAGAAGCCGATCTCTCTGTCGCCGAGATCCTACGGCGGCGCAAACTGGGCAAAGCGCGAAGAGGAGGAATCGAGTTCTCCAATGCAGCGCAAGCGCAGCGCAGCATGTCAGAGACCCCTCAATCGTCAAACGCGCTCGTGGTAGTGGATCAAGAACGCTCTGTGCTGGACGTTGCCGCTGGTCGCTTTGCGCCGCAAACTGGGCAGAGAGCGGATGTCCTCGATAAGCACATGTGAGTGGCCCTCATTCTCGGGATGAAAGACATGCAGAGGCGGAGACTAATGGCGTAAGGATGGCTTATGTAGACTCCAAGATGACTGCACTACGTGAGGGAGCATCCGCTTCTCAATCATCGAGTCAAACCGCGAACTTGACCGATACCATTCGCCTCCCCAGCGGCGCGCCTGGACAGAAGCAGGCAGCGAGCCTTGGCAAGCTCCACGAGATCGACCTGGGCTCGGATGCTACAATGCGGAATATAGCGCGGACGGAGGCCGCTTTCAGGAAGCTGGAAACTGGTGATTTGGTTGAGGTTGAGGACATCGATACGAGCAAAAAGATCAGATTGGGTAGAGACGGGAAACCTTGGAGGGGTAGGAAGCGGAGGAACAGCGAGGACATCAAGCGGGATCAGCTGGTTGAGGAGGTTCTCAAAGAGAGCAGATGTGAGTTGCGGATGTTGCGCTGCTTCATTATCTAGGATCTAACGGGCGTCTCACAGTGGATCTGTACGACGAACCTGAAGCTTCGGTGTCGAACGGGGATAATCAAGCTGCAGATGATCTTATCGCAGAGCGATTCCGGCAGGAGTTCATGGAACAGATCCGGAATAATAATGTCAGACGCACGCAACCCAAGCCTCCCACCGCTGGCAAGGGGGAGGTCCAGGCTAGAGGTCCAAAGCTTGGTGGAAGCAGAAGTGCAAGAGCTGCAATGAGGGCACTGGAGGAGAAGGCGGCAAAAAAGAAGTGAAGAAGAGAGGAATACAGTGTTGGATCAGCCAGCACGGCTATGGCTTCGACGCACGTCCTCACATACAGGCTTCGCCGGCACGGGCACGATGGGTTGCTGACAGTCGGCTGCTTAGTCTTCGAGACTCTGGTAGTGGAGCGTCGGGAGAGCTTTGAATCCATCATCCTGAGCGTAGAGGATCATGGCACCGAATGGACGAAGACTGAGGGCGCACCGTCGTTCTGGGGTATCTTGATCGGATAGCGCAAGGAGAAAGAAGGGTCTTAATGAGGCTTTCATAGAGCATGGACAGCAAGGGAAGGATTTTCGAAGACTTGTAGAGCAGTAAGATGGTTCTCCAGGAGGGTCATCAAATGCTGTTTTCTCGCCGTCTGAGGTCTATATAATTGCTTCAACTGCCTTCTGCTGCTCCGCGATACCTCTTTGCGCAGTCTTCGTCCACCTACTCAGTTAAAACTACCATCAGTTGGGAGATAACTTTACGCAGCCCTCCTGCTGTGGCTTGACTACAACACATTTTTCAGCACATTCCCAATCGTCGTTTCGCATCTCACGGGCTTTCGCCAAGACAAGTTAAGCCTTACATCCTCGCGTGCCCCGGTCGTGCGTCCCACGAGGCTTACTTTACTCCGCCTTCTTGGCTGACGTCCATCACCAGCCTGGGTCGCAAGCTCCCCAGATATGTGCCAGCCTCCCGCCTCCCCCAGATAGCTGCCGTTGTGACATTGATATTCTAGCCGCTCCACCTCCCCTATTGCGCTCGCGATAAACCATAGAACTCTCTCGCATTGCTACCGCCTTCCCTCCAGCGCACCTCACGCGCCAGAATCCATCCGCCCTTGCGTGCAACTCTACCAGCCGCATTGCGTCCTAGCCTCGCCGACCGCAGAAAAACGCGACAATGGCAGAACACATCCGCATCCTCTCCCCCCGCGCGGGCGGCGGAGGCGGTGCCGCCGACCCAGCCGCCTACGTGCCTCCGCCGTCGATCGGGCACGAGATCGGGGTCATGTGTGGGGGGATCGCGGCGATGGTTATCGGTACGTCTCGCGCTTTGCGTTTGTTCATGCACCGCTGTCCTCAGCGGAAGGGGCTGATGTGGACGTGAGGTACTGACGGGGCCACTATAGGCGCGGCGCTGTTCTACCTTTGGTGGACCATGAATCTGAAGCGGGAGGCCAAGAAGGAAGAGGAGCGCGTTGAGGGGCTGAGGGCGAGGGGGCTGTTGAAGGAGGAGAAGTATTGAGGAGTTCTGCTGCTGGTTGGAGGATAGATGCGAGACGCGAGGAAGAAAATAGGGAGGGGCTTGTGGCCTGGCAGAGGCTTAGAGCGACTGGGCCGGGAATTTTTTTTTGGGGTGGAATGAAATGAGGTGAAAGGGATATCGCAAAACATCACGGAAGCCATCCCAAAGGATCGGAGTTGGGCGGCGTTTGTGAAGGTGGACTCTGCAGGTCATCCTGAGTCAGGTCGGGTATATGACTTGTTGGTATTTCTTGCACGTAGTCGACAGGTATTCTACGAACAAAGCTTTTTGGGACTAGTCATACAAGTAAAGCGGTGCGAGATCCCCAAGTTGAAGTCCTAGTCCTAGTGGGATGCGCTGGTTCCTAGGGATCCCTTTCCCAAGGCTGGATACCTATAACCAGCTGCGAAACGCCGGGGATGGACTTCCAACCCAATTTATACATTCCCCGTAAATCCTGTGTTATGTTCCTCTTATCTCGGCTACTCTTCCTCTCTTCCTCTAGCAATCTCCTGCGTCATCTTACCGGTCCCCTACTCTTCCCAGCCCCTTTTACACAATCCCGTAAACCCTCTTGGCGATAAAATAGCTCGTCAGCCCAAAAATGAGCAAGCCGCCTGTGATGCCCGAGAACCACCACAGGCTGTCGACATTCTGGCCCGGCACCAGGACGTTCATGCCCCACATGCCGGTAACGATGTTCATGGGCAGGACGATGGTGCCCAAGACGGTTAGTTTGCCGAGCACGTCGGCGGTCTGCTCCTGGCGCTCGTTCATGCGGATGTTGATTTGGGCCAGGTAATTGGAGTGGGCGCGGCTTAGAAGACTGGTGGAGGTGATTGTCAGCACCTGGATAACGACGTACCATGTGAGACGCGATCGACGGGGAGGAAAGGCAATACTCACTTCTCGTAATGACTCAAATTCGCCGTCATCGTGACAATGTGATCCTGGATATCTCCCAAATACAGCCCGATCTCGCTCCTAGGCGCAACCTCCCACTGCTCATTGCACCTCTTCGCGAAACCCTTGATCACGTCCGCTTTGTTGCCCAGCAGCCGGTACAGACTCATCACCTTCTTGCGGCACTCGCCTACCCGGCGCAGCATGTCGCCGCCGGAATCACCGCCCGATGCGTCCCCTGCCTCGGACTGCTTCTCGTATTCGAGTTCCTTGGCCTTGGCCATCTTCTTGGCCGCGTTATCGGAATTATCTTCCGGAGAGTGCAGGCCAAGGATCGCGTCGTCGATTTCGTCGACTTCATCCTCGATGCGCTCGATGAGCGGCGCGTAGACGTCCGTGATGTCGTCGATGATGGCATACGAGATCCAGTCGCTGCTCAGGATCAGGTAGTCGCTGAGCTGCCGGATGCGCCGTCGGACGTTGGCGGGATGGGGCGTCATGCTGAAGTGGAAGCTTATTACGCCCTCGCCGAAGACGACGACGTACATGTTTACCGGATCGAGGAAGTTCTCTGAGTTGGTGTCTTGCTCGAAGGTGCGGTAGTTGACGAAGTAGTAGTTCTTGAACAGCTCGACCTTCTCGCGCGCTTCTTGCATCATTATGTCTTCGGCTGTTAGGGCGTGGATACCAAACGCCTTGGAGATTACACGCATCTCGGCATCAGTGGGTGAGAGTACGTCAAGCCAGAAGACAGGGCGTGGGCCATAGCGCTTCTGTCCTTGCCCCTTTGGAGTGCGAGATCCCCCAGGGCTATTGGAGCCTGTTTGTTCGCCTGACGACGGATGATGCTGCGGCTTGTGATCACGCATACTAATCATAGAGGGTTGTCGGGATGCACTGCCAGATGCACCATTGTTGGATGTATCAGTCTTGCGATCTGATGGAGGCATGTGGTGTTGTGTGGGCTGTGGGTGTGACTCGTCTTCCTCCTCAGACGAGCTCTCGTCCTCAAGCAGAGGAGGATCCGGCAAGAAAAGGTCTCGGAACGTCTGCCCTGGTTGTACTAGCTCCGAGATGGTCTGACTGTGAATCGTGCTCTCGAATTCCTCGTTAAAATACGTGAACCTGTAGGGAGCATCGTCGTCCTCACGATGCCAGAGTCTCTTCTGTGGGCGCAAGCGTCCGCCGACCATCAACGGCTCGCTGACCTTCCTTGCTCGGAGACCTTCCATCGTCCGTTCTTTCTTCTCCTGGCGAGCGTAGTCGTCCAGCACCGACAGTTCGGGCCACCTTCTGCGCCTGCTGTGGCGGGATCTTCGACGGGGTTCCTCGTGCATTTCATCGTCATCGTGGGCTGTCTCGGACATGACATCTTGAGGAAAGCACACGTCGTCTTCGGCACTCATGGTCATGCGCCTCCTCATATCGTCCGGTTTGCTCTTGGGCGATGCTTCGCTGCCATCTCCGTCGATATCAATGAGCGCATCTCCTGACAACAGCCGTGATCCACGGCTTTCGCGGGACGTTTCCCGCTCCAAGTCTCCCATGAGCATGACGTCTTCATAAGGCATCTCCGCCCCCATTCTTGGACTAACAGGAACTGATGGCGGGTTGTTGACATCGTATTCGGGAAAGCTTTCTCTGGGAGGTTCTGGCGGGTCAAGGATAGTCCTCTTGTCCCGACTACGATGCGAGTGACTGGAGCCGGTCGATCTGCGGCGGGGGCGCTGGCCACCGCTCGACGGGCCAAGAAAGCCTCCATATCCTCTGTTTCGAGACGTGGGACTGTTTTGTTGAGAAGGTGGGATGAGCGGTGTGCGGTCGTCGGTGTTGCCCTCCTCTTCGCTTTCACGATCGGACGACTTCTGTATCTTTGACAGCTTCGACCTACTTGCACCGAAGACGTTCGATTGACGATGCTTGTACTGCTGACCGCCCGGGGGCTGGAAGGGGCCTGGATGAATGCTCTGTCGTCGGGCTTGAAGAGTGCTGTGGTTACTACCCCGACACGCAGTTTATGTCAGCCCAGTTTGCAAAGCCACTGTTGGAGGCTTCGCATCCGATAACCTACCGATGATCCAGCAGAGCCTCGCTTTCGAGACTGGTATTACTGCGGTTCGCCTGCCCTAGCCTGTAGAAGCTTTGGCGGTGGTCACTCGGCTGTCGAGCCTCCACCAAGCTCGGCCTGCCCTCTTCTACGTCGCCGTTGTCCGTCTGATCCTCCGAGGGAGCTGCAAAGGACTGGCGGCGGTTGCGACGGTGTTTCTTTCCGGCTCTGTGCTTCTTCTTCTTGGGCTTGTCAGCATCTTGAGAGCCTTGCGCAGGGTCGTCGTTCGCCGGTGACGATTGCGCAAAGCGAGCTTGGGCGGGATTGGAGCTCTGGGTAGAGGACTCCCCTCTGCGGCCAGTAATCGAAGCCATTGAGCAACGTCGAGCGCCAGACGTGCGTCGTGAACAGGAGCAAAGCTCCCTAGGTAGTTGCAAGGTGAGGAGAATTAGCGAGGAGTTGAAGTGGAGGTGACGGATGCGGCTCGCGTGGTGGGATTCGCGGCATGAAGCTTCATGATTCGATGGTAGCGAAAGAAGTCCGGTGGGGCGCGGGCTCGACCAGTCTCCCGGCGGCCAAGGCACGAGGGGTAAGTTGAATCTTCAGTCCCCACACCAGAAATACATACATGCAACAGAGAGTTTGTTAGGCGTGCTGAGGCGCAGAAGAGCACGACGAGCGGTCGCTTCCGTCGGTACCTGAGCTCTCCCTCGATTGTGGCGTAACGGGGCACAACGGTGGTGCATGACGGAGCATGCAGCGAGGTGGTTCGGGGAGGCTGCTCGCGTGAGCTCTGGAGATCATAGGGCTGCATCTTTGACTGCACTGGGCCGCTCTCCGTTGATCTTTGACGTTCGACGGTGCAGACATTGTTCCGGCGAAGGATCGAGAGACAAAAGATTGAGCAGCCGGCGGATGTACTTGCTGCCGTTGATATACTTACCAGGAAGGATATCTACCATATACAACGCCGCACTTGACCTGACCCAAACGTCCCTTACACGCCTGCCATGCAACCAGTCCTGAACGGCCCAGTGAACACCTACATGAACGCCCCCCCACCCCTATCAGACCTACTCTCATCGTATTTATCCCTCATCACCTCATCGCGGTGGTCGTCGTCAGTATCGTCATCACTATCCACCCTTCTCGCACCCCTCATCGGCTCAAAAGCCGTCGGTTGCGGCAGCGGTGCGTCCCTCCCAGCACCCACCGTCCCCATCGCCGGCGGACTCGCCACCCTCGTCCCCCCCACCCCCATAACCTGCCAGTCCTCTTCCGTATCCGACGACTCCGGCGGAGAGCTATACTCCGGCAGCGTCAACAGATTCTGCGAATCCCCCTTCACAAGCCCCAGCCTCTCCTCCTCCGTCGCCCGATCCGGCGGCGCGTGTTCCTTCCCGCTCTTCCGGCTCGTGAAGCTCAGCGCGCCCCGCGACACGGGCCGGCCAGCGCTGCTCTCGGCGCCATCGGACGCCTCCCGCTTGTGCGACCGGCTGAAGACGTTCTGGAAGCTGAACTGCCGCTTCGCGGTATGTGGCGGTGGCCTGGGTGGGCCGAGTCGGTCGCGTGACCTAGGCCGGTCGGCGTCGTCGGCGACGGAGGGGTCCCAGTGGATTGCGGAGGGGGAGTGGTAGGCTGTGTCTTCTGGTGTGTGGTGTAGGAGGCCGGGGGGCAGGCCGTAGACGTGAGGCGCGGGACTTGAGGTTCCGTCCAGAGAGGAGGCCGGGGGGCTGCTGGCTTTGGAAACGTGGAGGCTGCTGAGTGGCATGGGTGGAGGGGGGGATTGAGGCGCTTGCTGCTGGCGGCGTCTGCGGTGGCTGAGGCGCGTAAAGAAGCCGGGGTGGATGTCGTCGGATACTGTGGATTGGGTGTCGTCGTCTGGAAACTCGGACATGCCCAGCGGTGGATGGAGAGTCTTCCGGCGCTGTAGGGGCGCTTGCCCAGGTTCGAGTACGGTCTTGCGTCGGCGCAGGCCATCAAACTCGACCTGCTCGTTTTCACCAATAGGCGCCATGCGTTCTTCGTGGATCCGCTTAGCGTCTTCTGCCTCCTTCCTTTGCCTCATGTTTGACATGGAACGAAGCAAGGCACCCCCTGCACGTATCGAGTCCGCTTTAGGCTCATACTCTGGCTCCTTCTGTTCCGCGACAGTCCTGACTTGATCGAGATCACCCTTAAAGACTGCGGCATCAGGTACGTCCTTTGCTGACTTCGACAGCTGTAGTAGGATCACTCCAGCGCAAATCTGCAGAAAGCCCATGATAACGGTAGAAATGGTCGCCGGGGTGCCCTTGAAACCACGAAAGAGGATCGCCGAAGTCACGATCGTGGAGGTGGTGAAGAAGACGTAGTATGTCGGAGTGACAAGCGCCGCGTTGAACAGGTTGAGCGCTTTGTTGAGGTAGATAACCTCTGTCAGTAGTGTAGCAATGACGAATACTAGAAGTAAGTATAGGAACCACTGATTGAATTGCGGCTCGCCCCCTATTTGCGTAACGATTGCCGCACCTAGGCCTTGCGTCGCTACTACGCTCAAGCCGCCGATGAGACTGCAGATACTGAGGTAGACCAGCATGCTCTTCTTGCCATATCTAGGGCCAGCCCAAAGAGCAAGGAAGATGCAAGCAACGATAACGATCCCCGCATAGCTGAGGAAGCCCGGAGAAAGCACGAGCTTTTTCATGTCCTGGATCTTGCTGACTGCCGACTGCTCAGGGGCATTAATCACAATGACGACAGATCCAATGATACAGTTGAAGCAGCCAACCTTGCCGACAAAGCTGAGGCGCTCCTTTAGGAAGATGGCTGAGAGGATAGTGGTGACGACGACCGACAAGGCCCCAAGCGGCGTGACCAGGATGGCGTCCACGAAGGCATACGCCACGAAGTTGCACACCTCTCCAATAATCATCAGGGTCATGCCACCCCACCACCAGCCGTTCTTAAGATATCCGTAGCCTTCTCCTGCCTCCTCGTGGTATTTGACGTTGGCGTTGAGCAGCCCCACCTTCTTCATGACGAAGGAGACTCCTATGAACAGTCCAGAGAGAATGGCCAGTATCAACCCCACCACTTTGTATACAGGAGGTCTTTCGTTGCTTTGCGAGGCACCGGTCTCCGTGGAGTTCGCGGCCTGGCGTGCGAGAAGCCCGTGGGTGAGGACGAGGAGCTCTCCTGCGCCGTCCATCGTGGGCCAAATAGCGGCGATCGGGCGGTCTAATCTTCTTGTCTAGTGACAGCGAGCGGTTGGTTCAAGCCAAGCCAACCAAGGTTCGCGAGGAAATGATATATATAGAGAAGCGAAAGGGGGGACAGCGGTTATCCGAGTCTTGATCGTAGCGGCGGCATCAGGCCAGCATAGGATCGTTCGGGGGTGGGCAAGACAGTGTGGTGCGCCGGCTCTACAAAGGCGACTGGGGTTGCGCAAAGCTGAAGCGAGCGGCTGAGGTTGCGTGGATATCCCAAGCGCAAGGGCAGGTCTGTACGCGCGGCTGTAGCGCGATGAGGAGTCCACCCAAGAAGAAATGGCCGTAGAGTGAGAAGCGTGGCGGTATCAAAGGTGTGCCCTGCGCTTATCCAACTTTGCAGCAACGCGTTTCCAGATTGTTATTCCGGTCTAACGTCAGGGTCCGGGGGTTTTGGTGCTGGCGGGCGTGCGGGCGTGGCGGCTTCTCGCCCGTGGAGCGGCGATTTTGATAGCGGGGGGAGATTTGCTGACACTGCGGTTGGGCGATACGGCTCCACGTCAGGTTTGTTCAAGAGGTGATTTTAGGTATCTGAATCCAGGAGCGGCGAGAAACAGCAGGAGATCGTTTGAGATCTTGGTGGACCTCGATCTGCAACGAAGATTAGCCGTTTCGCTTGAGCTTCAACCCATCTCCTACGGCAACCACAAAATCGCCATGGCTTTCCGCAGAATACCATGAACCCCATCACAAACGGCGACGACCAGCATAACCATGGTGTGTACAGAGCAAGCTCCGTCGCCGAAATCCAGGCTACGCTCGCCCACCTCGGCCGCCAGGAAGCCTCCGTATCAGCCCGCCTCGATGCCCTCATAGCCTCCCAGAAAGACCTTTCGCGCCAACTCGGCCGCCTTGACCTATTGCGTGCGAGCCTAGGGTCACAGGTCGTCAACGCCCGGAATATCAGCAGTGTAACGCTCTCGGATGCTGCCTCGACGGCGAACCGCATCTCCAGTGCCGTGAAGCGTCTGGACAGCGAACAGTCAAACGTCAAGGCAACCCTGGAAGTGGTGGAGCAGGTGGCGGAGCTCAAAGCATGCGTCTTAGGCGTCCATGAATCCATGGGAGCCCACCAGGACTGGGAGACTGCCGCCGGGTACCTCAGTCGAGCTTCGAAAATCCCCGCCGAAGTCATAGATGGCAGCTTTGCGGAAGAGATTGTGCCTACCGCCGAAATCCCCGACCCTCCCAGGGTGACGTTGAATGCTGCTGCCGAGTCCCTCTGCGCTCTTTTCCTACGAGAATTCGAGAGAGCTGCCAAGGATGGCGACGGCGGCAGGGTTACCCGCTTCTTCAAGCTCTTCCCCCTGATCGGCCGGACAGACGTGGGTCTTGACGCCTATGGACGTTATGTGTGTCAAGGCGTGGCCTCAAGAGCGAGGACGAACCTCAACTCAGGTGCTGGCCGTAAAGATGGCTTCTTCTACGCCAATGCTCTGACGAAGTTATTCGAACACATCGCCCAGATCGTGGATAGCCACCAGCCTTTGGTCGAACAGCACTACGGGAACGGCACCATGACAAGAGTCATTGAGCGGCTCCAAAATGAGGCAGATGTGCAGGGTGGCATCATTTTAGACACGTGGCAGGACGAGCGTGTCATTGAAAGGAAGCTTACTGATATAAGATCTTACGCCTTCTCCTTCCTCGTGCAGAGCTTCTTACCTGCTCAGAAGCCATCTGCAGGCACTCCGAGGTCAGGCTCGCCTGTCAAAAGAGACGGTGCCACCGCTGGGCGTTCGAGCGAGGATGAAGGCGTTGATATGAAGGAAGTTGACGGCTTACTGGGGGAAGCTGCTGTTATGCTTGGGCGATGGGCCTTGTATGGCAGATTCATCGCTTCCAAAGCTGTCAGTATGCATCACTCTGGCTCTTGTCACTCTACTAATGCGGTGTAAGAAACCCAATGTGGAATCAGCTGAGAGCACTGTGCTGTCTATGCCTCAGTTTCTGGCAAATAGCAATCTCTCCAAGAAGATCGCTAAGGCGCTCGTCGAGCCGTTCAACGTCATGACGACTTTCTTCTTCCGGCGCTCCGTCGAAAAAGCCTTCCAGCTTGATGAAGCCCCCTCCGACCTGACCCTCAATCCGAACAAGCCTCTTGGGGCGAATCCCCCGTTCATTACTTCCGCAGTCGACGATGTAATGTACATTGTAAACCAGATCCTGCAGCGCTCCCTCGCAACCTCTCAGCGCGCGGTGATCTCCAACGTACTCCCAACCATCTCCCGCGTTTTGAGCTCCGACTTCATCGGGATGATCCAGCGCAAGATGCGCGACGAGAGCTATCCCAAGGCCGCCATCCAAGGCTCTTTACCGCCCGAAAACCTCGTCCTGGCTTTCTTGGTCTTGTTAAACAACCTCGACGTCGCGACCGACTATATCAAGCGTATCGTCTCCTCTCAGCTGGGTGCCTCGGCCATCTCGACCGACGCCCCAGAGAGCAACGCGCCAAACTCCCCGCTACAAGACCTCTTCCCTTTCGCCCACGATGCCGTATTCGTCGAAGGCCAGCTCAAAGCGCTGGATGCAGCTTTCACCGCCAAGACAAGCGAGCTCATCAACGACGGCATCCAGGTGCTCTTCCACCAGGTAATGAAGCCGCGCATCCGGCCCATCCTAACCGAAGCCTTCCGCGACGTCGAATACAACATCGAAGCCGACGAGCTCGCCGCTGGTAACATAGGCGACGGCGACGACGAGGACGGCCAGGGCGTTCCCGACGGTCTCGTCAAGGCGCGCTTCGATCGCGGATGGGGCGCGCTGACCCGCCCGATCAGGCGGATACTGACGGAGCGGAACTTCGACAGGCTGATGCAGGTCTCGACGGCGTACCTGGGCAAGGCGCTCGAGAAGAGGATATGGGGGTGTTATGGACGGGTTAATGAGTTAGGAGCGGTGAGGTTGGAGAGGGATGTCGCGGGCATTGTGGCGAGTGCGGTCGCGGGGGGGAAGTATGGGCTTAGGGACGCGTTTGCGAGGTGTGTGCAGTTGACGCTAGTGATGAACATGGAAGAGGATGAGTGGGAGGAGCTAAAGGCGGAGGAGGGGGGTAGGGGTGGCATGGCGTGGGTGCTTGAGAGGATGGAGCGGGAGAGAGCGAGGGGGATTGTGAGGGACAAGGTGTAGTGGGTGCAATGGATAGTCTAGTATCGGGAGAGCAGCGATAGAACTATGGCGAGCGCATGGATACGCACTTTGACACCCGGCGTTTGCTTCGGGACGGGTGTCACGAGTATATTACCGTGAATCTAAGGTTCCCGATGCAGTGGAGAGCTACCCGCCGGAGAGGTTGGGCATGGCTGTGACAGCGGATGCATACTGTAACAGTCTGGAAGCGCAATGACCGGCTCAACCTAACAACAATAGTCACTCATAGTTTGTTCTAAAGAAACACTAAATCCTCGTAGCCATCCACGTGCTCTCCCCATCTCATCTCCCAGGGGGCTTGACGCACTGACTCGCATCTCGGACGATGTTGTGCAACGCCAATTCCAGAACCGGCCCCTGCGCCGATGAACGCCTTCCCCGTCTTTTCTGGCAGCCCGCATCTTCCGCTTCAGCACGTCCACTCCTTGCCAGCGCCCAACTGTCCTTCAACCTGCATAACTGTGTAGCAAGACGACAATCAATTGCTACCACCACGGTCATTACGGCTTCCGAATAGCATATCCGCACCGTCGTCCCAGCCAGCGCGCGATCCCATCGCAGCCATTCTTTACAGCAAGCACTGCCACACTCCAGCATACCGCAACAGCCATCAGTATACGCTCGACCGCTCCGAACCTCTCCAATCCCTCGCCCAGCCCACCACAACCCGCGCAACCCTTACAATGGGCCTCCTCGACAAAATCCAAGCCAGTACGCTTCTCCTCCCCGCCCCCCCGCCCATTCTTTCCTCCCGCCCTGACCTTCCCCAACAGAACTCGAACTCTACCGCCTCGAACAGCGCTACACGCGCCGGTCGAAGCGCACGACCTTCGTCAGCGACGCCCAATACGTCGACGGCGAGTACGTCTACCAGAGCCAGTCCTCCTCCTCGGCCGCCACGTCGCCTACGTCTACGGGATCGAGCGGGAGCCAGAGGTGGGCGCGGAGCAAGGCGTCGAACGTTAATGTCAGGGAGGTGTTTAATCGGCATGGGGGGCAAGGCATGGGCCAGGGCGAGAGGGTGTAAGGGCGTGGGGGGGAAACGGAGGGTTGGGGAGGAGTGGTTGCGGGGATGAGGCATATCTTCTTAACAAGACGCGGCGACACGCGCTCTGCGGTGAACGTGAGGCGTGCGACCGCTTGTCTCATCAGCCGGCTGAAGAAGGCCGCATGCTTGGATACCGGGGCTTCATTACCGCCGTGTGGGAGGGGATCATTCGTTTATGACATCTGGGCTGCATGTGGATGACCATTTCCTTTTGTTCTAGATTCTTGTAGATACCTCGTTTCGTTTGTCTAGGCATATCCACGTCATGCGGCGGCTTGTACATAGAGTCCAACATGTACTTCTTTGAGCTTCCAATCGTGGCACCTGAGCAAGGATGATTGAATTGCATTGAATAGCGTATAGCGTGCATCTCTCCTCCCCCAGGATCCAAAATCGCCAAAGTCCTTGGTAGGAGTAACACAAGTGAAGACCTGCCGTCCACACAGTAGAGATGCGTCAAACCAGATCCAAACGCCCTCCGATGCAAACCTCCTCCCATCCTTTCAAAACGCCATTAACTTCTCCAAAACGTGAATTAGATCAACTCACCCTCTCCCTCCTCTTCATCGCCACTCTCCACCCACTCCACGCCCCCCTCCTCCATCATCCTTTCCGCCTGCCTCTGCACCTCCGCAAGCCCACTAACCTCCTCAACCCACCCGCGCTCATTGACCGCCCTCTTCACAAACTCCCACCCATCCCTCTTGTACAGATTCACGATGCGATCACTACACGCAGAACAACAATCATACGGCTGGCCCGCTATGCTCAGCGTGCTGAAGCTGGAGAGGAAGCCGCGGAGCTGGTGGGGCAGGGCGCCCAGGGGGTGGGCGAATGTGTCGGGTTCGTGCTGTGGGTGCTGGGGGGGAGAAGAGGAGGTGGCGGCGTCTGTGGTGGGGGCTGTGGAGGGCCGGAAGGCGGGTGCGGCCGCGCGGAGGGGGTGCTGCAGGATGCTGACGAGCAGCTCGACGAGGAGGGCGGAGGCTATGGGGGCGATGCCAGGGCGCGTGACGGTGCACTGTTGGTCGAGGGTTGCGTCTTTGAGGGACTGCGGGGTGCGTTAGCTATGCATATTATGATCAACCTGTCGACGGGGCGAACTCACGTCTGCAGGCGCTACGACATCGTTGCAGAAGTAGCACCCCAGCTCCTCTTCCCCTGGCCCCTGAGCTTTGACGCCATGTCTCATCACGACAAACGTGTCAAACCCCAGCGCGGCATTCAGCACGATCTTCCCCGCGGCCTTCCCCATGACCGTCGGCAACCACCTGCTCTCCCTCGTATCCATGAGCAAGAAGACAACATCATGCGCCTCGACCAGCTTCTCCAGCTGCTCAAATTCCGCTTTCACCTTCGCCTCATCGATGATCGGATGGCCCGCCATTGGCACGCTCATCACCATGCCCTCGCTCTCCACGCCTGGATAAATCTCCATCAGCGCCTCCGCCGCTCGCTCCGCCTTCCGCGCCCCGCCCTCCAGACAGTCCTTGAAATCGAACAGCGGCTGCCGGACCGGATTACTGAAGCTGACCCGTGCGTTGTCGACGAAGGTGATCTTCCGCACGCCCCAGCCAAGCAGATTGCGCGCGACGTAGGAGCCTAGCGTGCCAGCGCCGAGAAGCAGACACGACGTGTTCTTGACGACGTCGAGATCGAGCGAGGGCGCTATGCGCCATTTTATGAGCTTGAGATTGAGGTCTACGGCTTGGTCGGCGAGTCGCACGGGGTCCATGTACGCGGAGAGGTCGATGAGGCGCGAGGAGAGCTTGTTGGCGTCGTTGCGCTCCCAACCGGTCACCTTGGGCATCGGTGCGCTGCTTGGCTGGGACTCGGGCGCTTCGGCGAAGCTGGACTGGAGGTTCAGGATTATGCTGTTGGCGCGGTCGCGGCGGAGGTGCGTGTCGCGGTAGCAGAGGACTTGGACGTCGGAGAGGTGCCAGCGCTGCCGGATTAGGACGAGCAGGTTGCGGAGCATCCATCCGGGATTGTCGGGGTAGGTTGAGGGGTCGGCGAAGCAGACGAAGCGGTCCTGGGCGTCGGTTTGGTTGAAGAAGCCGCCTTCGTAGCTGGACAATGACCCTATTGCCCAGGAGTAGCCTAGCTCTTTCTCTATGGCTGGTGTTTGAGGTGTCTGTGGCCGCTCCACTGGCTCTTCGTCTGGATTGTCTGTCTCTTCTGTTGAGTCGTCTGAAGTATGGTTTCGGACACGCTTAGCTAGGAAGAAGCCGTGCTGGCGCGCATCCACGCTATACCGCCATGTCTGCACCGAATCCACAAGGGCGTTCGTCTCTTTGTTTGTAAGCTGCGAGCGGTCGCCGACAGCTTTCCAGGGTGGATCGGAATGGAGTGCAGGGAAGGCGAAGTGGTAGGTAAACTTGTACTTCTTGAGGTCGGCGAAAGAGATGGCGGCGAAAGAGGATAGCAGGGAAGGGCAAGAGTAGATGGTGCCGTCGTTGATGGCATCCCATATCTGCGCACTGATTAGTGGCTTGCTTGAGAGCTGCTGCGTGGGGTATACTGACCGTTCGGCCCGCACGCTCGACGTAAGCTGGTCGGTCAACGCCCTTGAAGTCTTCGATGGTGTTGAAGTTCTTGATAATGCCCTCTGCGCGATAGAAGCCTGCTGGTACCCTATATAGACCCGCATGGCATCAGCGCCGTACTCCTACATCCTGCTGCCGGGTGTGCTGACTCGTCGGTCGTCAAGGCGCTGCCATGTATTTGCATACGACTTGAGCGCTCTGGAGCGTCAGTCGGCCGCACTTCGTATAGGCCAAGGAGCTTCCGGGCGGAGTCGTCTAGCTTGTCGTAGTTTATCTTGAGGGAGGCCAGGGCGGCGTAGAAGGCCAGCTCGATGTCCGAAGACCACGGCGCGAATTGTAGGCTCGTCATGGTGGGATGAGCGTTGGAAGGCGCGCAGGAAGCTGGTGGAGTAAAGAAGCAGGGAGACGACGGGTCTGGTGTTGTGGTATATACGACGAAAGGTCAGGCGCATGTCTCTTGAGTCTCAGGCACACGAGGGGTCTTTGGCCCTAACGTTGCTGTAAGCGCGGGGTGGTCGATCTGCCGTCGCTGCAGGTGACGCGCTGGGCGCAAACCAGCAGTCTCTTGTGCATGCTCACTCCGAATGACGAGAGCTGTCGAACATACATACACGTTCTAGGATGCTGAAACGCATATTTGGGGTGCACTGATCACCGCCAGAAAGGTCCTATGTGCTGTTTGTGCCAACACTCAACCACCGGCGACTCCATCGACGGCATCAAGAATCCAAATCATGAAGGCTAAGGTACCGAAGAATCCGGACATGCCGATTCTCAAAACGGATCATAGACATGACGTAGTGTGCGACGAGTCGTGGATGCTGGACAGTTTATTGTCATTTTTCTTTATCTAGTGCTTACTTCCAGCTTCCGCTCAACATAACTACCTCACCCTCCAGCAGTAATCCCCTTACCACAACGTCAGAAAATCTCAGAAGCCATGAGCTCGAACCAGGAGGAGATACCCAAGGAGCATCACGTTCACAGGTGACTGACTTCCCAAGTCTTTCTAGCATGGGTTATCATTAACAACCATTAGAACGGGCGAATGGCTACCAGCCGACCATCGCGTGCACAAGGAATGGCTGAACAACATCATCTCGCATGTAGAAGACAATCCTCAAGAGCTTCATCCGGTATTACAGGAATTCAAGGAACTTATCGAAGAAAACACGCGCGTCTACCTACTGTTTTCGTCCATGTTCGAACAAGTCCCCAGCAAAAAGCCATATTCCAACGATCCAACTGGACATCGCCAGATTCATGACTACGACCACATGCTCCAGCTCTTGAACCATCTGATGACCACCGCGCCCTCATGGAGTGACCAATCGCAGAGAGTGGGCCTGGTTGGTCTTCCAATCAACGCGGTCCTCGACTGGCCTATGGGAACACCAAGCGGCTTCGCTGCGTTTCTCGATCCGGACGTCAACAAGATGCTCAAGAAAGTACTCAATGCCTGGGGCGAATACCTCACTTCACCAGAGTCGGCGTCTGTCCTTGACGACTCATCGAGCGGATGGTTCGGTGAGACAGGCGCCAAGGACTTGACGGCTGTTGCGAATGTTGGGTCGACCTCTTACAGGTTTGAAGAAATGTTCCACTGCGATCCTTCCGCCAAACATTACGGCTACAAATCCTGGGACGACTTCTTCACCCGTCTCTTCCGCGAGGACGTTCGCCCAGTGGCCTCGCCCGACGATGACAACGTGATAGCCAACGCCTGTGAATCCAAACCCTACAACACCGCCACCGACGTTAAATTTCGCGACAAGTTTTGGATCAAGGGCCAGCCATACTCCATCCTTGACATGCTCGCGCAGGACGATCTTGCAGAGCAGTTTGTCGGCGGTACCGTGTACCAAGCCTTCCTCAGCGCGTTGAGCTACCACCGCTGGCATGCCCCCGTTAGCGGCAAGGTCGTCAAAGCATACGTGGTAGATGGGACGTACTATTCCGAGCCCCTGTTCGAAGGAATTGGAGACCCGGCCACTCGTGGAATCGATGAGTCGGGCGAAGTTACCGGACAGGGGTACATCACTGCAACGGCCACGCGCGCTATCATCTTCTTCGAAGCCGATAATCCCGCCATTGGGCTTATGGCGTTTCTGGGTATCGGCATGGCTGAGGTGTCAACGTGCCATATCACTGTTGAAGTTGGGCAGCATGTGAAGAAGGGTGATCAGATTGGGATGTTCCATTTTGGCGGCTCAACGCATTGTCTGATGTTCAGGAAGGGCGTTAACGTGCACGGCTTTCCGTCACCGGAAAGGGAGGAGAACATGCCTGTGAGAAGCAAGCTTGCTGTCGTTAACACGTAGGTCCTTATACTTGCAGGCTGGATTCGGGTGGTGATGCAACACATGTGTTTGGAGATTTTGCACAAGTTCGTACCGGCCGCTCTTGGAGATCCTGTATAGTGTACATCTTCTCGGTGCCGTCATATGACTCAGCCATGACCATGCGAGCCTACAGTATTCAGCGGCGACATTATAGTCGTCCAGCGCCCAAAATAGTTCAAAGGGGTTGCGCATACAACAGACTTCACGACGAGCCGCCATCCAAAAACAGGAGTGGCACTCCGCGCTTCGGACACAACATAAACTGTCCTTCGCCATGTAAATATAACTAACCGGCGCTGAGCGTATAGAACCGTCCTGGCCTGCACTAGACGCGGGATACTTAGATCAGCCGAGGCGCGTCGCGTGGTTTCGTGCACGCGTCCCATTAAACACTTCAGCATCTAGTTGCTATTATTCTCTGCGCAAGCTCAGTTGTGTGCCAAAGCACAAGGGGACATCCGATTGACTCTGAGAAATCATAAAATGTTGATTGGACTGTGCGGTGGTACGTCAAACCCTCAGCCATCAGACCCAGCTCTCTGACAGCAGCTAGGGATATGCGCGGGCAAATCCTCCATAGCCTCGTACCTGATACACGAGTATAGGTTCCGACAGCTGCATCTTGCCCGAACCGCTGCAACACCCACTGTAGAAAAGTCTGCTTCCAATGTCCATGTGCCACGACCGGTGGGAGACGATGAGCAAAACAGCCTTTCGTTCTCGACAATAGACCAACTGCTTGATTTTGTCACCAAGAGATGGCGTGAGCGATGGGTCACTACGGATGTTTGGGACGAGGACATCCTAGACGCCTTGCAAAGACGGCCCTTCTTCATACTCGTGAGTGTCGATGCGCCGGTCACGGTACGGTGGCAGAGGTTCAAGAACCGGTAGGTGTTGCTGTCATGCCCTCTCTATGCGTATCCTAGAAGCTATCAAAGGAGCAAAATATAGCATGGCATGAGAGACTGACCCCTCTGGACAGTTGTGCCGCAAGTCAACTCACACCCCCTGACCTCTCAGATTTCGTCCTCCGCTCCGACGAAAATCTATATTCACCTCCTTCTCATCTGGCCGCCCTACTTCACCAAGCCCAAGTACGTCTTTTGAACCCAATGAACTCGCTCGAGGCCTTGCACTCGGCTCTTACAGCCCTGGATCTCCCAAACGAAGCACGTCTACGCCCAAGCTGGGACCAGTACTTCATGCGGCTGGCTTCTTTAGCCGCCCAACGGAGCAACTGCATGAAGAGAAGAGTGGGATGTGTCCTAGTCAGAGAGAAGAGAGTCATCAGTACCGGATATAACGGTACTCCACGAGGGATTAGAAACTGCAACGAGGGCGGATGTGAGTGATCTGTTAACCCTAGCTGACAATCAACAGCCTCGAAGCCCTCCATGATGTATTAGCCAGAGACAGCTGCTGATCACTTCTGTCGCAGGTCCAAGATGCAACGGCGGCCAAGGCGCCGGAGTGGGACTAGCGACCTGCCTCTGCATCCACGCGGAAGAGAACGCTCTGCTTGAAGCGGGCAGGGAAAGAATTCGGGAAGGCTCGATATTATACTGCGACACGTATGTCAAGTACTTCAAACTTTCTAGTGCTGTCTCTCGGCAGCTGACGGGATCTTCAGCTGCCCCTGCTTGACCTGCAGTATTAAAATCACGCAAGTCGGTATAAGCGAGGTAGTGTACAGCCAGGGGTATAGCATGGACACAGAGGTGTGAACCTTATTCACATCTCTTACCTTAAAGAAACCCGTAGTGCTGATCTGCGTTCTAGACCGCGGCAGTTTTCAAAGAAGGCGGCGTAAATCTGCGGCAATTCTCTCCTGTAGGTCTACTCGCTATTCTGCCAAAGCGATGCTGAAAGGAAGCACTGACTGGATTTAGCCACGCGACGGTCTGGTTGACCTCAGCACACTTTCTCCAGCACTGGAAATCGAGGGGCTGCGTGAAACGCCTGGCGTGCTAGGAAATCCGCACAAGAACGGGATCTAGGCAAGGCGTGAGTGACAGGGCCAGAAGCATGAGCCAAATCCTTGCGGATGTTTCTATGTTTGGTGAAGCAGCAGATGCTGTCTCTCGTCTCAATGCAAGACGTTCTCCACAATCGTGATTAACATTATTGTACGTGGCGCTGAACGGTGATGCTCATTGCAGATCTACCGTTCCCTCCAGGTCTCAACCTCCTAAGGACCCATTCCCACTTCGAATCCACCACCCGCCCTCGCTTGGCCCTGCCCCTTCAGATGCGCACTGCTTCCTCTAAACAAGCTCTGCCAAATAAACGCTTCGCTCAGCAGCAGTTCGATGTCCTTCTCGGTCCACTCTTTGCTAGGCAAGTGTTGCAGAAAGAGCATAATCTCGCCGAAGTCCATCTTGAGCAGCTGATCGGACCACTTGACGAGGAAGGCGGCGCAGACGTAGAGATGGAAGGATGAGAATGCATGTTCTTCGGCCTGTCATCCGAAACTGTTAGTGCACAACTATCAAAAGCCACGATAGCGAGGAGAGACGCGTTTGACTTTGGATTGGCAAGGGTGCTTGCGCTGATAGAACCGCTACAGTGGCTCCGCCAGGAAGTACTTACAAGATACGTATCCCACATCCTCGTCGTATTCTTGACACTAATCTCCCTCATGAGCAAACAATTAATCCACCTGAAACTGAATTGAATAAACTCCACACCCTCCCTCTCCAGATGCTTCGCGAGCTTCTCATCAATCCTGCCCACCAGGTCCCTCAGCCCAGCCACCTGCCTCAGAATGCCCGGCTGCCCGCAAATATAGTTATCCTGGATGCCATCCAGCAGCTTCGTAAGGCACCAAAACGAGTCCGCCTCCACAGCATCCAGCACCGGTCTCGGCAGCTGCCCAGGATCCATCCCGCTTTCGACATCGTAGTCTGTGATGTACATGCCCAGAAAGACCTGCCAGAACGGCGTCACGAGGTCGTTGATGCCCTGCACGTACCCGCTCGCCGGATGTCTGATCGCCCAGACATACAATATGCGCTCCAGGCTCCGCTGCGTGGCCTCGTATGCGTAGAGCCTGAGATGTGGGTTCGTGCGCGGCACGTCGATACTGATCTGGTGCCATATCGCCTCGTCCAGTCCCCGTCCCCTGCCGCGCGTGCTCCCTGCCGCGCCACCCGCTGGCCCGGCGTTGACGGGGCCGTCGGAGCCAGCGGTGCCGCGCTCAAAGGCCTGACGCACTCCTTCGAGGTACTCTTTCCGCTTCCGCTCGAGGGTCGCGACGCGCCGTTCGGAGCTGGTCGGGAGGTACCCGAGCAGCAGCTGCCAAGACATGGCGCGGACTTCTTCGGGGATGCCGGACCAGGCGAGGGAGCGGAGCTCGGGGAGCGAGATGCTGCTCTGTTGGAGGAGGCGCTTGAATTTGTTTATGCGGGTTAGGCGGGCGGAGTGGGCTTCTGTTTCTTTGGAGGTCGCGGAGGGCGAGATGGGAGGGTGGGAGATTAGATGGAGGGAGTTTGCGGGGTCCCGCAGGATTTCTTTGTATTGGGGCCGCAGGATCTTGCCTTCAGTTTTGCTGTGGGTTGTAGGGTAGGAGGGGATAGGTCGGTCGTCGGCGATATCGCCGGTTTGTAGAGTGGTTGTAGGTACAGGGGTCGTGGACAGAGAGGTCGGTATGCTGCGGCCGTTGGAGTAGGCGCCGAATGTCCCTCCCGGGTCCTTTCCTCTGACGAGCGATTTTCGCTTACTCTTGCGCCGCATGCTGGCTATGCTGGGCAGGCCAAATTCATCTTCATCGTCGTCGAATGCGAGCTCCTCCTCGTCTTCTTCCTCATCATCTTCCCCATAAGACTCACGACTGGTGCTGCGAGATAGGGAGGTGTAGTTGTTTAGTGGCGGAGGCGAGAGACTGCTCCCGGAGCGTGGGGGTGTGTTTACGCGGCCGTAACCAGTGGATGGCGGGGTGCGGGGACGGGAGTTTGAGAGCGCTCTATGGCTCCATGAGCAAGTATACGTTTGGCGCTTGTTGTGGGCGAGGCCGGCCTTACAGGGAGTCTAGTCTGAGTATGTCGGCGTGGGAATAGGACGCGCCGACGACCTTCTTGGTGTCATGGCTTCTCGAAGCGGCGGAGGAACTGGATCGCCAGAAAGGGGATGCCGAGCTGGTTGTGGGTCAGATGGTGCAATCGAAGGTAGAGCATCAGAGTGCCGTACCTCGAGCGGTCTGAGGGATGCAGGAAAGCGCTGTCAGCTCTGTACGAACAGGCGTAATGTGCCAAAGCGAATGCCACGAACCGACCTGGACCATTTCCTGCTCGAACCGTGTCAGCGTTAGTTCTCCTCCGATCACTGATCCGGCCCTACCTGCTGCTGCTGCTGCTGTTGCTGCTGCTTCTTGGAGGCCATAATGGGCATACAAGATTTCCCTTGAGGGCTACCTAGATACAGTGCCAGCCTCCAAACCACTACTGGGGTTGGTGAGGTCGTGGAGCTCCGAGTCACGTGCGGAACTTTCGGTAGCCCGCTTACCTCGACCGCGACTGCGAGCACTTCTGGTTCACCACAACTTCTCCTCAACACGTCCATCAACATTCATCCGCGACACTCGCAATCCTCTGCGCTCCGAAAGACAGCTGCTACTGCATCAGCTTCAAGCGCTGGAAACACTCCTTGCAGACTCTCGTAACACGACACGTAACGGACTTGCTGCCACCCACTCGCCCAGTCATCTCTGCAATCGCTCCCCTCGTCGCGAGCAGTTTCAGCTGTCGCGACATCCTTCTACCCGCCTACGGTTCTTAGACCATCAGGATGACTGAGCCAGAGGAGCATGACGAAGACCTCTTCGCCGACCTGTGAGTGCCCTATTGTTGGTCGTGCGCGCGGTCGCCCCGGCTCGCCATCTCGAACGGTTCACATCGTTCGCAGTGCTGTATATTCTGTCTCATATCAAGCTTCGCTTGCTGACTCCTCTGCCTAATAGCTACGAAGGCGATGACACCCCAGCAAAGCCTGTCCAACCCGCGGCACCCGCCGCTCAGCCTCTTGTAGAGCCCGCAGAGCCCGTGCCGAGCGCGCCTCCAGCGGTCAAGCACGAAGAGCCACCACAGCCCGAGGAGGGAACCCAAAATGGCCAGCATGATTATTACCCAAAACACGAGCAGAGCGATGTGCACATGAATGGCGGATGGGGTGACGGTAACGCCCACCATGCTGGTGGCGGATCGTATGACGATAACTACGGACCCATTGGTATCAAAGAGGATGGGTAGGTGCCTTTTCGTTAGCGTTAGCTTCACAGTCTCTCGAGCATAATGTCTTTCTTCACATGCGCAAAGGGTAAGTGAAGCAAATTTTTGTGGAGATTCGGGAGCGTGCCGGGTCCACTGGGCGGAATTGAAGTTGCAGCTGCGACAACCTGCATGAGGCGTTTGGATACAGCCCGTACGAAACAACTCTGTGAGACTGGTGTCTGGTTCACCACCGTGGTCTTCAGTGAAAGCTCACGGGGATTGGGCGATCTGTATGCCAATCTCTATGGCATCGTCAGGAGCTTCCAGTTGCAACAATTCCCATCAAACGACGAGCGGTAGCAGAATGACTTGCAACCTGCTAGGCGTTCTCTGAAGTCTCAATTGCTCCGCCAAGCTATGTGATTGCAGATCTTTGTGCGGGTCATCTTTGGGCTAAGTTGTCTACGCTCACGTTCGAAACGTTGTCCGTGGAAATGTCACTGAATGGGACTACGCGGAAGTCGAATGAACAGGTCAAGACGAAGGAACTCAGTTGTGAACATCAGATCAAGGCGGACATGGGAATGCCAAGCACGGTGGATGGGCTGTGTCACTCGGGATCGGCACATGAGCTGTCATAGAGCGAATAGGGGTTTTGGAACGGACAAGATCAGAGACAAGGCCGGTGACTATTTGAAAACACACAAGAGCGACAGCGTTGCGTAGAGGCCAAAGCTGATACAGCATTCTGGTGCACATCGTCTGGCAGACGGAGCAAGCTCGGAACTGCTACCGATGGGCATCTATAGCTTCATGTCGAGATAATCTTCATAGAGCACTCCAGCGCAGAAACCAGTCTCTCGAGAAGATAGACACTGCTGGGCCTGCAATAGCACAGCAGGTCCTCGGCATCAGTACCTAGCAATCGACGTAGCAATTCGAGAGAGTCTTCAACCGCACCTCGCCCGCCGTGTCCCCGTCACTGCTACTGCCCTGGAAGATTGCGTTAGAGTCTGGAGGAATTCACGAGTCACACGGTCATCTCTGAACAGCAGAACCTTCAGGATTGGGCGAAGAGAATGCAGTATGGGTGTCGTGTTGATGCTCAAGCCGAGCCGTTGTCTTCCTTGGCATGTGGAAACCCGCGAATTGGATGATTGTTATCCAACACAACGCGCCATCCAGCAACAACCCTAACCCGTCATGACACTGGCAGCTGCTGAGGACTGTGTTCTGGCACCAGGAAATATCGTTAAGCTGCTTCCAAGACCTGACAACACACCTTCAGTACAGCATTAATCGACCATCTTTAAGAGGACTACCTATGGCTTCAGGTCAGAAGTGGAAGACGCTGGATCGCGAGGGGGTGCTCATTCTCTGGCCGATATCACTGCCCCACGACGATGCTGAGGACACCAATGAGCAACCATATCCCGCGGTCGAAAACGACTGCCGACAGGACAGCGTAGCCCAGCCAGTACCAGACCCGGTTGAACAGGAGTTTCAGGATGCTAACAAGGATAACCGCTGGCCCTGCTTCTTTGTTTGTCGCTTTCTTGACGAACAGCCCTGCGCGTGTTGTATTCCCTTGCTTGCTCCATTTCTACATATTGCTTGTTTCCATACAGCGCTTGTTCAGTTTTCACGTACTGTCTAATGCCATCTGCTAACATGAGTGGATCAGTAAAATGTTCATCGGCGGCTTGAATTGGGATACGACAGATCGTGAGTGCTTCATCTATGGAAGGAGGGTTGTCTCTAGTTTTGAAAAGCACCAACATCATCTCTTCTTCACAAACTAGTCCATCATCGACACTTCTTTTCCAACTTTGTGATCTGTCCTAACACGTCTTCTCCGTATAGAATCTCTCAAGGACTACTTCTCTCAGTTCGGCGAGGTGACCGAGTGTACTGTGATGCGCGATGGGGCTACCGGACGGTCCCGTGGGTTTGGCTTTCTCACATTCAGGGATCCCAAGACAGTCAACATCGTCATGGTCAAGGAGCACTATCTCGACGGCAAGATTATCGATCCGAAGCGCGCCATTCCACGTGAAGAGCAGGAGCGAACCGCTAAGATCTTCGTCGGTGGTGTGAGCCAGGACGCGACCGAGCGGGATTTCCGGGAATTCTTCCAGCAGTTTGGCCGGGTCATCGACGCCACGCTCATGATGGACAAGGACACTGGCCGTCCCCGCGGCTTTGGCTTCGTCACCTTCGACGGCGCTGCCGCAGTCGACGCTTGCCTCTCTGGACCCTTAGAGATTCTTGGGAAACCCATTGAAGTGAAGCCCGCGCAGCCACGAGGCAACATGCGCGATGGTGAAGACGACAAGGGCGGCAAGTATGGCCGTGGCAGGAACGACCGCTTCCAACGGGGCCACGAGAATCAGGACAACTACTCCAATCAGCAGAGCCAAAACCAAAACCAAAATCAGAATCAGCAAGCCGCGAATGGTGCGACAAACGGCATGAGTCCCGCGATGATGGCTCAGTACTGGCAGCGAATGCAGCAGTACTTCCAGATGATGCAGCAAAATATGCAAGCCCAGATGGGGCAAGGGCAAGGAATGGGTCCCAATCCGATGGCCATGCAAGCCCAGATGAATCCGGCCATGATGCAGCAAATGATGGCCATGCAGCAGATGAACAGGCCTGGCGGAAGTCCGCATCCCCAGTCACCTGGCGCTGGGCCCATGCCAGGCATGCCTTCGAACGGCCAGATGAACCCAGCGATGATGCAACAGATGCAGCAAATACAACAAATGCAGATGCAGCAGCAGGCCTCCCAAGGCGCCGGCGCCGGCCCCGGAACCTTCTCCCCAGGACCCGGCATGATGGCTGGTCAGGCCGCCGGTCCGAACCGTCCAGGCTTTAACGCACAAGAGCAACTCATGTTCGAGCAGCAGAAGTACGAGCAGCAGCAGGCGCGCCGCGTACAGCAGCAACAGTTTGCCCAGCATCATCAGTACAACACCGGCGGACCCACGTCCTGGGAGGGCATGTACGACGACGTGCCGCAGCCGAACCTGCCGCCGCAGGGCCCTGGTGCACGTGGCGGTATGCAGGGAAACTTTGGCGGCCATGTACGCCAGATGAGTCCTGCGCAGTCTGGAAGAGGGGGGATGCAGCATCGTGGTTCTCAGGGCTCTACGCCGCCCGTGCAGCCGAGCAACGCGCCTGCGAATGCGCCAACTGGCCCGAAGAATGCGGGAAAGCCTGGCGCGAATTACCGTGGCGGTGGGAGGGCTGGACATCGAGGCTTCCATCCGTATGCCAGGAATGGTTGAAGAGTGTTCTTGCAGCAATCCGAGGTGTGAGAGCAGTGTTCTCACATCGAAGGAGTGCTGCTGTTCTCTGGGGCTGCGACTGATTTCGATGCTTACTCGTCTTTTCTGAGTTCGCTCTGGCAATTGTCATGGGCCTACATAATCTGAATCCTTCCGTAGGCGTTAGGTGGAGGGCGGGTTTCCATACACTCTTACAAGGCTCGGCTCAGGAAAAGGAGTGACTTCTCCAGAGGATGAGCTGCTCAGTGGTCTTGCATCTGTCTGTATAGTACGATTGAGTTCCTACAGCTGAAATTGCATCACTTTTCCCAGTGAGGCTTTTCCCCTTCTCACACACTAACGAGTCCCTTGCCACACTTTGCATAGTCGTCTTTCCTCACGGCACGTCGGGCGAGAAAAAAGCCTCACCGCGGACAGCTATCCAGCGTTCTTTCACCATCAACTCCACAGAGTAATCCACGTTCAGCCGCTGCAGTAAATCTTACGAGTGAAGGACAGGACGACAAACATTAAGCGCATTGTTCAACCCCTGTTGACATTGCGTTGATCGTGGAAGGAGCACTGTCGTTAGGTCTTAAACCCTAAGCAGGGGGGGGTAAGAGTAACCGCGTTTGCTGTGATGTTTCATGGTGCCCAGCGGAAAAATAGCAAGCCAAGAGCAAAAACAGTCTTGGAGACTCTGGCCGAGGTGAGGGCCAAGCTGCTGAAGACGATCGCTCGAGATGTGTGACGTCGATGGCCGGCGCCTTCGAGCTGGGAGCTCCGGACCACTCGTTGCGGGGCATCTGAACATCCTCTAAACAACCACTGACCCCATCGACCCCTTCCAATTTCAGAAGCCGCTGCGCCGTATTCAACACTTAGCTGTGCCTTTACATAGCTTAGAGACTCCACTACTAATCTCTTCGACATGTATGTAAGCTGGTCTTCAATCTCCCTCGGCATATCCCAGTAGTAGTCTGTTCATCTTCTGCTTCTGTCACCATGCCTCTCTTTGCTTGTTCACCTCCATCACCACCGCCGCCTCCGTACACGGGCTATCCTACTTCTCGCGCTCCTTCACGCTCGCCTTCACATACTAAATATCAACACGCAGGAACCGCTCCTTGTCTGTGCGCTCCAAGAAGGATGGCCAGTCCGACCGGGGTTCGACCAAAAGCGGCCCGGCGAAGCATCGCTTTACCATGGCCTCGCTGCGCGGCATGCAACAGCCTGATCTTGTAAGTCGTCTTCCTCTCGTGTCTTGACCTAATCCCTTGCTAATCCTATACATGAAACAGTCCAAGAAACTCTACAAGCTTATCAAGACCGAGAGCCACTGCATCAGTGCATACGAAGCCGCAGGCCGCGAGCGCGCATCGATAGCCAGCCAGCTCAGCGACTGGGGCGAGGCGACGAACGACGACACCATAAGCGAGATCAGCGACAAGCTCGGGGTGCTCCTCGCGGAGATCGCGGAGCAAGAAGACCTCTTCTGCCAGAGTCTCGAAGACTCCCGCAGTGTACTCAAGCAGATCAGGAACACGGAGAGCAGTGTTCAGCCGAGCCGGGATCAAAAGGCGAAGGTAGGCAGGATGTAACGTCTATGAGCCAGGCCAAAATTAATTCGTACAGATCGCGGATGAGATTGCGAAACTCAAGTACAAGGAGCCCACGAGCACGAAGATCATCACACTGGAGCAAGAGCTCGTCCGCGCCGAAGCTCAGTCCCTAGTCGCCGAAGCCCAGCTTACCAACATCGTAAGTCAAGGCTTCGCGTATGCCTCTTTGGGCAGCTCCTGACACAGATCGCAGACGAGGCAAAAGTTCAAAGAAGCATACGACATCCACTTTGCCGGCACCATCGAACGCGCAGAAAAGCAGATCATGCTCGCTAAGCAAGCCCGTCGCCTCCTAAACCTCGTTGACGACACGCCGATCGTTCCCGGCGACACTCATCCAACTTTCGACCAGTATGAGGCCGCCCGCCAGGTGCTTAACGACGCAGAGGAACAGCTGCGCGACTGGCGCCCCAATAACGAACCGATCAACAGTAACGCCGGTAGTCTTGGCGCGGGGGCAATGCCGAGTACATCCGGTGCATCCGGTGCATCTGTCACTGGCAGTGGTGGCAGTATTGCGTTTGCGGGACAGGAGTACTCGGCAACACGGGCCTATACAACAGAGCAAGAAGGACAACAGCAAACGATCGAGGGCGCGCACCCAGCGTATAGGAAGGATAGTCCAGAACGCAGCGTCAGGGATGAGTCGTCGGTGGCATAGGTTGGATTGGAGAATGGTCTGGGTTTGTATGATGTTATAGATATCCACCTTGTATTCTAGACTTTGATAACGAATCACGAGATCCATTGAATGGTTGACACACGGGCATACGGGGAGATACAGACGCCTGTATTTCTACCTCTACAACGCGCGAACCTGTCGCGGCTTTCTACCAAGTCAACAAAATCTCTCAAGTAGCCCCAGACGTTCCCCTAAATACCTCCGCCAGTTCGTTTCTGCGCTCTCAATTCACCGCATGTAGGCGAAGACACCGCCCGCCGGTTCAAGCACCCAGACACAAGAAACACACGACCGCTTTCCGGAAAAGAGCAGGTATACGCATCAAGACTGTATCTACGGCTCAAACTTCACCCCCATAGGATGTTCGTAGAACCGCATCCCGCCGGACCCCCTATCGAGACCGTTAGCTACAACTTTTCCACATATGCACCAAGCGTCATGGCACGGTGACAATCCGCGCACGACCATCGGACCCACTCGATGGGGCATGCTTCGAGAAGCTCACGGTCCGCTGGAGGCGAGCACTTACGAAGCACCGTAACTGGAACCTCCTCCACCAGCTGATTTTTGGCGCCTCTTCAGCCTGCGCATCAAGGCTGGTAGTGCTGAATCCTTTGGCTTTGCAACCTTTGGCTTTGCAACCTTGAATGATTTCGCTGTAAGCTTGCGACGCGCACGGCGGCGCAGTGCTAATCTTCGTCGAGCGCTGGCACGCGTCATTCGAGCTGAGGAGTTGAGTGAATGAAGCTCGGAGTTGGAAGCAGAAATTGACAGGCGGATGGTCTGATAGTCAGCTGGGCTAGGGTGAAGGCTGAGATCGAGGGCGTTTGAGGAACAGATGGAGCTCTGCAATACTGCGATTTGGGCTAGCGTGCAAACGAGTCAAGTCGGATATCAGACGAAAAAGAGTTGATGGAGTGGCTTTTGGCTCTCCGAAGCTGGTGCTGTTGCTATTTAAGTAATTTCAGCTCCGCCAATACAAAACGTCGCTCCTACTGCTTGTGTCCTACGAAACAGTGCCTTCTTAGTTCCGTAGCTGGACAGTAATCCGCAAGTGCTGTCTCATAACCACTTCGTCTCAGAAGCGCGAAATGTCTCGGCCAAACAACCAATTGAGCATCCTGACACACACTCAGCCAAGTCTCAGAGTTCAGAACAGAATGTCACTCACCAATACGTCGGTATCAAAATCTTGTTCCTCCAACTGACACTCTTCGTCAAATACGCGCCCCTCCAGATGATCCAAGCTGCCCGACCCGATATGTTGCGGCCGTCGCTTTGCATGATAGCATTCCAGCTTCCCACGTACGCCATGACGCCCATGTTCTTCCAGTGGAAGCCCTGCCTTTCAAGATCGCCTTTGTTGAGTCTCTTTGCCAGCCACTCCGCCTTCTGGTTTGCAACTTGGGCGGTGGCAGGATATGTGGTCCCTTCGAGTATAGCACAGTCACCGATAGCGAAGACGTCTTGCAGTACTGCTCTTGGCTTGGGTCCTTCTTTGTCGCCCTCAGGCTTTTCCGCGTTCTCTCCTTCAGGCTCCAGCACCACCCGCAGCCGATCATCTGTGACGACACCACCGCTCCTGGGGTCTTTCTTGACAAACCAGTCCTTTCCGCCGGAGTCCTTCTCGACGATGGCGCCTACATTGGGTAAAGACTGCACCTTGCCTAAGGCGTTACTGATAAAAGGATTCATCATGAGTCCAGTCGACCAAACCACCATTCCAACCCCAACCTCACCCTCCTCTTTCAGGTCCAGTGTCCAGCACGTGTGTTCGTCTTTGACTTGTTCTTTGCCTTCTGCAGGTTTAGGAACACCGAGGCGTAGCGATTTCACATGATGTGAGGTCTTGATGGCAATGCCTTCGCGCTTGAAGTGCTGCATGGCGTACTTGCCCAGCTTCTCGTCGAACATGGAAAGCACTTTCGGTGCAACGTCGTAGACGGTAATGGAGTAATGCTTCATGAGGTCTGGGTAGATCTTGGCGAGATCTTCTTTGATGAAGTCGTGCAACTCGGCGGAGAACTCGATGCCAGTGGCTACTCCTATGTCAGTTACAGGATGACAATTCTCCGCTGGTTGGACCTACGGCCACCGCCGACAATGGCAAAATTTAATAGATTCTTCCTCATCTCCTCAGACGTGGTAGGGAGAGCAGCAGTCTCGAAGCCTGCAGCGCAGCGTCAGCTTCTTAGCCCACGAAATCCATAATTCCACCTACAAGCCAGTAGCCGGTTCCGGATCTTCCTCGCATCCCCCACATCCTTCAGGAACAGCGCATGCTCCCTCACGCCCGGCGTGCCAAACGTCTGACTATAGCACCCGACCGCAACTACCAGCTTATCGTACTTGATATCGAACAACTCTCCCTTCTTCGCAGCCTCTTTCTTCTCCTCAGTCCGCTCCGCCACACTCTTCCCCTCATGCCGGTCACTCGTCAGCGCCAATCCCTGATTAGGGTCCTCGACGGCCTCTTCTATCGTCACCCTCTTGTTCCTGAAGTCGACTGCATCGGCCCATCCTTGGAAGAAGCTCACTTTGGTACGCCTGCTTCGGACCGGTTCGAGCGCGGTGCGGAATTCAAGGGTGCCGACGGCGGTGGATGCAAGGAGCGGGGTGAAGGCGAAGTAGGAGCGTGGTGAGACGACGACGACTTGGTATTTCTTGGAGTTTAGGCGGCGCGACACGGTGTAGCCGGCCCAACCTGAGCATCGTTTTGGTCAGGATAGTATGGGTCTCTGGCTAGGGATTCTATAGACGAACCGGAGCCGAGGACTACCACTCGTTCTCTGCCTGGATGCAGTAATCAGCGCCCGAACAGTAGGTCTGGTTGAAGGACTCCACCATCTAAGCTCGTGTCGAGTGCCTGGACTGAAATGGCTCTGCGTTGCAAGCTCTGGGAGCTCGGAGCTATCCAGCCGGCCAGAGACGGGTGGTGGCAGACCACATCGAGTAATCCGGTTGGGAACCCGACCAGCCGCCTCTTCTGTATGGCGAACGACATGTCGCTCAACTGATGAGCGTGCAATTGGCGGCTCTCGTCTCGAAGTCGGCGGCTCCACGATCACAACTGCTTACGAGCATCCGTAAGCTGATCGCTGGTAGCCCTGTGACGTAAACCTTTGCGAGTATTGATGCGGGACGCGACAGAACGGATCTCGGGCGGATGGCCGGACGGAAGCAACGACAACTTGCCCGGAATGTCACAGGTAGGTGCCCGCGGACGTGGGTCCTCATGTGAAGACCAAGGTAATTGGTGTTGGTCTCGCAACCCAAGAGTCAACATGAAATGTCTAGTCTAAGTCTACCAGTCGTGTCTAAATACGACCTGGTCGCTGAGTATGACCCCCGTCTAAACCGGCCTTCGAAAGCTGTAGCATCCTGGCTGCGTATGAGCAGACGTCCTGCTGAAACACTCTTGACCACCTCCGACCTAGAAGATGACATGCCATTGGCCCCCCGAAGCGCTAATCGCTGAAATGGGGCCAGTTAGATATCCGTGTTGTTCATAGCAGAGTGTCGCCCAGAGCGCAGCGCACAATGGAGCATCCGGCTCGGATGGTCTCGTGAGCGCCCTGCAGCATAGATTAGCGTTCTAAACACTAATACCTCTGAGGTCGATCCAGCTTACCGCTTCCTCGAGGCTTGGGTTGACCTCCACAAGATCCAACGCGATCAGACTGCCAGTCTCCGCAACGCACTCCGCAATGAAGTCTCCCTCCCGCAGCGTCAATCCGCCTCTGACCGGCGTGCCAGTGCTGGGCGCCCACATGGGGTCAATAGCGTCTACGTCGAATGATAAGTGGATCGGTGTATCCGTGCCAATCCAGCCAAGTGCCATGTCCATGACTTTACCGATGCCATATCTGCCAAGTAACCGTTAGCTCTGCGCAAGCATGCCATGCGATGCATCCTTACCGATCGATATCATGCATCGAAAAAGCCTTGATCCCGTGCTCCTTCAGGAGCTTCTTCTCCCCCCTGTCGATATCCCTGAGGCCGATGTACACCAGCTTCCGCGTGCTAATCCTGTGGTCGTCCTTGATCCATCCAAAGCAGTCCTCCCGGTCCTCCTTCGCCAGTCCCGTCAGAAATGCCACAGGCATGCCATGGATGTTGCCACTCTCGCTCGTCTCGGGCGTGTTGAGATCCGCGTGAGCGTCTACCCAGATCACTGCAATGTCGCGGCCTATGCGCTCTCTCGTCGCCTTTGCCGTGCCAGAGATGGTGCCAATGGCGATGGAGTGATCGCCGCCAAGCGTGAGTACAAACCGGCCCGCTGACGCATGCTCGTACACCTGTTGGCTGACAGCTCGAGTGACGGCGCTGACGGACTTTGGCTTCTTCATGTTGCGGTAGTCGGGATCGTCGGCGGGCATGATCTCGGTGTAAGAGTGGACCTGGCCGTCAAACGTGACCTTGAAATCGAGATCGGTTTCCAGCTGCTGGATAAGTCCGGCCTCGATGAGGGCCATCGGGGCGGCATCGACGCCTGATTTTGTCTGAGTAGAGTTCACTATGTTAGCCACTTCAGTGAAAGGTTTTGGGGTTGCTGCGTAGTTGTAATGTACCTGGCCGCCGGAAAACCCAACCGCGACGACGCCGAGCTCGTTACGGCTGGGAAGAAAGCTTGGCTGCATGGTTGGAGCTGAAGTCATGTTGGAGACTTTGGTGAAGAGGCAGTATCTTCGAAGACAAAGGCGATGATATGTTGCAATAAGCAGTGAACGGTGTTACCTGATGCCGAAGTTTCTGAAAGCAGTCGGAACAATGAAGGAGGAAGATGTGGGTTTTGTAGTGTGGGCGACCATGTTGCTGACTTTACGTAAATCTTGATATGTGCGCGTTTGAGTTTTGCGTATCGCGTTTGCACCTGCACTTAGGGAAAAGCCGTGGTGTTGAAGCTATGGTTCTCTCTACAACTTGCGCTTAGAGGAATCTGTGGCCGTGCGTCGTCCGAAGGCCGGCCCCGTGACCCGGGATAGATCTCTCAATGGACCTGTATGTGCCGCGTCAAGCCGCGTCTCTTCGGAGATCATTATCAAGAAACTCTTTAATGGCTTTCATACGAAACTGCTATCTACTCGGCAAGATCTCGTGACAAGGCAACCTCGATGGCTTCAACCACAGCGGCCATACGCTTCATGATAGGCAAGGGGACAAAGCAAGGCCAAGGCTCCATCCACATCGCTTGCCATGTGAGGCCAGGGGGAAGCTCTAAGCGGGAGGGAATCACGGCGGTGACAGCGGAGAGTATTGAGCTCTGCGTTGCTGCCCAGGCCAAGGAAGGCGAAGCGAATAAGGCAGTTCGAGAGCTTATTGCGGAGGTGGGTTCACGAACGGTGCGAAGGACAGTATAGTATTATCGGAAAACTCAATATCATCAGGTCCTGAACGTGCCCAAGTCGAATGTGGAGATCGCCAAGGGCATGAAGTCGAGAGACAAGACTGTAGTCGTACGTTCGATGCCTGCTGCCAAAGACGCCGACGAACACGTCGAGAAAGCGAGGAACGCCTTACAGAACGCTGTTGCTAGATGACAAAAGTCTAAACAAAAGCGAGCCCATGCCATGATCCAAGTCTACAATCCAAGGTCGTACCTAGTCGTAGCGGGCGATATCCCTAACCACGGAAATGGCCTTAAACCAACTTCAGCGAGTAAGCTTCCAATCGCTATTGAGGGTATCACGACCTGGTATCACTCATCCGACTGACTAACTCCCAGGGCCAAGAGAGAAGCGAGGTGCGGATGCCGTTGGCGCATATTCCGTGTCTCGACAAAGCCTCTCCTGAGGCACGGCCAGGCTGTCAACGCTCCGCTGCTTAGCGTGCGATCGCTGAAGTCCGGTATATCTTTCGGCGTTCACTGCCTCTCATAAGCGTGGTATAGGGGTGGTGGAGCAGTATGTCTTGAAGACGCTTCGCCTGCATAGGTTTTAGAATCCACGCTCCCGACGAGACTCGTATATCAGGAATATTCGTACCATTCAGACGCTCCTCGTGCATCGCTAATATATTCCTTTCTCAGCACAGTTCGCCATCGAGTCGAATCCCAAAGGTTTGTCGAGATCCAAAGGGCGGCGTTCCGTCGGACAACGGTGTTCCGCGAAATTACGGAAGATGTTTTCACATCCACAGGCACAGCTTTCCGCTAGCTGTACCAGCGGCGATCCAATCCATTGAGGGATGGAACTGGGCAACAGCAGGAACGGCAGTGATACCTTCACCACCTAGTTGCGCCAGCTGCTGTCCTTTACTGGTATAAACGTCCACAAAGCGGTTCATGTTGCCGATACAGAATCGCTGGATACCATCCTGAGGCTGCAGTTGCCATTGAGCGCGGAGACTGCGTACCACGTCAGCACTATGCACCGCGAGTCAGTTTTGAAGCCTTACATCGTGACCCATCGGCCAGTTTGGTTATTATGTGGTATGATAGTAGCAGGCTTCATTTGTGCATCGGTCAAAGACGTGCCGACCTTCCAGTCCCCGCACTTACTGAAATCATGTATCTTGACAGTGTCATCGTACGAGGCAGTAGCAACCTGACCAGCTGAGTTGAACGATGCGTGAGATACGGAAAGTCTGCTCTCGTGTTCGCCAACCAGAGCCGGTAGCCGCCAGTCACCTTTCCCACTAATCTTCCGCAAATCCCAGATCTTCAACATCCGGTCAAGAGACGCAGTGGCTACAAGATGTGAATGCGCGGGGTGCAATGTGAAACCGCCAATCTTCTTCTCGGAGAGTTGAAGCATCTCCGTTTTAATAGACGGCTGCCGCATGTCGTGAATGCCGAATTTGCCTGCTAAGGTAGTGAAGTATAGCATGCTTGGATCTGTTCTGGATATCTCCACGCCGGATACAGGCTCGTCGTCGCTCTTGTCTGCCGGGCCCCAGACTTCCACCGCGACACCTTTTGCTAGGTCCAGCCTTCGAATGGAGGAGTCATATGACGCAGTGTATAACGAATCCGGCTCCGTGGGACTGAACTGGAATGAGGAAATGGTTCTTGTGTGTAACTTGAAGGTGGATACAACCGGATCCTCATCATTGATCTCTTCTCCGTCGTCGTCTTCCCTGGACTCCGGATTGGACTGTGACGCATCCAGTATACCCAGGTTTCCTAACTTATCCCCTGCAAAGACTAATGCCTTGTCTTGCGTCGGATGGAAGCCTAGCGAGTAGATCCGCTCAGGTGTGATCTTGATTCGGTTTGGCTCGAAGCCCTCCCATAGCTTCAAGCCGCTCATCTTCTCCCGCAGAGCCTTCAGCTCTTTGTCGCTCGTCTCTTTTACATCCTGCGCAGAGAACGTACGCTCGTACGGTCGTGCCGGACCGACGCCCGTCAGGAAGTTCCCTGCCTTGTCCCACTGCCCACCGACCACGATATCGCCCAGGTTGAGATCGCCGCTGACGCGCTGCCGCTTAGCTTGTTCGGCTGCGCGGAGAGCGTCGTGTTCGTCCTCTGCCTTGCGCTTCGCGACCTCGCTATCTGCGACTATGCCCCTCAATCGTGACGAGGTACGGAGTGGAACAACCTCCACCTTCTCTCTCTTCGCTGCAGACTTCTTTTTCTGCGATTTGGCGGGTGTTGCTGAGCGTGATTTCGTCGGCGCGAGACCAGCGCCTGCGGCATCGAGGGCGAGAGTACGGAGGAGCGCTTGGTTTTTCGCGATTCTTTCTTGTCGCTCAAGCTCGTACTCGCTGAGAGCTGTGGTTGCACCTCGCGCCATTGTGGATGTAGTATGTGGTGGTGGCGAATTGGGGGACGGCAATTGAGAGAGAAATGGCAAAGTCTGGTGGTGAGGTGAGATGATGGCCTAGGAACGCGTCGAGTCCGAGTCAAAGCGCTTGCAGCAGATCAGATTCGCGTTTTTTTCGTGCCTTGCCGATTGCCGACAGCGTGACTACTGTAGGACCCATGCACTTCTACAACTGCAGTGCCTATCAGCCTATCTACACTACCTTAGGTACCTGGGTGCACACTTGGGTACCTTCCTCACAACAACGGCCCCAACAAAGGCCCCACACACAGCGCTTTTGCGCAAATAAAGCTCGGCGGCTAGCCGACCTCGAGAAGCCTCGTCGTATACCTAAGTATGCCGGCCTCACGCGCCGCAAGCCGCATCCTCCCGAGCTGGTGTACATGGACCAGCCCGTCACACCAGCCAACAACTCTCCTACCGTTTCTCTACCAGACCAAGACAATCCGGCGCAGATATAATGCCAGCCATACCCCTAGCCGCCAGTTCCGACCCAGACCCCATGAAACCGCCCAGGACGAGGAGATGATCGATTCCATTCCCTTTGAGCATGAGGTTACCGCCGCAACCCATTCCCGCCGTGTGGGCGATAGTCCATCTGCGGCCCAGCTAAGAGAGGAGGAAACGGACCTTGCCGGACCTTCCGGAGGCTACCACAAGCAGCGTCTGGCTACGACCACCGGAGCGGAGCGAGCGGCTTTCAGGCGGCTTTTTGCAATGGTGGGCACAGGGGTCCCTGCAAGTCAACAGAAGGACAATGGGAGAACTGTTGCAGAGATCAACAAACAGAAGGAGACCGAGTCACTGCCTCGATCAAAGCCTCAGAAGTCCGAGCAGGCCGTCAGACATCTCTCCCGTTATCCAGTCTCGCTTCGTTCAAAGGCGAACGCTGCGATACAACCCAAGCAAGATGTCCGAGCCAAGAGAGTGAAGGGGCGTACGGCAGAGACGCAGATAGAGCTGCAGCAGTCTACCTCTGAAGCTGAAGCGATACGCGTAGAGGAGTTGATGCGCAGCGCAGCTACAGACGCAGAACTCTGGAACGTTCTCGAGACCGAGGGATTTTCAGTGATCAGGCAGCTGGAGCTAGATGGACCGAGTCCTGGCGAGTCGAACCAGATGAATAGTAAACCAAACCAGCAGCCATCTTCCGGCCTGGCGGTCATTGGACCGAACTACCCATCTTTTCTCCTGATGGCCGTTCGTCAGTTCAGGCAGGAATTCCCATCATCTACCCTGGCGCTCGCGGTACTACCCGAAGTCAAAGCCCTTGGCCGTAGCTCGTATGCTCTGGGCGCGAGCACTCCTCTATACAACGAGCTCATCACCATCGCATGGCTGAAATATGCTGACTTTCATGAAATCGACTACCTACTACATGACATGGACAGAGGGGGCATAGAGTTCGATGGCAACACGCTTGATCTGATTGCTTCGATCCTAGTGGAGCAGCAGAAGGCGCGTCGTGGCTGGTTAGGTGGCGCTGTGGCTGCAGTATGGGAAATGGAGAGCCTTAGGCGCGCGTTCAGGAAGCTGGAAAGGTGGCGGGATGTCGTTCAGGCGAGGCTGGAAGCCGATGCAGTCAGGCAAGCGCATGAAAGGGATGCGCCCGAGGAGGATGGTGAATATAGTATAATATAAGGATAGAAGGCGATAGTCTCGCTGTTCGGTTCTCTAGTTGAAAGCCAAGGACAAACCCCAATGGGCTACGTCTTATAGCATTCATCAATGTAGCTTCGAGGGCCCTATTGCTGCTACTATATCGAACAATGGTACACTGAGGTGTTCAAAGCTGTGATATGATTGATAACGAGATCATCTAAGTAACAAAACGCTTAGATCTCACGGGGCATGCTCCGAACCACGTATCTCATCCCTCACCCAAGCTTCACAAAATGCCATGGCGTCACCAGCGCGCCTAACCCGCGCAACACCAGCCAGACATCTCCTCCGATCGACCTTCCGACCTCAGACTCCCAAGACCCGTCCTTATCACTCCTACGAAACTCCCCAGCCGTCGCCCTACCCGCCGACCGAATCTGCCATCCTCTCTTCGGCCCTCTCACACGTCCCCAATCATGGCTTCACCACCGAATCCCTTCGCCTTGGCGCTCGTGATGCTGGATACCTGGATGCTTCGACGAATCTTTTCCCGCGGGGAGCTTTCGATTTAGTACAGTATCACCTCGTTACCCGGAGACTGGCCCTCAAAGATGCGGTGCAGTTTCCGGAAAAGCTGGGGGTTGGTGCTAAGGTCCGATGTTTGGCGCTTGAGAGGTTGAGAGCGAATAGGGAGGTCATTCATAGATGGCAGGAGGTGGGTTTTGCTTCTTAGCATGTTCCCTGGGGCGGTCGTATAGGACAATTCCGGATCAGGCGCAACGAGAGTCGCAGCGGTCATAAAAGCAGACTAGAGCCCTAGATTTGGGTTGTCTTCCTTCGGCGAGCACAGCGGACACAGCTAACCCCACCCCAGGCCCTAGCCCTAATGGCCCAGCCAACCTACATCCCCGCCTCCATCGCCGAGCTCGCCCGCCTCGCAGACGAGATATGGTTCCTCGCCGGCGACACCAGCGTCGACACGAGCTGGTACACCAAGCGCGCCAGCCTGTCTGCCGTCTACTCCGCCGCAGAGGTGTTTATGACGCAGGACCAGTCGTCAGACTTCAAGGACACGGAGCGCTTCTTGGATTCGCGGTTGGAGGATCTGAAGGCTGTGGGGACTGCGGTAGGGAGTGTGGGGGAGTGGGTGGAGTTTACGGGACATTCGTTTGTGAACTTGGCGAGGAGTAAGGGGGTGAGGATATGAAGGGAACGACTCATGGGCAGCGGAGGTGTCGGCCGTGGTGGTAGAGCATTGCCTCTAGCGTTGCAGTACAAGATTTGCAGATATGCATGCTGGATGGCGTTTGAGAATAGGTAGATTCGGTCCCTGGCGCTGCTCACATTCGACCCTCGTCTTAAAAAGATGAGATATAGGTCATCTTGGATTTCATTTCTGCAATCCGCTACTCCATGTGCGACTTCTTTGACGGTCAGGCGCCAAGAAACATCCACTTCTCTCCACTTCAGAGCTTCGAATCCATATTATGATAGTTCATAGGGACACGTAGAATGCATCAAGCTTGCTCACAACCTCTGAGATGCACCGGTGCTTCCCACACAGAGCAGTCGCTCCTGCTTTGTGCTAGAATTTCCGTCCCCAGTGGCGATGTTCTGGGCTGACGTCCGTGGCTCCGCTTTCGTCAATAGTCAGAAAGAGGAGAAAACCATGGCATACGCGACGACACTTTGCTTGAATCCCGATTACAGATTGTTTGAAAACGGCCACTTATCTACAATATAGCAAAAGGGCTTTGTCGGGTGAGCATCCAGCGCCTCTGACTCACGTCGTGCGGATCAGTCTTATGAGTTCATCTCCTGTGCGAACAACTATGCCAGCCATTAGTCGACAGCCCGAGATGGCTTAGTAAAGATCACTTAAGGTCCGCTATTTACGGGCTTGTTGTACCTTGTCCTGAACTCACGTGGGGAGTATGCAAGAATGGGATTCGCGTTACGCTGTTATGGGCGAGCGATAGGCATTAGCAAGGATATCTCATGCAAAAGCCTTCTCGTGAGTACAGGTTGCGTAAGCAAATAAATCTCAAGGCCAGTTCGACCAGGGCTATAGCAGTATTGTGGACGCGCCACACGTCTCCGACAACTTCTTGAAGGGACTGGGGGCTCTACCTAACATCCACCATAATCTGGCAGAAGCACCGTGAATGCATCACTGGCGACTAAAGCAATGCCTTTCCAGCCGACCTTGGATAGTCATACTCCAGCGACACAAGACTGGATCCATGATAAGGTTATCGAGGCCTGACGAACATTGTCGATAGTGTTACTCGTCGCCTCGTAGGACCTCTCACGGCAATGTCATAGGTTCAATAGGTGGCGGCTAAACTTATGAAATCTTAAGGAAGTCAAGGATGTTAGGTCAGTAAAAGTGTTGTGGAAACGACATCTCAAAGCGCTGAGAGCAACTATGATGTGATTTCGTGACAAGCAAAGCCATGGCATTGAACCCATGCAGTAGGAGCAAGCATCTGATACACGGAACGAGTTCAGATATGTCGAAAGGCACACGTGGTAGAAGACCGTTACGTCCCACGGCCCTGAGTAAGTGCTCGTAAGATGTCTTGCAGGTTCGTGGGCTGAGGCGATTCAGCCCCCGCAGAGGGAGCTGCTTGGCCCTGTTGCTGGTTGAAGAACGCTGGGTTTACATAGGCCCCTGCAGGTAGTTGCGGAGGATACAGCGAGTTGACACCGGTAGCCATATTGTTCGCGTAGGGATTTCCCCATGGCACTGGCGGAGGCGGAAAGCCAGCAACGAAGCCGCCTATTGGCGGTGCAAATGCTGGAGGAGGGGGTGGTTGTGTCATGGGTGTCGTGTTGTAAGCCACCCCATACCGGCTGAAGTCAAAACCTGGCTGGCTTGGAGATTGTGGACTAGGCTTTACGTCCCGCGAGGCCTGGGAACGCGGCGTGCGTTGCAAATCCGGCGAGCGGCGTGGATGCGACGATTCTCGTTTTGGGAGGCCTCGCTGCTGGCGCTCCTCTTGTCTCTGGCCGCCACCTCCACGGCGATCTCCTCGTCCTCGATCCCCTTTTCCTCGGTCCCCTCGTCCCCGGTCACCTCGTCCCCGGTCACCTCTTCCGCGGTCGCCTCTTCCGCGGTCGCCTCTGCCACGATTGCCGCGACTTCTATTGCCCTTCCCCCGTCCGCCACGTTCTTCAGGACGACGCTCTTCGGGCGGCGATACACCAGGAGGCATCAAGGCCTGGAGATTGTCCGGACGGACCAGAGGTGTATACATTTCGTCGTCGTCATCATCATAGCTGAGCAAGCCATTGTGTGGCTGTTGGTTGCTGACGTGAGTCGACCTTGCTCCGCTCTGGGGCACACCTTGTGGGGCAGGCCTGGATGAACAAGTTAGCATTATGAGTTGAAGTTTTTGAAGGTGTAATGATCCTGCAGATTCATGTGACTACTTACCTCTTCAGATGGGCCGGCATGGCGGCGCTTCCCCTACGTTCATCGCGCATGGCTTTCCTCTCTTCCTTGTTGTTTTTCAGCTGCCGTTTGTATTCAGCTTCGGCCTCATCATCAGAAAACTCGATCTCGTGCGCCGCAGGCTCCTCATCATGCATGTTGGAAGCATCGGAACCCTTTATGCCTCTCAAGGCTTGGGTGAAAACATATGTAGAGTGCTGCTCAACATAGAAAACTGTAGTTGCTTTTGTGATACCGGCCGCCTCAATCTCAGTAGGGTTGTTGAAGTTAACGAAATACCGCGGTTGATGGACCTGCGCGATAACGTCCGCCACTGCTCCGATGACTGATCGGTCTTCGAGACAGAGCACTGAGCCAGAATCGAGAACACGGTATTCGCCGGTCGTCTTTGCCTTAATGAGAATTATAGAAGCTTGCGGCTGGTCGAGAAGTTAGTATCAATCCTATGCATACCGCCATGGTGCGATGCTAAACATCTGCTGTGCAGAATCGTCGACGAGTTCGAACCCCTTTCTATTCATGCCGTAGTTTCAGTAGAAACCTGCTGGAAGGAGCATGAACGTGGCAAATGAAGATGGCTTTTAAGCCGATCAGGTTTGTGCGCGTCTTCGCAGAATTCCATCGGATAGAGGCGGTACCGGCACCGTCTGAGGAAACGCAACAGGATCCAGAATGACCATCAAAGTTCTGGCAAAGAGAAAAAGGGATGAAGTGAGTACCGGACTTACATCGTGACTGATTTGCTCCACATGGCCAAGCTCGACGACCTTCATATCCGGTGTTACTATCACATCGGGTTTCTCGAACTTCAGCTGCAACACCTCGTTCTTCGTACGCGGAATCTCTTGTCCGTGGCTACCACCGTCCTCATCGTAATCCTCCGCCATCAATATCCGCGCCTGCTCTTCAGCAGTCAGAAGCTGCGCCTCATCCTCATCATCGTCCTCATCGTCGCTGCTGCTATCAGACGACGAATCGCTAGAGGAATCGGAAGAATCGTCTGACGAGTCAAGCTGCCACTCCGCGTTGGCGTCGCTTTTGTTCGCTTCGCCCACTTTTAGGAAGTCTTCATCAATGTTATGAGGTTCCGCAGCCGTAGAAATACCCGCAACTGAGACTGCTGGGTCGGAGACTGGAGCACTTTTGTGCAATGATCTCGGAGATTCGTCTGCAATGATTGGTGTATCTACAGTCTGCTGTGCTTCTGGCGCCGCGACCGACTTACCAGGAAGCTCACTTTCAGCGACGGTGGCGACACTGGAGGGTAAAGAGCCGGAACCCCGGACTGCCGCTTCGGCTTCGGTGATGATTTCCCCCTTCGCAATCTCCGGGCTTGTCTTGTCGTTTATCTCCTCTTCGGCGTGCTCGAGGCCAACAGCAGGTGCTGAGGGCTGGGCAGAGCGGTGTTGCTGCGACTCAGCAAAAACCGCTCGAGCATACGCGAGATGTGAAGCTGCCTCCTGCTTGATCGCGGCATCATGCGACCTCTCGCCGTTGGTAGTTTCTGCTTCGGTGTTTGCGTTTGGGCGAGCCCCATCGATCAGGCCACTCGAATGTAGGGACGGCAGGCTATGCGGCAATACTTCATGCTGTTCTTTCGTCTCGTCGGTTGTATGGCCTCCACTTGGGTTGGCTTTCTGAGACGCTTGCACGGGTTGTTGAGTAGATCCCAAGAGTCCCAGACCTGGTATGCCGCCGAATGGCCTGGAATCTGTGGCGGGCTCAAGCTTAGTTGGCGCCATGTTTTGCGGTGTTTGCGGCAGCGAAGGTGCAGCAGAGGTGTCGTAGAAATCGAAGTCAAGATCGTCGGGGGTTGTAGGATCTTCTACGTTATCGAACCGGGTTCTCTTCGCGGGAGGGGGAGTTACGTCATCTGTGTCTACGTATCGGTGGGCCATCTAGGACATGGAAAGTTTAGTGTCTGTTGTTGTGTTGTGGATAATCCGCATGTTCGTCATCTAGAATAAGAAGCTTCAAGCCCTTTACGAAGAAAAGTTTAAGCCCTGGAGAGCCGCAACTGCTAGCGCCAAAGCTAAATTCAGCCCTATTGCAGGGATTAGCGGTCCCTGAACCTCCAGGGCTCCAAGGCTCAACAAGCCCCATCATCGTCCGCACACTCTGAGCAGCGTCGTCGACCACATCCAAGAACATGGCCGACGCTGTGAGAGAGATCGCTGCAAGACAGCCGCCAGATGCGGGAACTGCGGCTTCAAAGCCTAAGTATGGTAGCAGTTCTCAGTTGGCAACCGTTTACTCACACAAAGTCAGGCCAAAGGCACCTCAGAAACAGCCAGAGCCAATGGAGCCGATCATTGCTTTCTACATCTTTCTTGCAGCACATTTAGCAGCCGCGTTGTACTCACCCATCCAAGACTGCGATGAAGTATACAACTACTGGGAGCCAACTCATTACCTCAATCACGGCTATGGCATGCAGACTTGGGAGTATTCGCCCGAGTACGCCATTAGGAGCTGGACTTATGCAGGCATTCACTCCATCGTTGTGTTGTTCAGCCATCTCCTGCCAGTGGGAAACACCAAGAGGTTCGAGTTCTATTTCGTCCGCGTCATCCTAGGCTTCATTTGTGCGTTCAGCGAGGCACGACTCTTTGCAAAGATTTCTAAGACGCTAAACCCACGGATCGCCATCCTCTTTCTTGTAATTGCAGTGTCCAGTCCAGGCATGTTCCATGCTTCAGTGGCGTACCTACCGTCCAGCTTTGCCATGTACACCACCATCAATGGTCTAGCTGCCTTCATGGACTGGCGCGGAGGTATGCGCACCGCGCAAGGCATCATGTGGTTTGGCGTTGGTGCTGTCATCGGCTGGCCATTCTCGGGAGTGCTGGTGTTACCGTTCGTTCTAGAGGAGATACTGATGGCTACAATGACCGATTCTGTCTTCGACATGGCTCGAAGGTTTCTAGACGGCACCGTCAGGTCATTCATAGCGCTCGCGTTGCAGGTCTGCATCGACACCTTTTTCTACAAGGCCATTACATGCGTGCCTTGGAACATCGTCGCATACAACATCTTCAGTGGCCCTGGCAAAGGCCCCAACATCTATGGCACTGAGCCGTGGGGCTTTTACATCCGGAATTTACTGATCAACTTCAATGTTTGGTTCGGTCTTGCATTGCTTGCATATCCATTGGTGCTCTTGCAACACGCCATCCGCGGCGGATCCCAGAAGCAACCGCTGCTCCGCAGCCTTACTTTCGTTACCCCTTTCTACCTTTGGCTGGCCATCTTTACGGTACAGCCGCACAAGGAGGAGAGGTTCATGTATCCGGCATATCCACTGTTGGCTTTCAACGCCGCGATGTCCTTCCATGCCATCCTGTCTTACCTCGGATCAACTGACACCAGAGACATAGTCAGCAAGATCCCCGCAAGATTCAAGCTGATCATCGTCTCTTTGTTTGTGCTCGGCGCCGTTGATCTCGGCGTCTTGCGGGCCCTGGGCATGGTCACCGCCTATTCGGCACCCCTGAAGGTATACAAGCCTTTGCAGCAGCCCGGTGTCGCCCTCCCAGGAGACACCGTATGTTTTGGAAAGGAGTGGCACCGATTTCCGTCATCGTTCTTCCTACCGAACGATACGCGCGCAAAGTTTGTCAAAAGCGCCTTTACTGGACTTCTGCCGGGCGAGTTTAGCGAAGCAAACGTTGGCTTTGGTTTCTTTCCCGGTGCTTGGCTGGTACCGTCTGGTATGAACGATGAGAACAGGGAGGATCCGGGCAAACATGTAAGATCTGGCCGAGAATGCTGAGAACAGCACCGCTGACGTTGTTATAGACCGACATTGATTATTGCAAGTTCATGGTCGACTCTTATTTTCCGAACTCTACAGCTTCGAAACTGGAGCCAGACTATGTACTGGACACAAAGACATGGGAGACGCTGGCATGCGAGCCGTTCCTGGATACGGCCAGAACAGGCACGCTGGCTCGCCTGTTGTGGGTGCCAGACTGGCCGTCCATACCGGAGGAGTATCGCAGGAAGTGGGGTCAGTACTGCCTGCTTCGGCGAAGGGAGTCTCCGGTCTAGTACTGTGGTCTACGGATATGGTTATCTTACATCGCATATTTACGCTTTCTACAGACAATGCGGAAGGACTGCCGTTGAAGACATCTGCAGTTCTGCCGCAGAGTGCATGGCGGTAACCGAAAACGGAAAAAGTTCCCTGAGCGCCCAACTCATGCGAGTTTGACGTACCCCACCCCCGCCGCCAACCGACAGCACTTTTCTTATCGTACCGCATGTTCTCATGAGTACTACTTAAATAGCGCAGCGAGGTGGAGATCATGGCGTTTTACGGCTTTCATACATATTTTCAGGCTGTCTGCAACTTCCAACCCCATGCGGAACTTCCCTTGACCTGATATCTATCATTGTTGTTTGTTTCCTTTGACCAGCATGGACAGCCTCAGAGTCTGGGCAAGACATGTCTGTGAGCCTGAGCAGTTACGAGCAGCTGCCCATCAAGTTCGGCAGCAAACCCAGCAAAATCCAAGGGCTGCTCTATATGGCCTCCTACTCACCATAGCTGCGATATGGGCCTGTATCACGGCGATACAACGTCTAAAAGCCCGCCGATTGCCGCCGCGACCACGGTCTCCAGACCCCGAGAAGCCCCCGGGCACACCAAAGCCCGCCAGCAAGTTCAAGGCAGCTATGCGCGAGCCGGGAGGTATGCCACACTATTCCACTCCTTAGTATACCCAGCAGTTTCCAACCCCTTACTAACAACAGCTTCCCACAGTATGGACCCCCGACCCCTTCACCCGCCCACCCGCCCCACCCTACCCCAACTGGTCTCTCGAATGTACCAAACCTCTCCCCTACCGCCCCTTCCGCTACGGGCCTAGATACAACGTAACGATGGGCCTGCGCAGCATGGACTGGGACGAATGGATCGAGCTCGATAATCACTACCCGAAATACCACTCCCTCAAAGCCCAGCGCATTGCAGAGCGCGGCGCGAAATGCTGCAAGACGGCGCCCGAGGCCTACGATGGCGCTGTCGAGCTGCTCGAGGAGTTGTGCGCGTATCTGCCGGAGCGGTATCCGAGTTTGTACCGTAAGACTGCGACGGGGATCGAGAATCTCTGGAGCGGGGAGGTCGTGGATATCACGGAGCGGCCGCTGAAGGAGGATCCGATGGCCATGTCCGCGCGGCTGGTGCAGGATGATCTGGCGCTGATGTTTGAGAGGCCGGATGGGCAGTACTACCTCCTCGCGGGCGCGATTCTTCTACCGGGCTTCTGGCGCCTCGAGGATAAGTTCGGTATGCCGCTCTCGGAGATACACACCTCGGGCGACGTGCCGCAGTTCAGGGAGAAGCTGGAGAAGGGCATGATGAACTTTTTTAAGAGACTTAGGCCGGAGACGCCGATGTTGAGAAATAACTACTTCATCCAGGTTGATGATGGGCTGGATTGGAGTTACAGTATCGGGCCCGAGGACGAGGCGGTGGGATGGAATAGCGCGGAGAAGAATAGGGCTGTGCAGCACCATTTCTTTAGAAGTGAGAGGCAGAGTCTGAGGAGGTAAGCGTGTTGGTGGCTGTGCAAAGCTGATGGATGTTGACAATAATCGGATAGGCTGCCGCGATCTGGTGCTGTGGCGTTCACGATACGGACGTACTTCCATCCTGTTACGGAGGTCGCTGAGGAACCGTACGTGCCTGGAAGGCTAGCATCGGCGATCCGTAGCTGGGGCGATGACGTTTCGATCTACAAAGGCAAGGACAAATACCATGAAGTCCTTCTGGAGTACTTAGACAAGAAGCATGAGGAGCAGGTGGCGAACGGGCTGGACGTGCAAAAGGAAGACGAAGCGTATCCATACTAGTTTAGATAGTATCTGACAGTCAAATGCTCAAGATGGTGTTCGAACGCCGCGCTCTACCAAAGTCCTCATGCAAAAAGCTATGTTCGAGCAAGCTGTTGAACCTGACAGGCGAACACTCGCAATCCGTTATCCCGCTGTGCTATGCTGGACATCACTAGGTTATTGCGCTGATCAACACACACTCATCCGGCGAGCCTGTGGGAAAGTGCAGGGCCTTGACTTCGTGGAGGAATCGAATAGCACAAGGCTTGTCCAGTAGCCTTGAGCGCTGTGCCCGAAGGGTGACTACAAGGGGGTGCGTGAAGAGCCGTGGGGAAAGGTCTGCGCTGGTAGTGGACTCGTCGCACCGTACCATGCATGATCGCGGGAATGGTTCTTCAATGTCCTCGAACACCAGCTAGGTGCATATAGTCCGTCTTCAGCGTGCCGCGAGCCTTTTGTGATCCTGGATTGAGGTATTCGGAGCACCGCCGGAGCAGCTCTCCAACTCCCTAGCTTAAACCTCAGACTTGTTCTTTGCCATCCTCAATCTATGCTTCTCAGTCGCCTCGTCAATCTTCGCTTTTCTCCAAGTGCACTCCGCCGCAAACTCGCAGATGCGGCACTTGAAAGCTTCCTCGATGTCCACGCCTCTTGCCTCTCGCTCGCCTTTCCACCATTTCATCTCGTCATCCAGGTAGTCTTGCAGCGCTTTGTCGTCGTAGGCGAAGCACCTGCTGCCCAGAATCTTACCGTCGCTGGAGCTGCGATATTCGGCCTTGAGGACATCGCCGATGCTGTCGGGCCCGGACATTGTTCTGGAAAATTCAGCAATCATAAGGGACCAGATCTGGTTAAGGCTGTTGTGCTCCAGCAGCTCTACCACCGAGTCTTGTTGACTGCTGACCGGTGCGAAGTCCTCGTTTGAATCCTCGCGGAAATTATAGTCGAGTCCACCGACTTCAGCAATAAATGCGTCCGTAAACGGGTCGGAGGGTTTCAAGCTGTATCGACTGAAAAGTGTCTCTGCGTTCACGCTGTTAGAGGCTAGACCGGCGAGCAGCTTGCGGTAAAGCATCAGTTGCATGACTGTGGGCCGCACAGAGGCACCTTGGGGGATAGTCTTTCCGCCACGAGTCTTGACGTCTGAGAGGTAGATCTTTCGCTGGAGATGTGGGTTTCCTATCCGAGCATTCGACGTAGGCGTAGTGCCATCGGCAGTCTTCCACAGATCTCTGAGTGAGCGCTGATTCCGTGGGAGCGGGTTCTCGGCCTTCGTAGTCTTGTTTTTCGACATGCTCTCCTCGAGGGCTTCGTCGGGACATGTATACGACAGCTCATCAATGATCCCGTTGACGACCTGCCCGTCGATCACACCCCATATCTCAAGCTCACGGGTCAGACCGGTAGCTCTGAGTGTCCGAAGCCCCTGGATGACGTTCCATATCCTCAAGCCCCAGCCGTCTTCCCGAGTCTGCACCGTGACCGGCACAATGTGGTGAACCTGCTCCTCAAGCACCTTATGCACCTTACTGCCCTGTTTCATAGCCGGCGTGCGCTTCTTCCGCCCATGCTTCGTGAGCGAGTACCAGTACTGCAGCTCGCACCATGCTGGTGACACAATGTCGGTAACAGATAGGGGTTTCTTCGGCGCTGTTCGAAAGCGCTCCAGAGGCGATCGGTCGTCTGGGACAGCTGGTTGCGATTCAGGCTCTGTAGACGCTTGACGAGTGCTCGCACTGATGCTGCCTTCGCGTGCAACTAGACGCTGTCAGCCAGTCAGCCGTAGTTCGCGTCGAATGCACGCCACTTACACATCGTCCGGTTGCCGTTGTCGTACTCGACCTCGACTGAGGGCGAACGCAGCGCGCGTAAACGCGCCGGTTGCTCGCTCGTGCTGCTACGCTGAGGCAGGGGCTGGGGTGGAGAGCTCCTAGGCACATGCGCTGAGGGAAGCTGCGGCGGATCATCTTGCTCGATGCTCTCGGGCACGAACGGCTTAACTGCAGGTGCGTCGGCCGCGAACTGCGACAAGGCCTGGCTCAGCTGGTCTTCCCCGTCCGTGTCGAGGTCGGAGCCATAGTCGCTCGCAGTCCCGTTGACTGCGGGTGCGGGTGCGGGTGCGGATTGCGAGGTTGTCATGCCACAGGACCCCCTCGGCGCACATGTACTTGTCTATCTGTGTACTGTGTGGCGGACTTGTTGCTGTCATCGTCATAGACGGGGCGGACGCGTGGATCGCGCTCGCGACAAAGCGCGACAAAGCGCGACAGGCGTCTGCCTGAGGTTGTATATCGGACGGGGTTTTACGGCGACCGCATCTCCATAAAGGCTGCAACTAAGGCATGCTCTTCTCACGTTGCACGTATCCCGACATCCATATCATAAGGCGAAGTCACCGTGGAATCTGTCTGAGGACCGCATCCAGCCGACCGTACTCCGTATACCGCCACAGTCAACCCCCGCTCAACCCCGCAACGTGCTATATATCTCCCTGGACTAGAGCCGCAAAGTTCTCTCTATCCCCAGATGCTGCCCCGATGCTGCCCCGATGCTGCCCAGGTGCGTCTCAGGTACCCGCGCCGGACTTGGTGTTGAGATGCCGGACGCCTCGGCTGCAGGAACTGCGGGATCCGCCGGAACCGTCGCAGGGCGAGGAATTCCCTGCGAATGCCGCAATCGTTGGAGCCACGTTGGATGGTCGCTTCTCCCAACATCTTATGAGCCTTTACCATGATTTTCCAACACACTGAAGCAGGAGCACTGCTGCCTCTTCCTCCTCTTCTGCTCCCACGATGATAGCCCCAGGAGGCGCCAGCCGCCCATTACTCCGGCGAATGCTCTTCCATCGCCCTCACCCAACTCGCCTCAAACGCCCAAAGAGCACTTCAAGCCCGCACCACGCCGACTCTCCCTCCAGCGAGACGCCCACTCCACGAACAATACCCGGCCCAATCTGGCTCTGGCTTGAGCCCCTCGCCTCCCCCTTCCACGCCTACGGGCGCATGCAAAACCGCAGCCCCTACGTCACCCAGCTCTTCAGCACCCTGATCATCTACTTCTTGGGCGACCTCTCCGCTCAATCTTTCAGCCGTCCCCAAGCCCCCGCATCCACCTCCAGCTCCGGTTCAAAATCCGAAGGCGCGCTGGACTGGTACGACCCCCTCCGCGCCGTCCGCGCCCTCACAATCGGCGGCCTCGCCGCCATACCGGGGTACCACTGGTTCCTGTGGCTAGGCAACAACTTCAACTACCGCTCCAAAATCCTGAGTCTCGGCACGAAAGTGGTCGTAAACCAAATAGCCTTCACGCCGCTGTTTAACTGCTACTTCTTCGCCATGCAGAGTGCGTTGAGCGGCGCGGGGCTGAGGGAGGTGGCCGAGAGGGTGCGCAACACGGTGCCGACCAGCTGGTGGAACAGCTGGAAGGTGTGGCCCGCAGTCACGGCGTTCAGCTTTGCGTTTGTGGGCAGGGAGTTTAGGAGTATCTTTGCGGGCGTCGTGGCGATTGGGTGGCAGACCTATCTGTCGATGCTGAATCAGAGGGCTGCGGAGGCGGAGGGAATGGGGAAGGGGAAAGATGTGAAGCACGTTGCGCAGCCTCGCAAGGCGGCTCGTTCGGCTGCTGCGGCGTAGATGGTCAGATAACCGGTTGGGAGCATGGGCGTCAGCATTTGCATTGGATGGTGTTTACGGCTGGGCAAGACGGTGTTTCGGGAGGCTGAAGCGAAGTCGTGATAGGAGTAAAGACGACTCGCTGTCCATTGCATTTCTGGCGTATAAAAGACGATGGGACTGTAGATAGCTTTGCTACTCAAGCAAAGCCGCACGTTCAGTTCCCGAAAAAATATCCAATTGTAAATCGGACAAGCAGCGATCTTATAACGCAATATTTTAGCAGCATCCAGAAGACGCGACACGGTCTCGTCTTAAGGAATTCAAGAGGAAATATCACCCAGATAGTGAGTCACGAGCAGAGGAGCAGCAGATTTGAAGTGACAGAATTGAATTCGTCACTGCCCATCAGTGTTTATGATACAGCAGATGTGAGCTCCATGACCAGTGCACCGTGAGTATTCCCAAAGCCCCATGCCATCATCCCATGAAAATCAGACCCAGAACGCCAGAAAGAGACCGCCCACCCCGAAGACCACTTCCGTCACCCTAAACGACTACCGATGAGGCTGTCATGCCAGGGGATGTTGGGATATCGAGACGGTCCAGTCGAGAGAAGCCGTCTAAGAGCGCTCACCGCGGAGGCGGCGGGCAAGCTGGATGTCCTTGCTCTGGATGGTGACACGCTTGGCGTGGATGGCGCAGAGGTTGGTATCCTCGAAGAGGGAGACGAGGTAGGCCTCAACAGACTCCTGGAGCGCACCGATGGCGGAGCTCTGGAACCGTAGGTCCGACTTGAAGTCCTGGGCGATTTCGCGGACGAGACGCTGGAAGGGGAGCTTGCGGATCAAGAGCTCAGTCGACTTCTGGTAGCGACGGATCTCACGGAGAGCGACGGTACCTGATGACTGTTAAAACGATGTGGCTGGGCAGCAGTGAGGAGGAGTGAAGACATACCAGGCTTGTACCTGTGGGGCTTCTTGACACCACCGGTAGACGGGGCAGACTTGCGAGCGGCCTTGGAGGCGAGCTGCTTACGTGGGGCCTTGCCACCAGTTGACTTGCCTGGTTGAAGTCAGTCTCGATGCGCTGATAGAGTGTTGTTGTAGAGCGATGTTGGCGTTGAAGTGGCGCGACGGTGCGAAACGCGACCGGCGACGCGCTTCAAGGCGATGCGACCGTCGCAGGAAGCGGGGTGCAACTTACGGGCAGTTTGCTTAGTGCGAGCCATTTCGACGATGAAGATGTGTTGATTGAGGATGTCCTTGTTGCTTGATGGATGTGTGGATGGATGGATGGAGTTGAGTTGTTGAAGTTGTTGTCGAAGAGGCTGAGAGTGGATGTTGTGTGATGAAAGAAGCTAGGAGGCGGGGGAGAGGCGAGATTATATGGGAAAGCGGGCGTGGGCAGTTGATAGGAAAATCAACTGTGCAAGGCAGCTGCTGTGTCAGAGCGAGTTGTTAGCGCGCTTTCTTTGGCTTTTGGAAGTGCTGGAATCCGTGCGAGTTAAGGACGCAATGAGTGGGCCAATGAGCGTCGAGCTTCAAATCGAGACTCTGCGCAGGCCGGCCAGTTGCGGTTTAGCGTAGTTTGGCGCGTGATGGCACGCGGCTCCGTCGCGTCCACAGCCCAAACTTAAGAACTTCAACACCCGCATCTCCGACATTTCCCATACACCATCGAAAGCCACCTGCAGATTCAGCGACTTCAGAGCCTCACATCCCAGCTTCAATCACCGTCAAACAACAAGCACCTCTCACATCAACTCCTCTCATCTCCATCTACCAACATGACTGGACGTGAGTGATCTGCCTCGCCAGCACATCTGTCTCTCCACCAGTTTACTGACTCCCTTCTCTACAGGCGGCAAAGGTGGCAAGGGCCTTGGAAAGGGCGGTGCCAAGCGCCACAGGAAGATTCTTCGCGACAACATCCAGGGCATCACCAAGCCTGCCATCCGTCGTCTCGCTCGTCGTGGCGGTGTCAAGCGTATCTCAGCCATGATCTACGAAGAGACACGAGGTGTTCTCAAGACCTTCCTCGAGGGCGTCATCCGGGACGCCGTCACATACACTGAGCACGCCAAGCGCAAGACTGTCACATCTCTCGACGTGGTCTACGCTCTGAAGAGGCAAGGACGTAAGTTTCTCTCGGGATCCCGCCACTCCTTCGCGTCTAACATGAGTTACAGGCACTCTCTACGGATTCGGTGGTTGAGCGGGTTCCTTTCTGCATGTTTCTCATGAATTTTCTGCGCTCGGCCCGGATGTTGGGTCTGGAGTGAACTACGGGGTGCCTGGATTGGCTGGGTCATGGTCTTGCTGCTGTATCATACGGCTTTTCTGGAGTTCGAGGCTAGGATGCATTTGCGGACAACAACGATACCATAACCATACATCTTCCAGCTCGTGACTCCTCAACGTGACTCATCTGAAGTCTGACTCCCAATGCAGCCAAGCTTCTATTTACTCCGCCGAAACCCATGCTGTTGAAGTTCCGAATCCGTTGGTTTCCAAACCCCTGGGTGAGGCAGCTTATCCGTAGCAAGTAAAGCCTATACTCGACACGGAGGTTTACCCTAAATCGTGTTGCCGAACTGAAAGTTACTCATGCATATCGAGTTGGAGTAAAACAGCAAGACCGGTTCTATGCAATAGAAAGCGTAAGATGTTGAGCAATTTCGCCTCTCAGTACATCAACCACCTGAGACTTATCGGATACACCAGAAGTCCATTTTGTTACTCGAAAGCCATCCGTGCTAGAGCTCAAATGCACATCGCGGTCGACATCTGCTTTCCCAAAATCGGGTTCATGCCAAGAGGCTCAGCTGTTCTCGTCCCCTCCAACCCTTGAGCCATCGGACGCGCTTTCCGGTCATTCTTTGTGAACGCCAGAGCCCAGCGCGAATGTCAACAAAGCGCGACTGCCACGAAGATGTTCATGGCCAGAATGGCAGTGAGCGGGCTGTGCATGCCACCTCCACTCATAAAGCGGTCCGTCGCAGGCCAAAGTACCAGTACCTGCAGCAAATTCACCTTCAGATCCGGCACAATCCCAGAGTCGATCGCCTCCCTAGCCGCGAATGGCCCACCTCTTGCAGCGGCGACACGCTAAACAACCGATCGACGCCATCAGCATTGGGCAGCCTCCGACACCTCTCCCTCCGAGGTCTCCTGCAAGAACTGTCCCGAGCAAGAAGATGGCGCTCCAGACTGCACCTCGCGCTCTCCTCTTCGATGTCTTCGGAACATGCGTCGACTGGCGAACCACTGTAACAAACGCCCTCGATGAGCAAGCACACTACGCGCTCAACGATGCGTCTGCGTCTCTCGCTACCCGCGTTCGGATGCGTGCCTCAGACATGACCAAGGACGTTTGGGGACAGTTCGCACAAGAGTGGCGCAACATGTACAAGCGGTTCTGCTACTCCATAGCCGAAGACCCGTCCTTGCCATGGAAATCAATAGACGAACACCACCTCGAATCGTTGAGGGAATTACTTGCAAAGTGGCAGCTAGAGGGACTGTGGACGGACGAGCAAGTGAGAGCATTGAGCCTCGTCTGGCACCGGCTTGATCCATGGCCAGACACATCGACTGGCATACAGTACCTGAACCAGTTGTTCTACACGGTCACTCTCAGCAACGGCAACCTGAGCTTGCTGGGAGACCTGAAGGTGCATGCTGGAATGGACTTCACCCACCTTTTCAGCGCCGAGCTCTTCGGATCGTACAAGCCATCACCAAGCGTCTACCTCGGTGCAGTCGAGAAGCTAGGCGTGAAGCCAGTCGAATGTGCCATGGTCGCAGCTCATCTCAATGACCTGAAGGCGGCCAAGGCCTGCGGCTTGCAGACAATATACGTCGAGAGACCACAGGAAGAGGACTGGACGGCGGAGCAGGTGGAGAATGCTCGGAAGAAGGGATGGGTGGACCTGTGGATACCCGCTGGCAAGGAAGGGTTCATTACAATGGCAGAAGAGCTTGGTATACAGGTCAACAGGGCGGCCAGGAGGCGCAGCGGATCTCTCTGACTTGAGGGCTTGGGTATCGCTGGAGGTGTGGACATCCGTCTTAGCCCATCAATGAGTTCTCATACAGGAGGCGGAAACTCTATATACTCATAGCGTATATGTAGATACGTTCAACTTCAGTGGTTCCTTTACTGATTCTGCAGCAAAATTATGGTTGCTTAACCATTCTACAGGCGATCTGCTTGGCCATTTAGCAATGATTTCAACCAATGATGTCGAAGTGCGGGGATGCGGGGACGGATCGTGGGCGAGGCTCGCGGCAGGGGGATCAACAGCATCGAGTGACATAATATCCGTAGTCGACTACCACCCGCTTGTCCGGCTATGCTCTAAGCTATTTACCGAAGCTGCCTCAAATGGCCACCGGCCATGGGCAGCTCAAGCTCGAGAGCTCTCCTTCGCCCACGGCTCTTGAGGCCTCACCACCAGCTTCAAGTCCACTCCAGTCCAGTTCGGCTACCTGTGTTTCGCCAGTTGAGCGCATCCTCCAAGATGGCGCCTCACCTCCAAGACGAAGTCTACGCCAGCTCCCTGAAGGATCCCGAGGCCTTCTGGGCACATCAAGCCGCACAGCTGCACTGGCACAAGAAGCCGTCGCGCTCATTGAACAAGAGCACGAAGAAGCTTAAGAGCGGCGCCAGCCATCCCCATTGGAGCTGGTTCCCGGACGGCGAGATCTCGACAACATATAACTGCGTCGACAGACACGTCGAGGCCGGAAATGGCGACTCGACGGCCATCATATGGGACAGCCCTGTGTCGAACAACAAGGAGCTGTACACGTACAAGGAGCTGCTCGATGAAGTGGAAACGCTGGCCGGTGTGCTGCGGGAAGAAGGTGTTCGGAAGGGCGATGTAGTGCTCGTTTATAGTACGCTTCTGCTTCCCGACTGTCTCTGCATCTTATTTGACTCTGTAAAGTGCCAATGATACCAGCCGCCATCTTTGCTCTGCTCGCAATTGCTCGTCTGGGTGCTATACACGCCGTCGTTTTCGGAGGCTTCTCACCGCCAGCCCTAGCTCAGCGCATGGAAGCCTGCAAGGCGAAGGCCATTATGACCGCTTCGTGCGGCATTGAAGGAGCGAAGGGCGCGTCAAGCTATCAGCCGCTCATTGAGAGGGCGGTGGATAAGAGCAGTCACAAGCCGCAAAGGATAATCGTTTGGCAGCGTGACCAGCTTCGTTGGGATCCGATCAAGAAGGACAGGGGCGAGCGCAACTGGCAGAGGTTGGTGAAGAGCGCGAAGAACAGAGGGCTGAAGGCAGATGCGGTGCCTGTCAAAAGCAACGATGGGCTGTATATAATCTATACGAGTGGTAGGTCCTCGCTTGTACACAACTTCTTACTCCGAGACGCATTCAATGTCCTTCAAAGTCTATCACTGGAAACTTTTCGCGATCACTGCAACTTCTTTGTGCTCTTGTCTCATGTATTCGTCACTTCTGGGTGTCGTGATTTGCCTTCGTCCATTCCCCTGTTCAGTTATAGAATTCGTCATAGCAATCTGGTGGAAGAACGAAAGCTGACACGCTTCGTAGGAACCACTGGCTTACCGAAAGGCGTACTCCGAGAAGCGGGTGGCCACGCTGTAGGTCTGAACTTCTCGATCAAGTATACATTCGGCATACACGGCCCAGGCGACGTCATGTTCTGTGCCTCAGACATCGGCTGGGTGGTTGGCCACTCATATATTGTCTACGCCCCACTACTCGCAGGTGCCACTACCATCTTGTTCGAGGGCAAGCCGGTTGGTACGCCTGATGCGGGCACCTTCTGGCGCATCGTCGAAGAGTACAAAGTGAACACCATGTTCACTGCTCCGACAGCTTTGCGAGCCATCCGCCGTGATGACGGTGACAACGATCTGTTCGAAGAGCGGGGAAGGAGAGGCGGCTTGAAGACCTTGAGGGCGCTGTTTCTCGCCGGAGAGCGAAGTGAACCGAGCATCGTGCAGATGTACCAGCATCTGCTTGAGAAGCATTGTGCTGACGGAGCGATCGTCATCGACAACTGGTGGTCATCAGAATCTGGGTCACCGATCTCCGGGCTGGCCTTGACCCCAGCTGCGGGCAAGGATTTTAGCACGAAGCAACGTGATCAGCCACCGCGCATGAAGCCAGGGTCTGCGGGTAAACCGATGCCAGGCTTTGATGTGCGGGTAGTGGACGATGAGGGCAACGAAAGGAAGCCCGGCTTGCTGGGTAATGTGGTTCTTGGCATCCCGCTCTCCCCCACGGGTATGACTACGCTTTGGGAAGACGACGAACGGTTCTACAAGGGTTATATGAAGAGATTCGATGGGAAGTGGATAGATACGGGAGACGCTGGTATGATCGATGCGGATGGTTATGTACACATCATGTCACGTTCAGACGACATCATCAACGTGGCTGCCCATAGGTTTAGCACAGGTAAGACACTGATCGTTCTTACTCCAATGCCATGTCTTCGCTGTCTAACGCAATCCAGGCGCCATCGAGCAAGCTATCACATCCCATCCCGACATTGCAGAGTGTGCCGTAGTCGGCATTCCGGACTCGCTCAAAGGCCATCTTCCATTCGCATTCATCTCGCTCCAGACCCACCACCACAAGCACGCCGCCGTTCCAGACGACGCGCTCTTCAAGGAAGTACAGAAGGCTGTGCGCGAGCAGATCGGGGCTATAGCGAGCTTAGGCGGTATGATTCAAGGCAAAGGCATGATCCCGAAAACCCGAAGTGGCAAGACATTGCGGCGAGTCCTGAGGGAGCTCCTGGAGAACGCTGTACATGGCGAGTTTGCGAAAGAGGTCCAGGTGCCGACGACTATCGAAGATGCGGATGTCGTTGAAGTGGCCAGGAAGCAAATCAAGGAGTATTTCAAGACCAAGGGCGGGCTGCACAAGGCAACGGAGACGAGGGCGAAGCTATGAGCGAATCTTTCCCACATTTCTCGTGTAGAGTACTGCACTTGTTTTGCTGTTGTCAGGTGGTATCAACATCATCCTGTAAGTGATCCTTGCGCGGTCTTGTTCGAACACTGGCTGGTTGTATTGGAGTAATTATGCAGTTGCGAACTATGTCACATCGCCGGCTGTTGGACACGAAACGTTGATAACTGTAACAACGCTCTTATTAAGTAGAGCTTTGAATTCCTTTATCGCTTAGATCCTATAGCTATTAAACTTGTGCCTGAGTAGTACGAAGCCTCCCGCGTGTGGATTGACAGGTATATTACCGTCTATAGGGCGTGGTATCGATTACAACCGTATGATTACATGTCGTCAACCTTAACTTCGGCCTCTCAAGGTGAATCCTCGATGTATCGCTCTTCACGCAGCCATCGACTAGATGTATGTTAGCAGTAGACCGTGGAGCAACCTAGGAAGTAAGTAGACGTCCTTCGACTCAGGGAAGGTACCCATCGATAACGTTTCTGGTAATACCTCGTGCTTCACCTGATACTTGCACCTTGGAGACGAATCGCTCTGCCAACATACAAAACAACCTACAAAGTCAATTGGTAACCGATATAGAGATCTGACGGTTATAGATACGTTCTATGACTCTGACTGTACACAGTTTACTCGTATATCGAGCCATGTCCATCTTAATCGTTGTCAAGTTTTAGGTTACTTTGAGCCCATTCCATGCACTTGAATGATACTTGGCAATTCTAGTTCTTACAACCACTTTCAGCGGAAACATACCCGGAACGCTGGAGACGGGACCACTGCAACACAGTTTAATCGGAAGTAGTCAAAACTTCATACCGGTGGTCTTCAACTAAGTCCAGTCCATGCAAATCATGCAACTAGTTTTCAGGTATTAGACTGTACTTGCTTCTGCTACCGAGACAAAACATCTAAAGAATCATGATTAATTGCGGCCCTTGTTCCCCGAAGCTCTGACAAGCCGCTAGGGGAAGACCGAAGTGGATGTCTGCTACGCTCTTTAGCCTCTTCCCGTTTCACCACTTTACTTGATCACCCTTGACTTCCCTCTACTATCGAGCGCCAGTATTCCATTCTCATCGGCTAGGATAGTTGCAAACCCCTTACAGTCTTACAGATCTTTAATATTGCAAAATGTTGATAGAAACACATTGTTCACAAAGCGGCCCGAGCGCAAAAGTATGGTGATTCTCATATAACTCGGTCTCTTTCCGAGTAATGTTGGGTCGGAGGAGACGCTGGCGGAGATGGTGGAGAAGTAGGCTATTAAATGGGCGCTTGGAGGGGAGAGATTGATTCCATGTAGCGTTTTGTTGACAATTATCAACAGCAGCATAGTCCGCAGCAATCACGTTCAGTGTCATAGTGACGACTTTGGGGCCTAGGGAAGGTGTATGATCAGCCGGACACGTTAACGAATCCTTCAGTGTATCGAAGGGTTACATGGTGAACGTAAACAAAAAGAGTTCCGCAGATACTTACCCATGCATCCGCTGCTGCATCTGCTGCGGACGAGCGTAATCCATCCGCTGGCGATTCGCATACTGTGCCTGCTGGCGATTCGGAGGCCGTGCTCGCTGACGATTCGAAAACTGTGCCCGCTGAGCGCGTTCATACGATAGTTGCTCTCGTTCTCGAGTAAGTTGGATCTCGTGCTGTTTTCTTTCAAAGTCGATCTGCTCTTGAGTCCGTAGACAATTCAGCTGCACTTGCTTGTGTGCCACTTGTTGCGCAGAGAGTTTGGACCTCATCGCGGGGTGGTAGGCCTTTTGAGGATACCGCACCATCTTGACAAGAAAGTAAAACCCAAGGCTGGAAGCTTTTGTAGATGTGGGTAAGGGGTTGACTGATGCAGGAGAAAAAGTGAACCGGAACTGTGAAGTGCAGAGGGGAAGGACATAGAGCAAGACACGTCCTGCGGCTGACTTTGAATTACTACCAGGTAGAAAGGAAAGGCTTGTATGACTGCATGGCTTACTTGCATTAGTGTTCACAGCCTCGCAAGCTGTGACACCTTCTTAAGGGGGCTAAAACATCGCTGTCTAACCGGGACAGATCCGGTACATAGTAAAGGATGCTGCTAAATATAGCACCAGGGCGGGTATCATGTATAAGTCAAGCTGCACTGTACAGCTGTGATCGCATCAAGATATTCTGTCAACTCTCGCGACCCCAGCAAAAGCTGCCGAACTATCGGCGTGGGACAGAACCAACAAATAGGCGAAAAGACACGTGTGAAACACATTTCCTGTGACCACAACCATGTCATTGATTCTTTGCTGAGATACCAACATATGATCGACTTGCTAAGAGTGGGGCAGCACGCCTGGCGGTTGCACCTTCGCTCGCCGAGCTTGAGCTGTACCCGCCAGATAGAACCAACAATCTCCTCAGGTTTTTAAATTCGAAAAGCCCCAGCGTCCTTCGCTTCGAGGATATAAACCCGGGCTTCAGTGTCATTGACCGTGCAAAGAAGCTTCCAAGCGAGGCTATAGGCCTGTACCTGCCATCCGAATAACTTCCTACCCGGTCGCCGCACGGATTTACAGCCTACAGCCGTAGACCGTAATCGCATCTGCTACGACACTCAGACTTGTGACACGTCGTCTCATACGATGGGATGCGTGATGCTCGGAACAATCCAAAGCACCAATGTCGCCAATGCGATAGTGACCTGGTAGTCTCCGTCTCGGCTAGCACGAAGGTGGCTGTGAAATCCCGCTTTCAGGACGAAGGAATGCAAGGGCCCGAATCAAGCGACCCGGACCTCTCTGGACCAGTACAAACCGAATCTGGCCACGGATTCCAGGCAGTTCCGGCTCGCATTCTGCTACGCCATCTGCCACGTACGTGGCGCGAGGGCGATGATAGACGGTGGAACCGATGGGATCCCGGATGGAATGATTGTCAATCCTAGTTCCTGCGGTGTTGCTCCCAAGGAATTTCGAGGAATCGTGCGCCGCATAGGGTTCCGCTTCATAGAATTACGCACATGGGTTTGCGTTTGTCACCACCGCGCCGGCGGTCCTTGTCGTCTCTGTATCTGCGGTCATCTCTTTGGTAATCGCGGTGACGTTCACCTCGAGACCTGTCCTTGTGGCCACGATCCGACGATCGAGCGAACTGCTGTCGCTGCCGCCGTAATTGGCGGACGACATCATAGAACGCCTTCTCAACATTGACACAATTCTTCGCCGACGCTTCGACAAAGTCACATCCTAGTTCTCGCGCAAGCGCGCTGCCCTCCTGCGTAGAGACTTCGCGTTCTGTCACTCGGTCGCATTTGTTTCCAACCAGCATCACTGGCGCGGGGCCGTACGAACCCGAACCGCCCGAGGAGGTAGCAAGTGGCGACCCGGGATACGACGGCGATCCAGAGTATGAGGATTCCTTGACCCGCTGTATCTGATGGTGAAACTTCTGGATTCGTGCGAATGACGACCTCGATGAGATGCTGTAGACCAAGACAAACCCTTCGCCGTCCCTTATCCATTGGTCTCGTAACGCTGTATACTCTTCTTGCCCCGCCGTGTCGAGCACTTCCAGCATGCACGATTGACCGTCTATTTGGACCTGCTTGCGGTAGGAATCTTCGATAGTAGGATCGTAGGTCTCAACGAAGTGGTTTAAGCACAGCTACGCTCCGCATTAGCAACTGAAACGTTCGCTTAGAAGATCGAACCGCGAACCTGTATTGTCAAGGCCGTTTTTCCCACGCCACCATCGCCCAGCACAACCAGTTTGTATAAAGTCATCTTCCCCGCCATGTTGCCAGAGATCGGCCGCGTGCCAGAGATATCGGTTAATGTGTTGAGAGATGGAGCGGCGAACGACGCGAGAGATCCTGGCGAGAAGCGAGGGACCGAGACCGGGGAACCGGAGGCGAGAGCAACAGAGCCCGGTTGCAGGGCCTCTACCACGTATGACGTGGCGGAGGGAGCAGGTGAAGTTCGCCCTACAAGTTTGCCCAGAACGCTAAAACTCGGAGTTTCGTCGAACGTACGACGGACGTGTTGGCGGATGCGCCGGTCAAGTGCAACAGCAGAAGGGCACCGATACAAGGACAGCCGAAGGGACAGCCGCAGTGCTTTCAAATACCGGCTAGAATTCAGGGCTGGGAGGACAGATGGAACGTAGGTCGGAGGTTGAGGCGAAATTTGGCGCTGGCTGGAACGGATGTTGTGGGTTTGAGAGCCACGGTACCTCACTGTCGCCGGGTTGGTGACACTCGATTGTGCCGACGCTGGGAAACGCGAGTTACCGGGCGACAGCAAGCAGGCTGAGTGTGTCGGTACGGATAGGCGCAGAGCGAATGTATTGTGTGATCTGTCGAGAATTGCGGGCTGCAGCTCTTGCAGCTCGATGAAGTTGCGATGTCTGAGGCAGTGGAGAAATTGTGCACGACTACAGTACACGTGGGATGCCGTGGATGCCACGTGAAAGCAGCAGCAACGAGTTGGATGCCGGTGCAAGTAGCGAGATCAAGGGGGCAACGATTGGCGGCGTCCGCTGGGGCGGGGGACGGGGCGAGCACTGCAGGACTGTTGGAGTGCGTGAAAGGGTCGGGGTTTCATAGACAGCGCACACGGGGAGGATTTGGAATGTGCTTCGGAACAACAGAACTGTTTTCCCACCCGTTGCTCTGAGATAGCTTCGTCAGGCTGCGCCCTGATTGGTCCTTCGGGGCACCAAGGCGTCCCAGATCGTTCTCCTGGGTCTCCAAGTTCCAAGCCTAAGGTAATCGTTTTGCCGGAGTGACCGTCCTCCAAACGCCTAGTTAATTGCGGCCAAGATCGTCTCCGTGGAGGTGTACCTGATCGCGCGTTTGTGAACAATGTCGCTCCATGCAGACGACGATCTAGTTATCTACGTTTACCCTCCATCTGGGCGCGGGAGGCTTCCTCCCCTACAGCTGACGATGTGACCTGATTCGTAGCTGCACGCTTACTAGGGTACTGGTACGTGGTGCCTCCATGCGAATTTACCAGCGAGTACTAAGAAATAGACTTGTTCTATATGCCACATCGAGGTTCTAGGGCGTCCGGCCAAGACCGTTTGAGGACACGGGACGAGCGAAGAAACGCTTTGCCGATGAGCTTCGCAGCGTCCAAGGGCCAGTCGAAAAGCCGGTTGCCGCATTCAAAGCTCCTCGTAGCCCTGGAGATGAATGGCCCTTGAGCGTAGTCCACAGCTTGAAGACACCTGAGATGATCGATGTATTGAAGCCGTAAACTGCGGAACATCTTCTACTCTCTATCGCATAGAATTGTTCTAGCCCCTCTACGATTGCCAAGATCATGAATCCATTTCAGTCGTGTAATCTGGTGTTGAGCAAGCTGGAGCAGAGATACGGCAACGGACTTTTTAAATAACCCCTGGCCGCCACGCTTCATCGCTCCCCCCATCGCAAGTACTTTGTGGTACCTCGGGAGCCCTTGACCCTGCGCTGAGACGCGCGGAAGCCTTCTGTTGTGGAGTACATACAGTAAGGTAGGTTTGTACGTGCGTGACTAGTGTGAAATCTTATCAACGGCATAGAAATGCCGGAACAATCCTGAGCCTTCCTAGCGATTCAGAGTGCTCTGACAGGTGCAATATAAACGCCCCCCCTTTTTCCTGGACAGATGTGGCAGGTTTGGAGGTTACAAAAGAAGGCCAACAGCATAAGCCGATCGTCGAGAGGTGAGGGATCGTATTTTGGCTGATGTTTAGGATACACCGCGTGCAACCAGCCACGGTGCAGACTGCAGCCAACCGCGTGAAGAAATAGTTTGACGGGATCGCAATATGTTGCGGAGGCAAATTGCGTCTAATCTGCGCTGATGGCTCGCTGCCAGCATTTCTGATATCCAGAGCAGCGAAGAGTCGGGGTTGCAAGATCTGCCACGGCGTGCGGCAGCATTCGACCCGCATATGCAGCAGTGCGCGAGGCCGGGCGGTGCAACAGGCCCCTCGCTTTGTCTCTCAGAGCAATTCAGATAACAAATTCAAGCTGCCGCTGGTCCCGATCATCGCAGCCGCTGCTGCCTTCTGAGGACGAAGCATATAATCAAGCAGCGGTAGTGTTTAGTCTGAACAGTTGAGTTTTTCCGAGGATCATAGCAGCGGTTATGTACCCGGTAAATGATATTCTCTTTCGGAGCGCACATTGTCAACGGCCTAAGGGCAATACACCTTACCCTAGAGCGGCAGGTCTCCGCATCCAAGGTCCCCTCGCACTAGAAGCCCTCTCACAAGCGTTCAGGAACCGATACACAAGCATGCAGCATGCACCTGGTCAGCATGCCAACTCCGCGGTGCAGGAAAGCTAGCCTTCAGGGATTAACTTGGACTTTTCCAGCCCGCAGCTGGGCCCAAGCACATGAGCATGAACACCACGGCCAATTCACTTAGGTAACGAGATTTCTGGCCGTCGGTACGTATCACTGGGCAGTACACGGCACGGTGTTGTAGACGGCGATCATAGTGCCTAAACGGACGAGATGATTTTAGCGGCATTCGTACCCTGTAAATGTCCGAAGTCCTAACCATCTTGAATTCTCGACGTGAGCGGCACGGGCGAACCTTAGGAACGGTATCGAGTGAGGACGAGTTCGATCCTTGAAGTTTAAGCGGAAGTAATGCTGCGATGCTAGATTGCGACCCTACGGCTCACATATTAATCCAGCAGTCGTACTGTAGATCAGAGTAGTAAACCATTGCTGCAAGGGTTTGGAGCAGCCCCCCAACACTTCACTCGTCCGACCTGGTCTCGAGCAATGGATATTAGACCAGGAGATTGATGGACTGCTCCACAGTCATACATAGGTCTCATCGACGGCCTTGGTAATAGCAGGGGCGTTCGTCAACGCTTTGGCAAGACAGTTTGATACGGAAAACATGCATTCAGTTTGCTGTAAACGATATCAGGAAGCGAGCTTCGCAGCCGTCGGAGCCTCCCATATTGCAACCCATAAGCACTATCTAGAGCATTGCGCTACACGCAAAGGCTACATAGCAATGATAGCTTTGGGGATATTTCGAGCGTAACAAGACCGAGCAAGCGCAACGGATCACCATGAAAGCAAGACGCCGTGTGACCGATACGGTGCAGATACTTAAGGGAACAGCGGACAGCAAAGCCTCCTACCAGGTGGTAAGAACCTTCGAGTATTCCTCCTGACTGATGCGAAGATCATCAAACACAGAATCATCGCCTGATAACTTGTCAGTCTAAGAGGTCCAAGAACTGTCTCGAGCGCAGGTTCTCACCGTGCAAGTGCTGCACACGAAGCTCGTCCTCGTGCTCGAGCTTCTCCAGTTCCTCTTGTGGGGTTTCTTTATCCCCGTGCTTTGCATCCTTGCGACTAGGCTCTAGGGCCTTCGATACGTCGCCGTCGGTCCCTTCACCAATAAGCAGGATCTGAGTGTTCTCATAATCGAGTAGCTTCGGTTGAACAGGGACCCAGGCAAGTCCATGAAATTCTTCTAGAATTCTAGACCAAACATCAGCATAAAACTCCTTGGCCGTATTGGCGTAGTAGCGTGACTACAGGTGTGAGAAAGAGAACCACACTACTCACTCCTTGGGAAAGCCAGGTCCTTCAGAGAGTTGGGCGTATGCTGGTCCAGGTCGCTCGGGGTTCTTGATGCTGGTGACAAAGCTAGCCTTTGAACGTAAACCAATCTCTTCTTGGACCTCGCCGGGCTCAGAAGGGATGGTGAGCATGTAAACAAGATGTGTGGTCCGCTCCGTCTGGGTGAATGCGTAGACCCCTTCGCCGATTGGAAGGACCGGAGGAGTATGGCGGGTACCGGTAGTCTTGGTCTGGTACTCGGAGCCGGCAAAGAAGTTCTCCTTGAGGTCCTGGATAGTTGTGTTGGACTTCTCAACAAAAGCCATGAATCTATCCTGCCGACTCTTAGGGAAAACCTTCTTTGGGAGTGCAAAGAGCCGATTGTTCTTGAGATCTTCGATGGGACCATCGCCAAGCTTGGCACCCTTCGGGAGAGGACGGAGGACGAAGTAGGTTCGTTGCAGATCACCAACACCCTCAGGCTCCTCCATGCCTACCCTTCCTCGAGTGAAGAAATATATAAGGCCCTTCTCGAGGATGTTGGACGGTACAACCTTCTCGCGCTCTGGGTCATCCTCCACAGCGCCGTTGGTGTTGCTTAATGGTTGGTTGCCGGCGCTCTGCTTTGTCGCTTCATCATTCCCATTCGCTGCCGACTCCTTCTCATCGGCCTTCCCATCGGCCTTTTCGTCCGACTCCTCGTTGCCATTGCCGCTGCCCACCGGCTCTTGAACGGACTTAGTCTCAGGCGCGCTCTCGACCGTCTCGTCTGCTTTTGAGGCTTCAGAGGGTTTCAGCAGGCTGTCGGCCCAGAACCAGCAGCTAGGGCGCTGCGAAGCAATGCCCTTACCTTCGACTTGACCAGCCTTCCCGTTTTCAGATTCGTCTACGTCGGCGGCCTCTTTCATCTCAGTATCGTCCGGCGCGCCCCCTCCAGTTGGCATGGTCTCTTCGATGGTCTTCTGGTCCTTCTGAGGTGCAGCTTTCTTCCCGCGCTTAGCCTTCGGTGATGCGTCGGCGTTGGCCTTGCGCTTAGATCCAGTCTTCGTAGGCGTCTTGTCATCCTGTGACTTCGCAGGGCTAGACGTAGCGTTGCCAGCTATACGTGCAGAGGATCTCGTGCCGGCCATGATGGGTATTGAAGAGGAGGAGCGGAACTGAGGCGACGGATGGGGATGGGTTTTTAGTAAATCAGAGGCGAAGGCCGATCAGCTCGAGGTGCAATTTGCCTGTAGCAGACCAGCTCCTGACAATGGAGTACCGTAGGATAGTTTCGAAGGTGAAGTAGCACGTTGCGGTATGCGGAAGGATAGGGTAGCAGTCAAGCACAAGGTGGAGGACGCGAGAAGGCACGCGACGCACGGACGCGTTGTTCACGTCATCACGCGTTTGTGAACAACCCGTGCTTAAACGTCATACATAGACGGCCGTCTACTCACACTTGCTCGAATGGCATCAACGAGGTCTGGAAGCAGGATGCTTTGTTAGCTCCGTCGTGATCTTTTCAGCCATATATTGAGGACGCTGTGAAACTTTGAATTGAGTCACGTCTAATTAGGTGCAGGTGAGATTAAGTTCTTGTACTCTGCGACAGAAAAGGTACACAACGATGCGGGTTGGCGCCTGCTCTGCATTGCTGTGCTGAAAGTTACGTCTTTACGTTGCGCTCCAGACGAAGTTCCACTGCATTCGAGTTGCAACAATCCACATGCTAGAGAACGTTTAGGTCTCTTCACATATCTCGGCCTTCTCCATATAGGTTCTGATAGCCGCCCATACGCCTTCGGGGCTTGGGTTCGCTGCGCAGACGTCAGGCCTGAGCCCGAATTCCTTCAACAAGTAGTCTCGTGTTGTAGGGCCTATGGTCGCTATGAAGGCCTTGGACAGCGGCTTCGAGGTGTCCGGTTCAGGGTTCTGATTATTTTTTATCCTCCCAGTCTCTTCGTCCAGCAACTCCAGGCTCGTAAGCATAGCTCTGCAGCCGGTTGGGGAAAAGACCACGACCCACTGACAGTATGCTCCCCTATTCTGATTCGTTCTCCAGGCTTGAGAGAACTCGGGTTGGAACGATTGCATCTCTCCAGTTTCGTAGACCACTAACTCGGTGACTGCTATTCTCGCCGCGGGTACGTGCTCATCCAACTGTAGAGTCTTGGGTATGATGTCCCGTCTCTGCTCTCCGACCAAGAATAGCAATGGAAGTTTTCTCTCGGGTCCAGGATGGTGATCGAGGTGGTTTTGATTGTAGTGCTGTAGAATGAAGTGCGCCAAAGCCTCCCCGTTACCGCTCTCTTCACCTAGGATAGGGCATCGCAGATTGAGGGCTCGCAGACTACTAGCAGTTGCAGGTCCAACAGCATACAGCGGCGTGCTTGAAGGTAATAGCTCATCAATGCAAATGGAGGCTGCTTGAAGATCCTCGATCACTCTCGTAAAGGCCTCAACTGCCCGCTGGGAGGTAAAGATGATCCCTCCATATCGAGCGTTCACACTGTGACTGTTGAATCCGCCCCGTTCTATCAGAGTGCGGACTTCTTCGAGCGAATCTTGCTTGAAGCGGTGTTCGAGTACGGGGATAAACGCCGGCTCGTACCGACCGCCCTCAACGGACGCCAAACACTCCAAGTATCCATCGGTCGGCTTTGATCTAGTTTTGAGCAGCAGAACAGGTATCCTTGTTCCGCCGATGGACTGGTTCATGGCTGGGGCATAGCAGCGATGAGGAACCTGAAAGCCTTCGTCGTCTCTCGACATTTGACTCGGTTAAAGTTGTCGTAAGCGTTAACGGGATATTCCGGAAATCGGTCATTTCGAGACCTTCCGACCTAACGTTACAATCAAAAAAGAGGCATGCCGGCGTGGCCAAAGCCAGCACGGACGGCGGCAATGTCAAGTTAGAAATCGGTCCATGATGCAGTTATGCCCGTATCCTCCACGCCTTACCCCATACTCTCGCGATTCATCTGTGCCGTCGTGCAGACAACAGGGATGCCACCACAGCCGCTGGACGCGGAAGCAGCCCCTCAGCACAGCCGTGACGATACACAAGCACAAGCGCCGAAGAAGTTTCCCAAAGGTGTAGTTCTAGGCGCAGATGGGAAACCGTAAGATCCGCTCCTTGCACACCTCTAGGTCGATCGCTTACACATGCGCTTTTAGATGTCGCTCATGTACCTCCGTCGCCTCGTGGGCTGCTATGATAAAGCAGCAGACCAAAAATCCCTCCACGATTGCGAAGTCCACTCCGCCCGCCATCTCGACGTCGTCGATTGAGCCTCCTGGCGGCTGCCCCCCGGATGTCGAACAGCTCGGACGATCGTCGTGGACACTACTGCATTCTATCACCGCCACATACCCTGTCCGGCCGTCACAGGAATTGCAGCATGAGACAGCGAAGTTCCTATCCACATTCTCAAAATTATACCCGTGCTGGACCTGTGCGGAGGACTTCCAGCGCTGGCTGGCAGTAGACACCAACGCGCCGCGAGTAAGCTCTCGAGACGAGTTCGGCCGCTGGATGTGCGAAGCGCATAATGAAGTTAATGTCAAACTTGGCAAAGAGAAGTTTGATTGCAATAGATGGGAGGAGCGATGGCGGACTGGCTGGAAGGACGGTAGCTGCGACTGAGATCGCCTCGACTGGAGCGGCATGTACTAGTATAGACGAACAAACCGCACGCATCTTTTCCGCAAACCTCCGGAAGTTGATACAGTTCCACTCGCACATCCGGCGATCTTAATAAGGGCGGAGAGCATAGACCTCTAGCCTATGTAATTTATGTACAGTACGCCTATAGAGGTCTCTTCATCCGTTTAACGGCGGTAAACCTATAGCAACTGAGAGTGTATCGGTACTCGTCCGGGGATTTGTGCTTGCTCCAGGCGCACTCTGTAGCCGCTCGTTAGCTGTTACAGCCTCTAAAACTGCTGCGCATCCCATAGAAGGTCGCCATCCACTCTGCGGTCAGAAACTTCTGCAAGGAGTTGCCGAGTTGCAAGCTGAAACCATTCGATGTAATCCCAAGCCTGGTTTGTCTATGCGTAGGTATGCTACGGAAGGGCTCGACTCAGGCACGTTGGCAGGTTTGCTGTCCGTAGCTCGAAGCTCCGTAAACCGGGATAGTTAATAACCGTATAGTTACGTCACGCGAGATCGGATCCGAATACCCTCGTCGAATAGCCTAAAGTAATTAAATAAAGTTACAATTGTAAGAAAGCATAGTAACTTATCTAACTATTACATAGTAATCTATCTAACTATAGACTAATTTAGTTTATATTATACTTCTTTAAGTATTCTAGTGCATTAGGAAAAACTTGGGCGCTCGTGAAATTGGCATTAGTCCAAGACGTTCAAACCGTCCAAACCGTCCAAAACATCCAAAACGTCCAAAACGATAAAAATATATAGCGTGTCAAAAACAGTTAGCGCCGCTTAGTATGCAGAAAATCTTAGAGTTTCTAATCTCACTTAACTTTTACCCTCTAGTAAAAAGAGCTAAAACATTAACAAATTTAAGAAGTAAGCGGATAATAATTATCTTTTTTAAAAGTATACTCTCTAAACTAACTCTATTATATACTCTTTCTATTATACCAATTAAATTAGATTTAAAGCTTTTTTTAATTCTTTCAGCTACTAACTAAGTATACTAAACCCTACTAAGCTCTACTAAGCTCTAGCCTCTAGACGTTTTGAATATTTTAGACGATTTGGATAGCTTGAATAATTTAAATATTCTAGACATTCTGGATATCTAAAGTGCTCTAAGTATTTTAACGCGCTCGCGAGCCGCTTATAAGCAAGTAGAGTTACTTAGAGGCTCTAAGCACTCTAAGTAGGCTCTAAGCACTCTAAGCGGCTCTAAGTATAAAAAAAAAATCCTAATATATAGAGAGTAAGTTCTATATATAATAGAGATTACTATTAGTAGTAACTAGAGCTACTTTAAAGTAGTATAATTCTAGCTAAGAGATAGAGAATAATTAATATACTTAATAAAACTTAATATTCTACTATATACTATCTTAGTAAAAACTATAACTTCCTTTAAAATATCTACAGTAAAAATACTTATAGCGCTAAAATAAATACTATAGAATAAACCTATAAAAGATAGTACTATAGTTTCTTAGTTTAGCTTTATACTTTTAATATATTTATTTTATAGTACTTTATAACTACTACTATAAAAGTCTTAGAGTTTTGAAGTTTTAGCTAAGACTTTATTATAGCTATAGAACTATAGAAGCTAGTAGTTATAGCTAGTATACTACAGCTATAGCTAGTACTATAGCTTAGCTATAAAAATACTAACTACTAACTATACTAACTATACTAATTATACTAACTATGCAAATTATACTAACTATGCAAATTATACTAACTATAAATAAATCTTAGATTAATAGTTTAATCTCTTATAGAACTATATATTTTTTATAGTTATAAGATAGAAATAAGCTACTAAGGGTATTTTATAGTCTACAAAGACTTAATAGAGTTAAAACTACATAATAGAGTAAAAGAAAACCTAATAAAATAAGAAAGAATAGAGTAAAAAAACACATAATATAATAAAAAAGACTTAATAAGTTATAAGAATATTTAGATTAATAAATAGACTCTTATATAGCTAGAATAATCTTATTAAACTTGAAATAATAATAGTGAATTTATAATTTATATAATTTAAGTAATAGTAAGAGTATACTTTTCTCTATAGATGTAAAACAAGTATATAATACTTTAAAAGTAAAAGGTTTTATATATTCTATAAATACTATATAGCTAATTTTATGTATATATTAACTATTTAATTATTATAAGTGATTAAAATTCTTCATATAATTCGTAATAAGATACATGTAGTTTAATAATATATTATAGATAATAATAGTAGAGTATTGTACTATAAAGATAGTGGAAAGCTTATATAAAGTAAAAAATAACTTAATGAGCTTTAAGTTTTATTACTTCTTTAAAAATTTAAAATGCAACTGAAAATAGTTATACATATTAATAAAGCTAGAAAAGAATACATGTAAAAAAAAGAGAGTTTAAAATAAATTCATAAAGAATTTCTTTTATCTATTGTAAAAGAGTAATTAGAGTACTTAGGAGAGAGAATTTCTTTTATATAGTAAATTATTTATTTTATACTTGAATAGAAAGAATCTTAGTAAGATTAGTAATAGATTTAGGAAGAGTTAAAGCTAAAGTAAAGATTATATTAGAGATTAAGTTAGAAACTAAACTAAAAGCTAAACTAGAAACTAAACTAAAAACTAGACTCTATACTAAACTAAAATTTGAATTAAAGTCTAAACTAAAATCCAATTAAGAATCTAAACTAGAGTTTAATATATAAACTAAGATAAGAAGTAAGTTAGAATTAGTCTATAGTAAAAATAAGACTAAGGTAGTAATTATAGAGTAAACTAAATATTGTACTAAAAGATAAACTAAAAATTAAGGAAAAGATAAGCTAAGAAATAAACTAAAAGATAAACTAAATAATCGATTTGAGATAAGCTAAAAGGATAAGCAGAAGATAAACAAGAAATGAATAAAGAGCTATATTAAAAACTATACTAAGAAGTAACTAGAAAATATATTATAAAGATATTAAAGAGATGCTAAAATCTATATAGAAAAGGAAAATAACTCTTATATATATATAATAAGAAGAACTAAGAGTGTCTATTAGAGGAAATACTCCTCATTTTAAAGAAAGAGAGTAGGGTGTTTAAGAGAGAGAATTCCCTTGGAAAGAAAAGATCTTTTTTTACTACTTAAGTAAAAGAAATTTTAAGCTTCTTAATAAAATCTATAAGCTAAGAAGCTAGAATAGATACTATAGTATAAACTAAGTAAAAGGCTAAATAATATACTAGATTTAAAATAATCTTTAAACTAAGCTAAGAACTTAGCTACACTCTAAGCTAAAAACTAAGCTAGAAACTAAGTAAGAAACTAAGCTAGAAACTAAGAATAGAAACTAAGAATAGAAACTAAGAATAGAAACTAAGCTAAAAAGTAAACTAAAGCTAAACTAAATAGAAAACTAGATTATATATCTATTAAATAATAATCTAAGTAGTGAGCTAAGTAATAACGAGAAACTAAGCTAAGAAATCAATTAAATAATTGACTAAAAGATTAACTAAGAGATTAGTTAAGAGATCGACTGGAATAAAAACTAGAATAAAAACTAAAATATAACCTATAAAATAGACTTATAAGAAGTCTTAGAAGTAAGCTAATATTAGACTAGAAAGAGACTAAAAAGACTAAAAGCTAAGTAAATAAGACATAAAACTCTTATACAAAGAATAGAGAAAGGTAAAGGAAATTTAAGGTGGAAATACCCCTTATAAATAGAAAAAAGAATAATAAAAAGTTGTAAGAAAATAAAGTTAGTCTTATAAATATAGCTATACGAAAATTTCTTTACTAATACTTTAAACCGTTTTAGTATAAAATAAGTATACCAAGTATAAGATATAATAAAGTTAGATTTATATTATATAGTAATTAAATAAGTATATTATAAAATTATAAGTGTTTAATTCTAAATCAAGCATACTATTCTAAGAAATAGAAAGAATACTATCTATATATTAGAGCTTAAAGTAAGTATCTTTATATTTTACTTTATTTAGTTTATCTACTTTATGTACTCTATTTACTTTATTTATTCTATTTACTTTATTTATCTTAGTGTACTCTATTATAGATTAAATAGAATATACTAAGTTTTATAAAGTACACTATATATTAGTTTATACTAACTAGTATCTTACTAGTCTATTCGCTTATTATTTATACTAATTTCTTTCTTTTCGTTTAGGCTTTACTCTAAATTCTTAAGTCTATAAAATAAATAATTGTTTAAGCTTATTCTTCTTTTTTTCTACTATTAGTCTATTATATCTAAGACTCTTTGATCTAAGCCTATCAATAACTCTATTTATTATATTTATAAACTTATCTACTCTCTTTATAAGAAGAAGTCTATTGTACTTACCTCTTATAAGTATTATTTATCCGCTAAGTTATTTTATAAGATTCTTTCTCTTTTTCAAATGTATATAGAGTACCTCTAGCTAAACAAAGACTATTTACTAATAATTGCTTCTACTAAATAGCTATTAGAGATATTTAAAGATTTTTTATATTCTTTACTAATATTCTTGCACGGAAATACTAAAGAAAGAGAAATACAAGCTGTATTCTAAACTATAAAAAGCTAATAATATACTAGCTACAGTATAATAGATAGTAGATACTATTAAGACTACCTAAAAATATTTTCTAGACCTATTTAAAATCTTAAAAAATAAGTGAGATACTTTAGAATTCTAAATACTTTCTTCTATTAAAAAGATTAAATAGTTAGAGTGTAAAAAGTAATAAAATAGGCTTAAGTTCAAAAAAATTACTTTCTTTATAGCTAACTTAGAGTTACTTTCAATTAATAATATATTAGTATTCTTAGTTTCTTCTAGATTATTTAATATAGTAATATTTATTAGGTAAGTTCTAGTTTAGATTTCTTTTATTTGTTTGTTATTTCTTCTTTTTTTAAAGATCTTATACTTTTATAGTACTCTTTTATAGCTTATTTACTCTTCTTAAGATAAATATATAACTTTTATTTATTCTTTATCTAGGTAGTCTTTCAATTTCTTGAAGAACTATTATATATTATCATAGAAGTTAGTATTATCATCTAGAGTTTTTGTATTTTATATTATTCTTTTTAATTTATTAGATAGTCATCTAATATAATAGCTAATATAGATTCTTTTATAGAAGCTCGTTCTTAAAGTAGAAAAAAAAACACTAAGTATATTTTTACTTTCTTTAATAAATTTAGCTTATAGTTTATGTTTCTAATTTTTTCAAAAATCTTAGAAGATTTCATTCTAATATAGTGAAGTTTCCTACTAAGCTTTATTGTATAACTATTTCCTTAAAGAAGTTTAGCTTAATTTTTTTCTTCAAGTAAAGATCCTTTAAATTTATATTTATCATAGTAGAATACTAACTATTATAATAGAAATTCCATGCTCTTTTATAGTTTCTAGTATATTTACTAAACTTTTCTATTAGTCTAGCTACTACAACTAGAGTCTAGACTTTCTTAGATTAAAGAATATCTAAGTATAGTATCTATAGTTGTTTTAGAATATTATTAGTTATATTAACTTATTTACGCTTATATTATATACTAGCTGTATAAGTAGTATTTGTAATATCTAGTTTATTTTTCAATAATCTATATATACTATCAAGTATTATTTTAGTACTTAGTTTATAAACTCTATCTATCTATTTATATGTAGATAGTAAGCTATAATAGTTTCTAAGATAGTTCTAGCTACTCTATAACCGTAGTCTAAAAGTGTAATATAAGTAGCTTTTCTCTATTTAAGATAATTCTTATAGATAGATTCTATATTACTACTATATTCTAGGGAAAGGTATATACTAGTTCTTTAGTATTAAATAATTCTTTATATAGTATAAAGTATACTTTCTTTAATAATTAGTCTATAATGGTAAGTATAAAGTTATATCTCAATATTATTAAAGAGGTTTTAAAAAGTAATAGTTTAATAATAGAGTCAATAGCTACTTCGGCCTATAGCTTTAATAGTATTACTATTAACTTATAATATCTATAGCTTATACTAGGTTACCTTTATTATCTGATATAGATTATAGGCTATAATATATTTTCCTACTTTTTTTATTCTAAAAAAGAAGCTAATGTAGCTAATTACTTTAACTATCTTATATATTCTCTAGTATTCGTTATCTAGACTATTATAGTACTATTAAATAGTCTTTACTCACTAGGCTAGTAGTATATATACTAGGCTCTTAAATAATAGTAGATCTTTATCTATTTACTTAACGTATTTAAAGTTTTTAGAAAGTATTCTCTAAGTATATATACTCTATATATATGCTTTTAATATCTATTCTTTAAGGTTATTATCTATAATTACTATAGTAGTAGCTAGTATACCCTAGTTATAAGTAATTCTTATATCTCAATACTATTATAGAATCAAGTAAATTATCTAAAGCTTTTTTTACATATAATCTAGTCTTTTACTAATAGCGTCTACTTTCGCGTTCTTCTAGCCTTGATAGTAGTAAGTTTTAAAATTAAATATTAATAATATCTTAAATTATTATGCCTATCTTCTATTTAAGATGAATATAGTAGTAAAATATACTATAATCTTATAATATATAAATACTTAAAATGAATGCTTAATTTTTTTCTAGATACCTTCTTTAGTACTTAAATACTTAAATAATAACTAGTAGCTTTTTATTATAGATTTTATAGTAGAGCTCTAGTTTACTACGCTTTTATAGGTGAAATACTACTAAATACTAACACCTAATATTACTTTATTAGCTTAGATGTACTTCTATAGCTAGATCTATATTATCTATCTTAACAATATTTTTCTTAGTCACATTAAATGTTATTGAAACTAGCTTAGTACTAAACTATTTCTCTAGTATATAGAAGGCTTTATTAGCTTTTTTATTTTGCTAAAAGAGTCAAACTTCTATTAGAAGATTAATTAGTAGTACTATAATTCAAAAGTAGTCTTATATAAGTTTTCTATAGAAATTCGCTAGTTTTAGAAATAACTATATATTTCTACTAATTTTAGTATAGGCTATTTAAGTACTACCTTTACCTTAGTACTACTAATTTAGATAATCTATTCTATAATAACATACTCTAAGAATATATTTAGTTATTATTAGAATAAGCTTTTATTTAGCTTTATTTATTAGCCTACCTATTATAGTACCTATAACATCTATCTAATATAATATAGATATTCTTCTTTAGTCTTTAGATATACTAGTATATTATTAAGGTAAATAAATATTACTATAGCTAGATTTTCTTTGGAAATACTATAAATATATATATAAAATAGAATAGGAGTATTAGTAAGCCTAAATAGTATTAGTTAAAACTTACAGTATCTAAATTATATCTGTATTATAATCTTCTAACCTTTGCTTACCTAATTTAAATCTATTTATATACTTCTAGAATATTAGATTTATTATACTATTTTACTACACAGAGTTATTTCTATGACTTTAACTTTAACTTTGAAAATAAAAAATAACTATACTTTATAGTAATATTATTTACTCTCTAGTAGTCTACATATAGTAATAGAGTACTACTTCTCTTAGATGTATATAGTATTAAATTTTCTTTAGATAACTAGAACTTTTATATAAATTCTTTTTAAGAGTCTTATTTAGATATAATTATAGTATCTCTAGCTTATTTAATAATAGAGAGTAAGTTACTAATTTACTTAGTATTTCACCTTCTTGAATAGGTATTATATAATTAATATACTTAATAAAATACATTTTTCTACTATATGTAGCTTTAGTAAAAACTATAACTCCCTCTAAAATTTATATAGGAAAAATGCTTATAGTACTATAATAAGCGCTATAGATTAAAATTATAAAATCCGCTTCCTAACTTTCTAAACTAGCCCTTATACTATTAATCCATCTACTTTATAGCGCTCCGCAACTACTAGTATAAAAGCCTTAGAGATTTAAAATTTTAGCTAAGGCTTAATTATAACCGTAGAACTATAGAAGCTAGTAGTTAAGGCTAGTGCACTACAGCTATAGCTAGTACTATAGCTTAGCTGCTAAAACGCTAACTACTAACCGCGCTAACCGCACTAACTACACGCGCCTACCTTAGATTACTAGTTTAACCCCTAGTGGAACTATACTTTTTCTTTTAGCTATAAGATAGATATAGATTCTTAGGAGTATTATATAGTCTATAAAAGCCTTTTTTGGTATAGAAGTATTTATATAGCTAAGAAAACATATAATAAGCTTAGAATCTTAAAAGAAAACTTAAAAAATTCTACAAATTTATCAATATAGTAGTAAGACTTTAACTTTTTTATATAGCTATAAGGTAAATATATAGTCTAATAAGAGTAAAGTGTATTATATAGCTAAGAAACTCTAAAGTAGTTTATATTATATATTTAATAAAACTAAATAGAAATTAAATATAAGCTAGTTAATAGAGTAAGCTAATAGCTAAAATAACTAAGCTATATACTAAACTAAAGACTATACTAAGGGCTAAACTATAGTTTAAACTATAACTAAAACTATAGTCTAGATAGAAGATTGTAATAACTACTTCTTATAATTCTATAAAAAGGCTAGAGTAAAGAATATTATAGAGAGAAAACTATAAGATTAAATAGATAGTAAAGTAGAAAGTGAACTATTAAGTAAAGTAGAAACTAGACTAGAAACTATACAAAAAACGATATTAGAAACTATACTAGAGACTAGAGTAAAAGCATAGCTAGAAACTAAGCTAAAAACTAGAATAAAGAGTGAACTAAAAAGAAACTCTACTAAAAACTAAACTTAACAGTTATTTAGAAAGTAAGTTAAGAGTTAGAGTATACTAAGATCTAAAAAGAGAACTATATAGTAAACTTAGTAGTAAGCTAAAAAGTAAGCTAAGAAGTAGATTAAGAGAGAAACTAAAAATTATATTAAGATATAGACTAAGACACAAACGAAGTTATAAACTAAGATATAAACTAAAATATAAACTAGAGAGTAGATTAAAGAATTTGGTAAAAGATAACTAAGAACTAAACTAAGAACTATATTAGGAAATATACTAGTAAATAGACTAGAAAGTAAACTAAATATAGATATGAAACAAATCAAAATAATACTAGAATCCAGATAAAAAGGAAATTTTCTTTCTTATAGAATAAAGAAAGCTAGGGGGGGTTTAAGGGGGAGAATGCCCCTTAGAAATTAAAATATCTAATTCTACTTAAGTAAAAAAATTAATAAATATAATAAGACTAGAAGCTAGAATAGAAACTAGACTCTAAGCTAAGAGTTATACTATTAGAAGATATAGATTCTTAGGGTTAATATAGTAATATAATAATAAGGCACATATAGATAGAATAATATAGTAGGTTTAATAGAAGACTAAATTCTACTAAGCTTTTATTATATAGAAGCAATTAATATATACTCTTACTTAACTAGTATATTACTAACGGAAAGCCTAGAGCGAGTCTAAAGCTCTTTTTCTATCTTATATCTACCTTCTTCTTCTTACGTGGCTATTTTTAGTAGTAGTATATCTATATCTTATTATTATATTCTCTATTTATAATATATAAAAGCGCTATATTACTATAGAGAATATAGAAGTAAATAGAAATAAGGCTATAATATAAATTAAGCTTATAAAGGTAAATAAATAGTAGACTATAAGTCTTAGTAAGTATATAAATATTACGCGCTCTCTTAGCTTTTCTAAAGTTTAATAGATTTTACTTTTATATTATATCTTACTATTATTATCTCTATAGCTATAATATTAACCTTTAATACTCTATCCATAAGTTTAATAGGCGTGCGGTTACGCTTTACTTTATCTATTAATTCTTATTAGAAACCTATTACTATATATTTAGCTTACGCTCTAATTAAGCTACTTAAGTCTATATATTCCTACTACTTTAAGTATGTTTGTAAGGGCGGTTACAGCCACTATATTAAGATAGAGTATATAAAGTATACCTATTATAAGATTATTAGAAAGCTTTATTACTAGGTAAGTTGCTATTATTTATATTACACCTTATAAATTACTAATATATATTTTAATAGATTTCTTTAGAATACATAGCTTATATTAATAAGCTATTTTATATAAGTAATAAGATAGTAGTCTTATAAATTACTAGCGATTTAATATCTAATACTATAAAGGCTATACTAATTACAGCTTAGGCTTCCTATAAGATAAATATAGAGATATTTATTTATACTACTGATAAGTAGGAGTTTCGCTACTAGCTTTAGGGTAAGAAGTTATAGCTTACTATACTACGCGAAACCTAGAGGGTTTATAAAGTATTAGAAGATATTTTAGATATTACATAATTCTAGATATATAGTATCTTATAATTTTTTATAGTTCTTTTATTAATATATTTTAGGTAGACTTAGATTCTATTAGAGCGGAAAACATAATAAGTAAGAGTAGCTTTTTACTATTGTTTTCTATACTAGATAGTATAGAGAAGTAGAAGAAGTAGTAGTAGTTTACTAGCTTTTTACTAGCTTAGTAGCTTTAGAGTCTTATACCTATTAATAGTACTACTTTATATATTCTTTTATAACATTACTCTATATAGTTATAATTTACCTATTACCTACTTTCCTCTTTTATTTTTATTTTAGCTTACCTTAGTACTTCCTAATAAGATCTTTATTAATATTATTCTATATAATCTACTTATTATACGCTACTAACTAGTCTTTCTATTTAACTAAATACTTAGTAACTCCCTACTAGATCTTCTAATTAGAAGTAATCCTTCTATTTAGCTATTATTTTAAAATTAAGTTAAGTATTTAGAGCTTCTTTTTTATATGATCTAGTCTTCTACTAAAAGTATTAGCTTTTATACTCTTAGAGTCTTTATAATAGTAAATTTTAAAATTAAAAATTAATAATTTCTTAGACTATTACACCTATCTTCTATTTAAGACATTTATAGTAGTAAAATATATTAAATTCTTAAATTCTATTAATCCTTAAAGTAGATACTTTAACTTTTTTAAGTATGCTTTCTATTACTTAAATATTTTGATAATAGCTAGTAGTTTTTTATTATAGATTTTATAGTTTAGTTCTAGTTTACTAAACTTCTATAAGTAAACGTCTACCAAATACTAATATTTAGTATTATTAAATTAATTTAAATATACTTTTATAGATAGATCTAAAGTATCTATTTTAATAATAATTTCTTTAGTCAGATTAAATGTTATTAGAACTAACTAGTTCTTTACTAAAATATCTCTTTAATATATATAAGGTATTTTAAGCTTTTCTTATTCTACTAGAGTTTATAATCTTTATTTATAAAGTCTATTAATAGTAGTATAGTCTAAAAGTAGTATTATAGAAACTTTCTATAGATATTTAGTAGTTCTAAAATAACTACATATTCTTTTATAACTATAGTATAAACCTATTTAAGTACTATTTTTATCTTACTATTATTTATTTAGACACCTTAATCTATAATAATATACTCTAAGAACTTAAATTTCTAATTATAGAATTAGCTTTCTTTTGGTTTAACTTATAGGTTTACTCTTTATAGTACTTATAGGACTTACTTAATAGATTGTATATACTTTTCTTTAGTCTTTAGAAATACTGGTCTATTATTAAGATATGTAACTATAAATATAGCTAAGTATTTTCTTAAGATATTATTGATATATATCTAGAATATAGTAGGAGTAAAAGTAGGCCTAAATAGTATAACTAAATACTCTTATAGTCTAAACTATATTCTTATTATAGTTTTTTATTCTTTACTCTTTCTAATTTAAATCTAATTATACACTTCTAGAGTATTAAATTTACTAAACTACTTAGCTTCTTAGAGTTAATCATATGACTCTAAAATTAAAAGTAATAGATAACTATCTTTTATAGTTATATTATTTAGTTTCTAGTAGTTTATATATAGTTATAGAGTACTATCATTCTTCGATATCAATAGAAATGAACATTTTATAGGTAACTAGTATTCTTACATAAATTCTTTTTTTAGACTCTTATTTAGATATACTTGTCGCGTCTTTATCTTCTTTAGTAATAGTAAATAATTTTCTAGCTTTCTTAGTATTTTATCGTTTTACATAGGTATTATATAATTCTATAGCTGGTATGCTAACTAGTAAGGATTTATTTAAAGTCTTATCTACAAAAAATCTTATATAGTTTTTACACTTAATAGATCTAAAAAATAGAGCTATAGTAGATATAAGTTATTGCTTACTTTATAAAATCTTAATTTATTCAGAATTTTACTAAACTTCTTATTTAAGCTCTTTAGCAGAGATTATATATTTTAATACTATTTTCTAGTATTTCTCAGCTTATTTAGACTGATTCTCCTTTAAAAAAAGTCTAATATTTTATATATCTAGTTAATCTTAGATTTTATAATTTTAAGCTATAGAAACTATAGAACTATATTACAAATTTCTATTATGATAACATTTAACTATTTATTATAGATATAGAATCTAATACTTAGTTTAACTATCCTATCTTTTAGCTTAATAGTTTCTTATTGTAGCCTAAAGTTTAGATACTTATTATTATAACTTAGTAAGCTTTATACTTTTCTCATAGTTTTATTTATGTATAGATTATAAACTTTAGTACTATAAAGTCTACTATAGCTTCTGAATTTATTAATACTTTAATTAATTTTTAGTTAATTTAGACTATTACTCTAAGGGTCTTAGTATATTTTATTATTATAAGGGTATACTTTTAGTAGTCTAAACCTACTATCTAGATGCTCTTACATCTATTTAAAAATCTTTTAGTAGGTACTTTTATTAAGTTTTTAGTTGAAAGATTTTTTAGTTTTTTAACTAGAGCTTACAATACTCTCTTTCTAGCTTAAATCTATTCTATTGTACTTAAATTTACTAGATTTAACTTAACGTTCTAGATTTAATTCTAGATCTCTAGTAGTAAATTCTTATTATAGTATTTTATCTTTTTATCAAAGTTTACAAAGAATATATCTTCTATTAGAAACTATATAGCCTCTATCTCTTGTAAACTTTAAATTTATTAGTTAATACTTTTATACTATATTATAGTAATTATATTTAAGTTAGAGTATATTATTTAGTATTTACTTAAGCTATTTAATATACTTAGTAGCTATAACTTATTTTTACAATACTAAGTTATAGATCATTTTATATAGCTTACTAAAACTTATGAAAGACCTGTACTACACTTTATATACAGTAAGTCATATCTTAACTTCTTAAAGACTCTTTTTGAACTTTAATCTATCTTAGTCTTTATAAGTTTATATATACTTTAGTACGCTTAATACTATACTTTAAGTAAATATCTATAACTGTTTATTAGTATATTTATTTCTAATTCTTTATTTAGAGCCAGTATAAAGACTCTAGAGTCATTAGACCCTATTTCTAAGATTTTCTTAAAAAGAAATTCCTACTTATTAGATTCTAGTTTTTAGTTCTTAAAAGATATTATTAAAACCTTAGTCTTTATTTCTTAAAATTCTATTAGTTACTATTCTTATCTACTAGGCTTACTTAGTTCTATATTTCTGATAGTAAGAAGCTAAAATATTTAGGGTTTATACTTTATAACTTATAATACTTATTATACTTAGGACTTATATAGATACTATTCTAAGTTTTATTTATTACCTAAATAAATTTAATACCTATTATTATAGTATAGAGTCTAGGACTTTATATTATAGTCTACTACTTATATAACTATAAAGCATTTTATTTTTTTAGAACGATTAGTTTATATTAATACTTACTTTCTATACTATTAATAGTCTCTAGTAATATATTTTACTTAGGTATAATTGAAATATTTTCCCTAAAAAAGCTTTCTATTTAAGAGTGCTTTATACTCTCTTTATAATTCCTATATAAAGTGTATTAAGCGACTTATAACGAGTTTTACTACTAGTTAGAATATACTACTAGCCGGAATACGTTTTTGTATAAGCGCTTTAATAAATTTAGAAACTAATATCTTAATAGCTACTTAATATAACTACGTAAGATCAATACTATACAATATATATCTAGATACATAGATTTAGCTATTTATATCCTAATAATAGTAGCTACTAGCTTAGTTAATAACGCTTAAATGTAGCCTTATAGTAAATACTAGACAGAAATTAAAAGATGTATTTCTTAGTAACTATTAGCTTATTAGAGTTTTTTTAAGTTAATTTATAAATTACATAGGTTACTAATATTATAACTAAAGCCTTACAACTACTTTCTATCTAATTAAAAAGCTATTAAAGAAAGTAAGTACTTAATAGAAGATTCTAAGAGAAATTTATATGGAGAAACTCTAATTTTAGCTTTAACTTTTTAATTAGCTAAGCTATAACTATAAGAATTAAAAACTATAGTACTAACCTATACTCTCTAGGCTTTTAAAATAAAAACTTTAATAAAGCTTACACTTACTAAGATCGAAGCTTTTTTTACTTTCTTAGTATTTTAGTAGTAAATCTAGCAAAGGAAGTTTAACTACAAATAGCTAAGGTATGAAAAGCTATTTTCAGATAATTTATAATTGAATCTACTCTTCTATATATATAGTCTAACCTATTAAAATCTTGCCTAATAATAGTAGCTAGTTATTAAGATATTAATTTTTAAGGTTCGTTGTTTTCTTAGGAAAACCCGTCTTAGCTAATAGTGTGTCCCGTCTAGTAGTAGAACCTGTTAGTAGTACTAATAAGCTGTATAGACTATAGTTTATATAGATTATAGTATTATCTTAAAGCTTACTAACTCTTTCTAGCTATTATAGCTAGTATAGCTATTCTAGCCTTTTCTATATATTATTTAAATAGATAATTATTAATTCTAATAGAGATTTTAATTATAGACTATAATTTACTAGACTATTCTTTATATATTAAGTTATTCTTAATACTCTCTTTTGATTCTTAGTAGCACTATATAGTTAGAGTAGTATCTTTTTAACTAGTATTTACTATAATTAGGTAAAATTAGATAGTATAGGCTATTATAGAGTCTTTTTATATTAAGCTCATAAGTTCTCTTTATATAATATCTTCTATATTAATACTTCTAGATATTTAGCTAATCTTCTCTTTAAAAGATTCTACATCTATAAAGATAGCTTTTATTTTAGGCTTTTAGTTTAAGTCTAAGTTCTCTAAGAAGTTCTTAGAATATAGTTAAATCTACTTAAATACTCTATCTTCTAAAAAGATAACTATAAATATAACTTTGTTTTTAGTTTAGAACTAAACTTAAATATACTAAATATATAGATTATACTAGAATAGAAAGAACTCTAATTCTTTTTTAACTCTATAGCATTTAACTAGTTTCTTAATTTTAATAGGCTTATAGTTTAAAGAGACCCTTAAAGTCTAGTTTCTTTATTATCTAGTGATAGATTCTATAGTAGATATATTAATTATTAAACTTAAATTTTTCTTTAATAATAGTATATAAAGTATAATAAATACTATTTTTAGATAATAATACTTAGTTACTAGAGTATAGTATAATTCTAACTAAGGGATTAGAAGAAAGGATAAGATATAGTAGAGTTAGATTAATATTATAAAATAATAATTAAGTATATTATTAGAATCTAGGCTTTATATATTAGGGAAAGTATACTATTTTAGGAAATAAGATCAGTACTATCTATATACTATAACTCTAAGTAAGTATCTCTATGATTTACTTAGCCTTCTTAGTATACTTAGTTACTAAGTATAGTAAGTAGACTAATTACATTTTAATAGTACTCTAGTACTTAGACTATCTATAATCTCTTAGTACTAAGCACTTACTTAGCAGCGCGCCGTACCTCTATTTATAATATTTACTTCCTAATTTTAGATTATACTAACCTATTTTTTGGGCTAAAGATAAGAGTAAAAATAATAAATAGGCTAGAACTTCTACTTCTAATAGAGAGAAAAATAAAATTATTTAGGAGTTTACTAATATAGTTTAGTCCCTTATAGTCTAGCTTAAGTCTTATAGTAAGTTAGCTTTAAATAGAAAGAAGAATTATACCTATAATAAGTTATAGGCTCTTAAAGTCTATTATTCTAAGAATAAGTAAAGAAAATTAGTAGGCTTTAGTAGCTTTTAGCTTATTGTAGATTATATTCTTTAAAATACTCTAGATTCTTTCTAGAGCGTTTTATTAGCTAGCTTGCTATAGACTTATACTTTAGCTTAATAATGTAGTTCTCTTCTAGGCTATAACATATAATTTATTTAATACGCTTTTTTATCTTATAGTTATTTTTACAGTGACTATTATTATCTCTTTTAATCTTTTATAAGCTATCTATTCTAGCCTATTAAATATAATCTTTACCTTATCCTCTTCTTTTAGAGAGCTATTTTTAGTCTTTTTATTTCTATCTCTAGATTATTCTATAATTCTACTTCTATTACTAGCTCTATCTAATTTATTTTACGTTAGTAGGTATTTATAGCCTAGGCTAAAATATATTCTACTAGTTTCTATATTTTTTTTACTTAGACTACATTCTCTCTAGCGTACTTTATATAGCTATATATTATCTTTTACTAGCTTGTAGTCTAGAATCGCTTTAATATTGTATATGTTATTTAAACCTTATTAGATATACTTGTTTTGTACTGAAAAAGCTTAGATTATTAATAAAGAAACTTTAGTATATTTATACTCATATTTATATAGAATACTTTCTTCTTCACAGTTTCTTTATTTATTTTTCTCTTATATATAAGAGATATTCTCTCTCTTAAATCTTCTTTAGCTGTTTTTATTCTATATTTAAGAGTTATTTTCTTTATCTACTTAGCTTTTAGTCTTTTTTATTTCTTTTTAGTCTATCTCTAGTTTACTTCTTAGACTTCTTAGTTAATCTTATAGATTATATCTTTAATAATATCTTAGCTTACTAACTAATATATTATTTAGTTTACTATTCTATTTACTACTAAATTTAGTTCTTAATTTACTTTTCAGTTTACTGCTTAATTTCTAGCCTAGTTTACTTCTAAAACTATCTTTTAACTAAAATTTAGTCTAGTTTCTTATCTAGTTTATCTTTAATTCACTTTTTAGCTTAGCTTATAGTTTTTTTAGAATTTAGTATATTATCTAGTTTTAGCTTAATATATACTATAGTATCTACTTTAGCTCCTTGTCTTTTAGATTTGTAATTAAAAAAATTGAATTATTCTTACTTAAGTAGTAGAAAAGATATTCTTACTTTCTAAGGAAGATTCTCTCTCTCTCAAATCCTCTATTTTCTTTTTTTCATAATAAGAAGTACTTCCCCCTTAAACTTTCGTAGTCTTTCTTGTGTTATATATATATAGAGTCTAGTATCTTTTAAATAGAATTATAACTTATTTCTAGATTGCTTTTTAGAATTATTCTTACTATATTTCTTAATTTATCTCTTAGTTTATTCTCTAGTTTATCTCTTAGATTATCTTCTAGTTTATACCTTAATTTATCTTCTAGTTTATCTCTTAGTTTATCTCTTAGTTTATCTTCTAACTTATCTCTTAGTTTATTTTATAATCTATGTCTTAACTTACTACTTAGTTCTATATCTAGTGTACCTTAATTTCAATTTAGTTTTTATTTTAGTTAATAAATTAAACTCTAGTTAAGAGTCTTACTTAGATTTTAGTTTAGATTTTTATTTAAATTTTAGTTTAGCTCCTAGCTTAGTTTCTGACTTAACTTATAGTATAATATTCGCTTTAACTTTAATTTTTATTGGACTTAGTAATAAGCTTACTGAATTTCCTTTACTTAAGTAAAAAGTAAATAATTCACTTTCTAAGCGAAATTCTCTCTTTTGAAATCTTTATTTTTTACTCTAAAACAGAAGAAAGAAATTTTCTTTTAATCTAATTTTTAAATATACACACTCTTTTTTCTTATACTCTTTTCTAGATTATAGATGTCTATTATTATTCTTAGTTATCTTCTAAATCTTTAGATAAGCAATTAAATATAAAGCTTAATTATATTATTTATTAGTATATATAAGCCTTCTACTATCTCTATAATGCATCATTCTATTAATATAGTCTCTACTATGTTTCTTTAATCTATATATAGTGTATTAAGAGTTATATAATATAATTTAGAATTTTGAAAGACTTCTATAGTTAATAAGTATACAATGTATGCTACTTAGTGTTTATAAGCTATATAATACTCTTTACTTTTAAGATTCTATGTATCTATTCTACAGCTATAGAGAATTGTATATATATTTTACTATTAACTAAATTAAAAAAACTATAGATTTACTATTAGAATTATAAGCTTAGGAAGATAGTTCTAGCTAATTAAGTATTCTTCTACCATTCTGAGCTTTCTTCTACTTTATCAAGCTTTTTACTATTTTATTAAGTCTTTTTTTACTCTATTAAGCCTTTTTCTATTCTATTAAAGATTTCTTTTACATTATAAAGAGTTTTTCTACTCTACAAAATCTTTTCTTACTTTATTAAGTATTTGATTACTCTAGTAAGCCTCTATAAGCTAAGATGTAACCTTAGTAGCTTATATCTATCTTAAAGCTAAAAAGAAAATGTATAATCCTACTAAGAATTAAACTAGTAATACAAGATGTTTATATATTTAGTATAGTTAATATAGTTAGTAGTTAGTATTTTATAGCTAAGCTATAGTAGTAGCTATAGCTATAGTATACTAGCTTTAAATACTAGCTTTTATAGCTCTATAGTTATAATTAAGTCTTAGTAAGATCTTAAAATTCTAAGGCTTTTATAGTAGTAGTTGTAGAGCGCTATAAAGTAGATATATTAAAAGTATAAAGCTAAACCAAGAAACTATAAAACTATCTTTTATAATTCTAATGTATAATATTTATTATAGTGCTATATAATCACTTGATTAAAGTTTAAACTATTCTGAAATCTAAGAAACTTAAAATAGCTCTAGATTTTCTATAGTAGTATTACTAAAGCTATAACCAAAGCTAAAAGATCTATACTATTTATACTATATTAGTGTTTTATTTTATAGCTTAACTATTTCTAAGATACTTATATACGGCTCTAATACTTCTAGTTACTTAGAACTAGCTTTAAGCTATTAGATTTTACTATTAGATTCTTAAAGCTACCTCTAAGGTCTTAGAGCTACTAAGCTTCTAAGATACTTAAGCTACTTAAGCTACTTAAGCTACTTAAGCTACTTTTTAGAGTTCTATTCTTACTTAACTTTTCACTCTCTAGCTAGTAGAAGTAGAATAACTAAGTTTTTAAAATTTAAGTAGTTTAAATTTATTTCTTTTTAGAAGTTCTATAGGTGTATATTCAAGCCGCTTCTATATATAGTAGTAGTTAAGACTAGATAGATAGAGCTTAATATAGAGCTAAATAGATAGAGCTAGACTTAGAGTTTTATATAGTAGCTTAGTAGCTTAGTAGCTCGAGTAGCTTAAGTAGCTTAAGTATCTCTAAGTATTCTAATAAGCTCGAGAAGCTTAAGAAGCTTAAGAAGCTTAATTTAGCTAAGTATATAGGCTTTCTTGCAAGCCGCTTATAAGATAAATATAGGCTTAGCACCTCTAAGATCTTAGAGATAACAATAACTTTTTCTAATAAGTATAAGATTCTATAAATTTAATTAAAAATATTTACTCTCTCTAAGGAAGCAAAATTACTAAATAAAAAAATTCTAAATCTTAATATAATTTAAGAACTAGATAGTAATAGTATAGACTTCATTGTATATAAGTAATAGTTATAGTAAAGACTATATCTATATATTAACTCTCAGAATACTAGCTAAACTCAAGCTTTTAGAAATATTTAAAAGAACTACTTACTATATAAGAACTTAAAGCTAAGAGTAATTAAGTATAGATTATATTAATTTAGTAATAAGTCTATATATATATAGTTTACGTTAATAATTACTATTAAATTATTATAAGCTATAAAAACTAGAAATATAGTAAGTTATACTACTTTAAAGTTCTAGTAGTTATCCATTTAAGATTTAATTTATTATGAAACTAAAGCTTAGTAATAGAATACCAGTTCTAAATATAGATATATTATACTTATAGTATACTATCTATATCTTTAAATTATTAGATTATTCTATAAGCTTTAAAATAATTTATAGTACTATTACGCTTTTTAGTGTAATTGAAATTATAGTAGCTACTATAAGATACAATTTAAGAACATTAATCTAAAGTTAAAGTAAGCTCCCTGCTACTTAATATAGAAAAAACTTATAGATTATACTAATAAATTATAAAAGTTATCTATCTTCCATGTTTCTTAGATTTCGAGGTAATCTAAACTTTTATCAAGTAACTATAAGCGTTTCTACTATAGATATTTTAGAGGAAGTTATACTTTTTACTAAGTTAGCGTATAGTAGAAACCCCTATTTTATAAGCTTCTTTCTATTCTATTAAGCCTTTATAGACTATAGAATACTCTTAAGAGTCTATATTTACCTTATAGCTAAGAAGAAAAAATACAGTTTTACTAGAAGTTAAATATATAACTTAAGATATATATGTATAGTTAGTATAGTTAGTATAACTAGCTTATTTAGTGCAATTAGTAGTTAGTATTTTAGTAGCTAAACTATAGTACTACCTATAGTAATAGTATACTAGCTATAACTACTAGCTCTACGATTATAATTAAGCTTTAGCTAAAAAATTTAAAACTCTAAGGCTTTTATAGCTATAGTTATAGAATACTATGAAGTAGATACATTTATACAGTAAAGATAGGCTTAGAAAGTTAAAAACTAGATTTTTTAATTTTAATCTATAGTAAAAACGCCTATAGTACTACCATAATAAATACTATATAATAAAATTAAGAATCTAGTCTCTAACCTTTTAGAATTATTCTTATTCTATTAGTATATCTACTTTATAGTATTCTAGAACTACTACTATAAAAGTCTTAGAAATTTAAATTTTTAGCTAAAGCTTAACCTCTCGACCGAGCTGGGCGGCCTGTCGATAGGAGATAATTCCAGGCGCAATATTAGGAATTCGTCTAGCAAGTCTCCGGCTTAGACGTAAATACATCTGAGAGTGGCGTTCCTACGCATATTTCCGGTTAACATCTCGAATATAGTCCAGGAAAATCTCGCTAGTAGAACTACATATTTCTTAAAATAGCTATAAGGTAACTATGTAGTTTAATAGAAGTAAAGAGCGTTCTATAGCCTTAAAATAAAAAGTAGCTTATACTATTTATCTCTTTAAACTAAATACAGATAAAATATAAACTAACTAATAGGCTAGACCAAAAACCAAGATAACTAAGCTATAGTTACTAAAAGCTAAACTATATCTAAAACTATAACTAAAGCTATAATCTAGATATAGATAGATTATAACTACTTCTTATAACTATATTAAAAGGCTAGAGTAGAGAATATTATAGAATATAAAATATAAAGTAAAGTAGAAAGTAGATAATTAAAGAAAGCAGAAATTAGACTAGAAACTAGACTAGAAGCTTAGTAAGAAACTAAGCTAAAGACTAAGTTAAAAAGTAAGTGAAAAACTAAGCGAAAAACTAACCTTAAAACTAGAGTAAAAAGTAAATTAAAAAAGAATTAAATTAGAAACTAAATATAAAAGTAATCTGAAAAGTAAGCTAAAGATTAGATTAAACTTAAGCCTAAAAAGAGTATTCTAGAGAGTAAACTAAGAAGTAGACTAAGTAGTATACTAGATACTAAACTAGAATACTACTAGAGATTAGCAAAAAAAAAAAGAAAAAAAAAGAAAATATCTCTTATGTATAATGTTAAGAGAACTAAAGGGAGTTTAAGAAAGAAAATCCCTCTTATAAAGTAAGAAAAGAATGAATTTCTTAATAGAATCCATACAATAAGAAGCTAAGATAGATACTATAAAAGAAACTAAGCTAAATACTAAATAACATACTAGACTATAGATAGACTCTAGAACTAAGCTAAAACCTTTACTAAATTCTAAATTATAAGCTAAGATAAAAACAAAGCTAAAATATAAATACAAAATAAGCTAGATAAGAACCTAGACTAGATATTAGATAGAAACTAAGCCAAGTAGTAAATTAAGTAGTAAACTAAGAAATAAACTAAGAAATAAAATAATAAACTTTTGGAAGATGAACTAAGCGGTAAATTAAGAAATATACTAAGAAATATACTAATAATTAATCTAAAAATAGATTGTAAAAAATCTGAAAAAATACTAAAATATAAATAGAAAAGAAGAACAGCTCTTCTATATAGCATAAAGAAGGCTAGGAAGGGTTTAAAGTGGGGGAATACTAAATATTTAAAAATAGAAAATAGAGGGGTTAAGGAGGAGAATTCTTCTTAGAAAGTAGAATATTTATTGCTAGCTAAGTAAAAAAGAGTAATAAATTTAACTATACTAAAAATTAAATAGATAGTATAGTATAGAGTCAGCTAGAAACTATACTAAAAACTAAACTAATATTATACTCTAACCTAAGCTAGAAACTAAGTAAAAGAGTAAACTAAATATAGATTAGACTAGAAATAGAGCTAAAATGTAATTAAATATTAATCTAGAGATTAAACTAGATTATAAGCTAAAAGATAGACTAAGTATTAGATTAGAAAGTAAACTAGAAGATTAACTATAAGATAAATAGAAAGATAAACCAAGAGATAAACTAAGAAATACACTAAGAGATATACTAAGAAATATAAAGAATAAAGAAAACTAAGAGGAGTTTAAGAGAAAGAGAGCCCCTTATATTTAAGAAAAAGAATAATAGAGAGACTTAAAGAAATAAGATTCTTCTTATAAAATATAGTTATACTAAATTCTCTCTATTAATACTCTAAACTATTTTAGTATAAAATAGGCATATCTAGTATATATTTAGTATAGTAACTAGAGTATAAGTCTATCTTATAAATTAGAAATTTAGCCTTATAATAACTATATAGTATTAGTATAGTAGATTCCTTAGTGCGAACTAGATGTACCCGATTTATACTAAAATAGTTTATAGTATTAGTAGAAAGAGCTTAGTATTTTTCTCTTCTATATTAAGTAATTTTTTTTTATTAAATCTCTCTATTACTCTTTTACTTTTTATTTAAGAGGTGTTTCCCCTTTTAAATCCTCTCTAGTACTCTTTATTCTATATATAAGATATGTTTTCTTTCTTTCTTTAGACTTTAGTCTTTTTAAGTTTCTTTTTAATCTATTTATAATTTACTTTTTAAGTTACTTCTTAGTTTATTTCTTAATTATATTTTAGTTCATAATCTAGTTAATCTCTTAGTGAATTACTTAGTTAATCTTATAGTATATTACTAAGTTTACTACTTAGTTTACTACTTGTTTTACTACTTAGCTTACTACCTAGTTTACTTCTTTGTTTTTAGCTTAGTATTACTCTTAAATTACTCTATATTTATTATTTAGTCTAAATTTTTATTTGAGTTATTTTTAGTTTATTTTATAGCTTCGTTTCTATTTTTATCTCTATTCTTTTATCTAGCTAAGTTTCTAGTTTAATATAGTATAGAATCTATTAAAACTTTTACTTTTTATCTAGTATTTTGCTTAGTCTATACTATAGTATCCATTTTAGCTTTTAGTATTATAGGCTTTACTAAAAGAATTGATTCTTTCTTACTTAGATAGAATTTACATAATTACTTT